>NC_068409.1:25532625-25880125 GCF_023724105.1 Carassius gibelio | reverse complement strand
ATTTATTTATTTAAATCATGATTTGTTACATTACTGCCATGTATTTTATTTACCATTATAGATTTGACAAAAAATAAATAAAAAAACTAAGTAACACCGAGTTATCTCGAGTTGTGGATTCAGACTGAACCACTTAAGATACGTGAAACGTAAAGAGAAACTGCTCTAAAGTTTAGACCAGAGCGAGGAGGATGACGCATCAGAGGTATAGATGATACTGAAAAGAAAACGGACTACCATTGCTCTTCCATTATTAATGACAGTCGGTGCAAGGCAGGTCAGCTTTAGCCCAGCTGTCTGGAAGCAAAGTTTCAAGCCGGCCTTCCCGCCCTCCCGAGTCTTATCTGGACCAGCAGCTCTGGGCGTGTGGGCGACTCGCCCTGAAGATGCTGTGTGTAGAACTATAGGAGCAAAGTGGTAATGATATTTGTCAGAAAAGGCCTAAGCGAACAAAACCACCGCAGCAACATCAAACAGAGCCAAAACAGAAGGAGTCTTTAATCTCCCTCACCCAGTTCTGGCAAATCCTTACACTGACTCGCATGGGCACTTCATGGGGCTTGAAAGACAGCTTATGTTGAAACAGAATCGGTAATGGAATACAGTGCAAATTCTTACTTCACCCCACTCCTACTGCTAATTCTTAAAAGCAACAGAGTGTGTGGAATTTACAGAGAAGAGGAGGAGAGAAAAATGTGGAAACAGAATAACCTAAAGAGGAAAAGTGTATATATTACGTGTGTGTGTACTGTATATATTTATATCTATATCTATATATCTATATATATATATATATATATATATATATATATATATATATATATATATATATATATATATATATATATATATATTACATAAGTGTAGATATTTTTTTTATATGTTGAATTATATAAAGTGTTATATATCATTGTTTACATTATGTAAAGTATACATTTAAATTAAATACTTTTATATATATGAATAACTTTACACAAAATTACAAATAACTTGTCAAATGTAAACATTTTACAGTAGCTCAAACGGCAGGCAGCTTCAAATCTGAGAGAGCAGCCAGTCTTCATTTTCACAAGGCAAGTAATTTCACACAGCATTTATTGAGATTCATCCAGGTTAGGGGTCTGCTAAGGACTCGTGCCTTCCCTCCTGCCCACAATCATGCACTCCTACTGGGACTTCAAACAATCTCCAGGCCCCTCGCTGATTTTTTTGAAAATTCAGGGAGCAGGGCAAACTGTTAGCATTCCACTCAATGTGCCAACTTGCCATATTGCATATTGCAGATATCCACACATATTAAGTACTGTACTGGCTTTCCATTTTCCTATGCCTAAGTATTACACTTTTAAAGTAGGGCATCAGTATAAGACAGAACTCTTTTCCTGACTGTCAATTTCCATCTGACGGAAAAGATGAGCACCAGTCGACCTTTCCCTGGTGCTTCAGGCTGAGGTCTACATCATGGGACGAGGACTTTAAACAGATGCCATTCCTGAACGTCCCCTGTTCGCATCCAAATCTCTCTCCAAATTAGCCATGTGACCTCTCTAGACTGTGCTCGAGTCATATGATTTATGTTTAGCCTCAGTGTTATTGAGCTAATTCAATATCTGAGCTGTCCATTGTGCCATGCATTCCTCTTTCGTATTTTTTTCTTTTCTTTTTTTTTCAACTTATTCAAAGTTTCAGGCTGTAACCTTCCTATGGAGACTCAATTGTTACCACTATCAGGGGGTTATTGTGACTTGGGGCTCTCATTTAATGTGTTCCCCAGTAAACTTAAAAGAAACAAAAGAAGAAGAAAAAAACCCAGGCACCTTGGTTTCTCCTCATTACAGTCAAGGACAAGGTATGAGATGCCACAAAATGTCCGCGGGCATTTCCTTGCACATTAATAACTAAATCTAGTCACACATATACAGCAAATTAGGTGTCAAGATGAAGCCACGATGACTGTCTCACTATAATACTGTACTATGGAATAATTACTTATTTATATGGCACATTTCAAGTGCTCTAGAATTGATGAGATTATGATAATGCACCATTCCATGATCAGTGAAGGATTTAGTCTGAGCTGAATTGCATGAGAAGAGAAGGGTTTTGTTAGGCTTGTGTTCCAAAAGCCATTTCTCTTCCCTACGCACTGATAATCAGATCAGCAAATGCATCCAAATTCGTGTCCGTTATGAAAGTGTCCCTTTTGTGTTCTATTCAAACTCTGTGCTTATGAAGTATTTTTGTTTGATAAATGCTAAGCACTTTTTCTATTAAATGACACTGCTATTTACTTTAACAAAACTAAGCCAATAAGGGTCACTGACTGCAAAGGACACGTGTATTTGTAGATATAATTCTTACCATGAGTAACGTCATAATAAGAAGCTTAGGTGTCAAAATCTATGTAATATTTCACTCTCGAATGTCTCACAGTATATCTCACATTACTGAATGTAGTTCACAGTTTTGATTAGGAACATCTCCTCCATGAGATGTTAAAGGGCTGAATTAGTCAAAGCGAGTCTGCCTCATTTTGCCTGGCATGGCAATATGTTTGGCACTATGAGGCATGTTGCAGAGAAAAACTAAATAAACAAACTCGATAGCAATGCAATTGTGAGCTAATAGGAATGAACACAGGCACAGTTTCAGTCCAGTCCACTTTAGATTATGCAGTTAAAGCACAGTAATTACAAACACTGGCCACAGTAGCAGCTGCTGTCTGCTCCCCCAGGAAAGAGGATAACACGGTTCCCTACAGCACCATCCAGAGGTCCACACAAACATGTTTCATAACTTACAATTCCCCCATGCCACACTGAATAAATCTGTGCTGTACAAGCCCACTGTATGAGACGTCTTGGGTATGTGCAATGCACTCCAGCCAACATCCACTAAAACTTTGCCAAGCAGTGAACTTCCCACAACTTCAACGGGGTACAAAAGTACATGATATATATATATATATATATATATATATATATATATATATATATATATATATATATATATATATATATATATATATATATATATATATATATAATTTTGCTTTGTTAACTATGAAATAAAATATGAACATAAAAATGCAGTTCATGAAATTCATTTTATTCCTAAATGGTATACATATATTAGTATATTTCTATTCTAAATCAGTAAAAAATTACAATAATTATTCCCCTGTGTAAATATTTCATAAATTGTTTTAATGAATACATTTATCAATTAATATAAATGATATAATAAATGTATTTATTTATTTTACATTGTATTTTGCATAAACATATACACACACAATGCATTTTACAAATATATTCACATATATAACAAAATGTATTTGATATGAGTGCCACTTGAGCCTTACTGTTGGAGCCATGGTGGCAAACGTACCAAAAGTTTTGGGAAACACTGCAATAGAACATCAGAACGCCAGCCAACAAACGAGTGGCATTTTCTGACACCCTGAAGAAATCGAATTCTGTGCACAACAGGAGAGCGTTGTGAATGCTTGCTTATACAGACAAGCAAAGCACGGTGCACAAAGCATCTATTTAAACGGAACAATCTTCCTCATGTCAATCCAGCTTAAGCTATTACAGTGTGTCGTGGAGAGTGTATCATCATTGCTACCCAGCAGCTGCAGTCCTACAGTGAAGATCATTGCATATCTCTTCAACACTCTTTTTACTCCCTTCCCTGCCTGTCACAGTTCGCATCTCTCTCCTTCTTCTTGCAAAGGCCAACCGGTTTCCATTTAGAATGTCAGACTAATGGCACACGGCTGTCGACATATGCAGCATCATTCGCATCTCAGGATGGGCCTCCAAATGCCACCTTCTGATGGCTAGGAAATAAAAACACATAACGATTATGGAGAGACCGAAGTGCCAAACACACATTTCTGTTTATGTGCCTGGACCCTAGAAATAAAAATAGCGAACACTTTACCGAAATGGCAACAAATCACCCCCTCATTCCTGTGCAATGCACAGGCTCTCAATGGAGGATGACACGATGCTTAGAGATCCAGAGGACGCTCAGCTGCTTACTCGAGTTACTTGAGATGTAATCAGTGCTCAAGACGCAGGAAAACGTTTGCAAACCTCAGGGTGTCTCTGGCAATCTTCCCAAAAAACGAGACCAAGAACACGGATCTCACAGTGTCTCGCCTCATTTCAAATCTTCAAGACCTCCTTCAAAGAAGCACTGTTGGAACTGTAAATTGCTATGAATAATTTGACAAAAAATATTAAAGAAACGGTTATTTTTTCTAATTGTATCATTTGTATGGTGCATTTGAGTCAATTTTAAAGTTCCAGTTGCTGATCTTTGTAACAGAACAACACATTTTTCCTTTACATGGTTTATAGGAGAAAAACAAAGTCATACAGATGTAGGAACGGCATGAGGGTATGCAAATGAAGACAGCATTTTCATTTTTGCCTCAACCATCCCTTTAAGAGACAGCAGACAGGAGAGCGACAGAATAATGGAAAGAGATTCAAAGTGAACACCTCCCTTGTGCTTTCTCACTCGTTTTCTCATTCGCTCGAGCCCACAAGAAGCAACCTCACTCCATTACAGACGCTACTGTTCTCGAAGGACCAGCCAGACAAGAGATGACATCAGTCTGTTCCTAAAAATATCACTGCGTCTGGCCAGATTCAAAAATCGTATTCATACTTCACGCTCACACAAACTACAAATCCACTCACCTCTACGCCAGAGCCTCTCCTTCCATCACTGCTCTCGCTCAAATTTTGCCTCTAATTATAAGATTCTGGTCTGATGAAGGTCTAAACTACGCTCTTACGCTGCAGGGATGAGACTATTTGTGAGGGCAAAATTGTTCACTCGAAAGCTTCAATTAGGCGAGGGAAAGAAAGGCGGATGGAGCAGTCGGGGGCAGAGAGGGGAGTTGGCAGTCAGTGGAAGACACAACAGTAAAATTGGCTATTAGACGCTGAACTTAATCCACTCCACATCAGAGCATGGCATCTGCCTCCAGCATAGAAATGCCCAGATTAGCAGCGAAGGATAATAAGCTCTTAACTGTATGCATGAGCTCCACTTTAGACTTCCTGTAAACTTGGCATATGGGAGCTATGCAGATGTAATTCTGACGAGACACTTAGAGAAACTTTCCTTCCTACTCGGCAGCAAAAAAACGAAGCACCAGAGGAGCTGTCTATTTCATTTCTGTCCGTCTGAGAGAGGGGATGTGAGGGAGGCTGGGGTGGGGTTTAATTAACTATTAAGGATGTGATGTCCTGACAAGACCCATGGCGAACCTCTGGCTCTTTGAACGGAGGTACGACGTCAATAATCGTTCGAGAGCAAATGTCACCGTTCCTTCTGAAGAGACGTCAGCCAGAGGGCAGGAAGCCGTAACTCTATATGAAAATCTCGAAGCGCAGAGGTGACGTTTCCACAATACAGCCTGTTAGCTGCAGGATCAAGCCTGGGAGGGTGCAAAGCAATTTCCAGGTGCTGCTTTCTTTCCTTTTTTTGTGAGGTAAGGGGGACACAGTCTTTATTAGACATGTGCTTTTGGGTTCACAATGGTTCCCTTCTGGAAAAAACAAGCGGCGGGCGATACTACCTTTAAAGCTCGCCCTGGTGCACAGCACACTCATCCCGCCCTCTCTCTGTTGGATTAAAAGCTCCTAATAGTCCCTAATTATACAAACTCATTTCTTTTTCTCAATGCCTCTGCATTTCTATGGCTTTTTCACGGCGCTGTAAACACTGTTTCGGGACCAAATTTAATAAGCTAGCCTAGTGAGAGTCCTCTTTAATGGGAGCCGAGCTTGTTTGATAAGTCTCCATTTCATCACTCACTTTATTAATTAATTATATAAACTTAAAGCAATTTGCCTCCTTAATGGCTTATTTTAGGGGGAGATTTGTGGCCAATTAATTGATGTTGCTGGAGCACAAGTGCTGCTTTGTTTTGCGGTGCATGCCGGAGAGAGAGAGAGGTAATCGTCTATGGGTGTGCAGTGGCCTTAAACATCTTTCAAGGATTAAAAAAAAAGATTACATCAGGTGAGAAAGAAAATAAAAAAGGGCGTAGTATATATCAAGAGAGCTTGTCTTTTGCAGCACCTATTTAAATGTTAGTTTAATGCATCTCATAATACTAAAAACTATTTTGTGTGCGTACAGACTGCCCTAAATATTTATTACATTTAATTTCTTTAATAGATATAAGTGATATAACAGTGATGAAAAGATACAGAATCAGCCATTTTATCAATTCTGAATGGAGTATGGTATAGAAGTGCACACTAAAAGGACAAATAAAGATGGACTGAAAGCCTTTACAGAGAAGACAGATAATGTGACACAGGTGTTTATTAGCACCATAGGACCCAATTAGTGCCTTGAATAAATCATATTTGAATGAAGCCTCGCTTATGTACAGATAGCTCACAAAAATGACCATCAGAAAAATAAACTAAGTAATGCTTATTGATCTCACAATAACAACAAAAGTACTTCAGTTTACATGAACAGTGAGATGAACAGTCTTTTGTGATTGTGGAAAAAAAGAGTCCTTGGTGTCATGCCACAGTAGAGAAAGAGATATCACTGAATCAAAGATGGAAAAGTGCATGACTAACTGCACTGGGTTTGGAAACCACAAAAGTGGTTTATATGATCTGCGTACTTCATGAAAACAAAACAAAACGAAACAAATAACGTTTTAGACTGACATGGGAGCGAGTTTTAGGTGAACTATTCCTTTAGGAAAGTGTTTTCATGCAGAACTGAGTAACACTCTCTTCTTTCCCAAACTTTCCGCAAGCTACTTTTCTCAGCATGACACACAGTGTCGGATAGATTAACACATTTCAGGTTACCCCTGTCATGTTAATTCATCTCTCTTTCCTCAGCAAGCCTAATGTCAACATTTTTTAACGTTTCGGGATGTTTCCTACAAAGGCACGCTGTTGGGCTTTGATAAGGTGGGTCTCTTCATCAAACACTCATCTGTTCCTGTCAGCACAGGTCAGAGGAGAATGTTCTGAGGTCAAGAAGAATTTCAAGTAAAAGTAGACCTCAGAGACTCTGCGGCAATGTGCATTTATTGAGATTTAAACCATAGCAAAAACTGAATTCGTACAAAACCGTTTGGTCTGTAGTTCATCATGAGATCAGACTATAACAGCTTTAATCTGTCTCGCTTGTGTCCCAGTGTACACTATAACAATTTCTCACACAAAAACTAACATTCTGTCATGGACTTCATCTTGTGTGTGCTACAAAAGAAGGTTGCTGTATGGTTTGGGGACAATATAAAGTTAGGGACCTTTTTTTTTTCTTTCTGTGACTAAAGTGACTGAAGACACCTTTAGTCCCTTTGGTGTTTCAAGGCTGAATAAAGTCACTCAGGTTTGAAACAACATGACAGTCAGTAAATGACAGACCTTTCATTTTTGAGGTTTTTATATTTATTTTTAAGTCTCCAGATTTATTTTGCTTTAGCCGTTACCTTAACCATCTAGAAAACAGCTGATGCTACAAGGGAAATTGATATGGATGGGAAAGCAAGAACTAACAGGATTTAAAGTTGGTGAAGAGGGACAAATGAGCACATGAATTAATGCGAGAGTGCGGCTGAGACAGTGAAAGGGACGCTTGACTTAATCCCATTCACAGCATTCTCCAGTGCGGCTGGGGAACTCTAAATATGGTAATGAGAGGGAAGAGCCGACCCTGGGGTGGGGGTTTATATAGTTGCTGTGGCGTGAGCACTGTCTAGAGAGTCCAGTAATCCCGCGCTGCTTTTGCAACTTAGTTCCTCATGTACACAGGGGCAGACCCCGTGGCCGGTAGACCCCTCCTGTGTTTACCCACGACATGGGCGGTAGAGACTGGCAGGGCGCTACTGGAATGCAGTTCTATTGTGTGGCCGCTTTTCTTTTGTGAAGTGAAAAATGAAGAGACTATCAATAGGCCGACGGAGGGGAGGAGGAGCTCGTCATGGCAGCAGGTGCAAGGGATAGACAATATTTGCACAGCGGTTTCTGTGACATATACTAACTGCAAAATAAAAGGGGGCAACTGTTTTCATTGGTGCTTCGAAATTCCCAGATAAATCCTGAAGTGGTTACATTCCCCCATCCCCGCCGATCGCACCAGCGCCAAATCATTTTATGTGCTACAATTGCCTAGACGCATCCTGACACATTACGGAGTGTCATTTCAGAGGTCAAGAGAGCGCCTCGATGCAGTCTCTCTTTGTTTCCTTTCACTAGTGCTGGGATAAAACTACATAAAATGGTCACAAACAAAGACAATGATCTCACATATTAATGCACTGGCTGTTAAACATTAATTCCTCAATCGGGAAATAAAAAATAGGGGGGGGAAATAAACATTAATTAACCGAGATGCAGATGACAATCATGTTGAAATACACCATTTCCTGCATTAATATTCAACACAATGCAATAGCGCTACAAAAACAACGGCAGAAAACATACAAATTAAAGTATGTGGTTCTCTGACAAATTAGGAACCATAATCATTAAGGAAGGATTCAAATGTCTTTATGATTCCCATCCCTACTTGACACACAGTATAAATTTCCACCCTTACTTAAAACAAGTTCTTAGATCATGCTTAGTTGCTGTCTTTTAAATCTGTGAATCTAATTCAGTGTAACAAAACTGGTGAGTCCTCTCAGGAGGACAATGAAGATTTACTTCTAATCTCTCTCTGTCTGGAGGGCCAAAAGTTTGAGAAGAACTGAGGCTTTGTGCAAAGATGCCAGAGCATCGACTTTAGCTCAATCCACTTCCTGCTCTCATGTCTCACTCCACAAAGCTTTCCTCCGATTCCTACTGCAGCAGCTGGCCACAATGCAGAGCACTGAAAACCAATAACCCAGTGTACAGTTTTTCACTGCAAATAAGAAATCAGCTATTACTATGTATAGTTACGGCTCTCGCCGCCTTAAAAAAACAAACAAGCTAAATATCTGCCAAGGCCTGACAACCTTACATTCTCGTCAATGTCACGCCTGTCACTATAGATTTAGCAAATATTTCTCAAAACTGTGAGGTTTTAGAAACCAGGTTTTGGTTGTTGCCTGTGAAAAAAAAAAAAAATCTATGTGGATTTGTGTTGTCTTCTCTCTGGGTTTGAGTGAAAGGATATCGAATGAATGGAAGAGTTAAAAAGAAAGCTCAGGGTCTGTTGAGCGACTAGTACCAGTATAAGTTGCAGCAAAAGTACCGAGCTAAAATAAAAGCCTCATGGAGAATGGGAATAAAAGCATATATGTCTAAAAGTAATGGCAGGCTGAAATTGATTGACAGGTAACTAATTGTGAGTGCACAAAGGCTTTCTTTCTTTCTTTCTCTCGCCCACTCTCTTTCTCTCAATCTCCCCCACTGAAGTCCATAGTTGGACATAAGAAATGAAAGCTTAATCCGTTTCGATGGAAAATCTATCAGAGGGGCCTGGCCTGTGTATAAGGATTAATACTCTGATGGTGCATATCCTTCAAACGGGGTCGGGCCTGTTGTTCCATCACTGGATGCAATGACAGCAATAAATGCCATGCCATAAATGCACATAGCCCACAATTGGTTTGGACTTCCATGACAATCCAGTGTGAACATGAATAAAATATCACGGGGCAGCTAATTACATCAAGCAGGCATCATCTGCCTTGAAAAGCAGGGTCAGGGGCAGAGCAAAATGAACCGCAGCCCAGCTGCATTGCAAAACATAAAAAGATTTGGCCCTTCTATAGGTCAACCATGTGTACATATAGATTTTTTTTCAACAGGATATTCTCTTCGATCCCCCTCTCTGTTTTGATATTAATATATAATGCATGTCTATAAGATTCCAGATACAGCAGTGCATGTACTAGGGGACGATTAGGAAATAAGCAAGCATTCCTAAATTATAACATTCGAGAAATACATTTTAGAAATTAAATAAATCAATTAAATAAATAAATCATATGGCAACGTCTCCAAGATGTTTCAAGAAACCTACCTGCAAAGCTACAGTACTTAGCTTGAGTACTGTATCAAGCAAACCTTAATATGCTTGGGTAGGTAAGGGAATTGGGAACAGGTCAGAGGTTAGAATGCCTCTACAGTACACATCAAGGAACATGTGTTAACACAATACGAAGTAAACTACAGCAACTGTAACTGTAGCATCATGAATGCCTTTACAAACATGTTGGACGTTTGCATCAGTGTCTGGCTCAACCGTTTCCAGGGAGAGCGCCAGTAGGGTGTGACGGAGAGGAGAAGTGTGGTTCTGGAATGGATGGTCAATGAGCTTTGGACTTGTCCTGAGGCAACACAGTCTCTTTTTTACCAGGGGAGGAGACCGCGGGACCTAGTGCTCTGATCCACGCTGTCCATCAAACCTTGCCCTGCTGATTTAGACAGTCAGTGTGGTAGATTGGTATTCCCTCCACCTTCTCCCTGCAGCAAAGCCCATCAGTGGACACTGACACTCTCTGGTCTCGCCTCAGGCTACAGAGGAAGAACAGCATGCTGGGATACACAGGCCATCTCTCTCCTGACATTGTGGCTTATGATAAATCATCTACAGAAAAGCCATGTGAAAGAGTCAATGGATAGTGAAGGAAGAATAAAGGCAGTCTGATACCACATGGATAGCGAGTAATCTTTACAGATATAATAGCGTGCATTAGCTTGAGGCCCTAATGCCCTAATCATGAAAACAAAATTAAAACCTTTCCAGCTGTGAATGATTTGGGCTTAATATATATCAGAAAAGAGAGAATATAAAGGGCGCTCAGATTTTTACTCTTGGCTTCAGGGGATGAATGGATCATTTCACAAGTTTAGACATTAGACAGATCTCTGGCAGAGCATCAACTGGCTCTCCGATGAGAAGACCCCTGAGATACTCCGCAAAACTTTTTTTTTGCTGAAATTAATTTCTGCCGTCACTGAAGGATGTGATGGAAATCCAAAGGCGGCCGCTAGAAAAGATCATCAGCTGCTACTGTAGATGGATTGCGCAATTTCAACTACACTGCTAATTAATGAGTTTTCATTTTCAAATCTCAGTTTAGTGCCTCTACACAATAAAACCTCGCTGATTAAATAATGAAAATAAACACCAGTAAAGAGAGCTTGTATCAGAGGCAGGATAT
The DNA here is from genome assembly GCF_023724105.1 of Carassius gibelio. Taxonomy (NCBI): domain Eukaryota; kingdom Metazoa; phylum Chordata; class Actinopteri; order Cypriniformes; family Cyprinidae; genus Carassius; species Carassius gibelio. The sequence continues at coordinate 25,868,961 of NC_068409.1, read as the reverse complement.
TCATATATTAATATCTCTGAGAAATCCAAACAATGACTCCGTGCCGACACAGTTTGCAAAGATTTAGTGAAGAGATCTTAATATATATATATAAAACCTGCTGTTTACCTTTTTTTTAGTATTTCAAAGTGGATACAAAACAACTTAAATGTCATCTCCAGCAGCGCTGAGGTTCTAAGTATATGTTGTATCACACTAGGCGGGCTAATGTTTTCTCTCTATACTTCTCTAAAAACAATGGCTTGTTTCAACCTAAAACCAGGCCGACCTCATGCTACCCCAGTGACCTTTACATACATATATAAAAAATGGAAGAAAAGTGGGAAAATATTTATATCAATAGATAGATACATATCTATCTATCTATACTGATAATAAATGTTCCTAAAACAGCAAATCAGCATATTTTTATGAACATTTCATACAATATCCCTCCAATGAATGTGTATGTGTGTTTGGAAGTTTATCTGCAAGCATTTCTCAATTTATAGCTTGAGCATTTCTTTTTTTATTATAATTTTTTTTTTCATCAGACAAAGCTGTTGACTCACAGTGGGTCTGACTTTGAAAATGGGGATGTCACTTCATGCCTCTCAAACGTGTTAAGAGGCTGGCACAGACCTTGTTTCTGCAGCTATTTTGGAGGAAGCAATGCTAAGCATGTTAGCATAAGTAAGACGATTTTGATGGGAAAAGTCACTCGGGGGAACTAAGTCAGATCACATTTCGAGAAGCGATTTAGACCATGTTTGAGTTGTACAATGAGGCTTGGATCACAGCAGATACCGTCCTCTCGCTCGCTCGCTCACTCATATTGTGAGTAGACAGACCCTTGGCATCCTTATTCACAGGATTAAAAGCAGTAAGAGGAAGTGCTCAAACGCCAACAGCCTGTGCCTTAGCTTTTACTCTTTTATTACTCCTCAGAGGATTCTTCATCATACGGCTCCAACATGTCATGGTTCATGCAAACTGAGAGCGATGTTTATCTGCTACCATATTTCAGCTTAGCATAGGTCCTAAAAGCTCACATCCCCATAAATGAGGATAATACATAGAGCTCGAGTAAGAAAATCCAGCAGTCATACCTGACTAGATGCAATATGAAGACGGCTGGCACGAGACCCATTATGTCGAGGTACTGCTCTGTTTGATCGTATACATGTTTGCATTCTAGTCTTTGCACAGAAAAGAAATGATACGTTCTCGATCCAGCACAGGGGAACAGGAGCATCTATGATGTTTGAGCCCTTGGCTTCCATGCTCAACATTATGGGTCCTAATGCAATTCCTCCCTCTGGGTTCGTCAGTGGCCCTGCGAAGGGTTTTGGGAGATTCCTATACAGTCAGGCAGGGCCGGCCCATAGAATACACCAATAAAACACTAGCAAAAATAAGTCACAAGCTTTTTGTCTCTTTTGATGTGTGCTGTAGAGCACGAGCACGTGCATGCACATCGACCGGGATAGCCTGCAGAAATTAGGACCATTTCTCCATTACAGATTGTTGCTTTATATAAAAACATCCTGAGAGGCTGAATGCATTAGCTTTGGCTTTTTTTTTTATGGGTCATTTGGTATAGAGCATTGCATAAAGATAGCTCTGCACATACAAGATACAAACAAAGAGCTCAAAGGGAGGAATCATGCTGATTATGGAGATAACAACTACTAACATAATCAAAGCTTAAATCATTCATACATGTCATTGTCAGAATGTATATAAAAGAGAAGTAACCTACTCTGTATTCTATAACAGATGCATGTAGACAGTGAACTACTGACCCCCCTACAAAACTTGTCTTCCTCTTCTGTATGTAAAGCAAGTTCCCATCCAAAAACTTGTAGATTAAAGCATGCTGGAACAGAGAAGTAAACAGTGTTGCAGAACATTGAGATCGAGATTTCTCCGGAAAAGAGAGAGAGAGAGAGAGAGCACGAAAGAGAATGAAATACAGTAAAATCTAGGTAATTCTGAAAATGCTGCCTATATATCTAAGCATGTGAACATGTAATCATGAAACAAATTTGACTTGATAAATGACTTTTTTTTTTTTTTTTTTTTAAGCTTGGAAGCTGCAGGACCTTCTTACTGTAACTGCAAGGAGGAACAATGGAATGCACTTAACATGCACTTCATAAAATGTATCTTTTTTGTATTTTAAAAAAGAAAAAGAAAAAAAAAAACTGTAGTAAATAAAATCTCATGGCTGTAGTTTACAGGAATACTAAAATGCTAAATATGTGAGTGTGTGTTAATCCATACGTTTGCTAGCAATCTGCATCTGAATGCCATCTTTGATTGATCAAGCGAGAAAGAAAAAGAAAAACAGTAATTGAGTTTCCATCAGCTCTGCAGTGTTGTAAATTGGATTCTTTTCTATTCATTGCCCACAAATCAGTTTTAGGGAAGTTTATAGAGATCATGGGATGACTCCACTCTCTTTGGTTTGAACATAAAGGGGCATTTCGTTGAGTAAACACGGCACACCTGGAGCTGATGACTCCACAACTATTCCTGGGCATTTGCACGAGGACTTTTAGCAGGCTATAAACCCTTCCCTGGGATATTACTCTGACTCCAACTTCAATAAAGGAGGAGATTAATGTAGTTGCAAGCAGTTTATTTCTGTATCAGCCCCTGTCCCCGGGCCCTGGGGGTGGAAAGCAGGATGGAGAGAAGTGAGAAGTGAAACCGGAGCACAACATAGCCCAAGTTTAGGCCGATCAATCACAGTAATAAATGTCAAGAACTGGATAGGTAAAACTAAACTTAATGCATTCGGTCTGGTAAACGATGATGATGTATGAGTGAGAGAATGAGGGCATGTCCAACAGTGTGTGATGAAAGTGTTAAAATCTTCAGTAAGTTTGAGCATTACTGAATGCATGAGAAAGGAAAAATGCACAAAGTGCTGCCACAACTTGAGGCAAATTGGGACTGACAGGGATACATGAGACAGCAAACAAAGACATCTGACTTGAGCGCCATGTAGGTTTCTATTCGAGGCTTAAAAATGCCACATGTCAACATCTTGCATCTGTGTTCCTCCCTGCCACAGTTTGAACAGGTCCTAAGAACGCAAGCTATCATGGGATGAAGTTTGAGCTTCAGAAAACTCCACGCTGAAGCCATATAAAAACTCCAACCACTCTCCAGTCAAAACCACACAAACAAATGGCGTATTCCCCTGTCCTTTCCAGACAGGAAAGATTATGTTAAAAGTACACCTATCCATCTCACTTCACAACAGTCATGCTTGTTAATTATGCCAAATAATTATAAACATGCCTATGAATTTTGAATAGAGGCTCAAATATCCCCCAGCACATCATAAGTGAGACATTTTCATCATGCACGTCAGTCCTTTGGTGGCTCTTGTGCGTCTCCTCTCTGAGCATGCCCATGTTCTGTCAGAGACAGGGGGTGCACAGTCCATCTCAGTCTGTCGCTCTGCTTCTCTCTGGCCAGAGATCTGTGGCAGATGGGCAGACAGGGCCTTGGAACTGCCCCGGGGTAAGAGCACAGCTCCCTGTCACCTAAGTTCACCATGGCACTGTGCATGCTGAAATCAAACCACTTCTTTTCTCCAAATGAGGCAATGCATCAGGTGTTGAATAAATGAGTAATGAAATCTTGACAGATTAAAGTGAAAGAAAAAAAAAAAAAGCCTCAGAGGCCATCTGCCCAATCAGGCTGGACTGTCATGGCAGTGCTGATGGGGAGTGAAAGAGTCGCAAAAGACGAGAGCAGAGAGAGAACAGAGGCATATCTCTCAGACACTCAGATTCTAGACATGCAGCAGAACAGTTTGATCTTAAGAGTAAAGCTGGATATCGCCAGCTACTTAATGATACGATACACATGGCGACATGCACATCGGTGCCAAGAACAATTTGAATATATGTTGACACTTTTTGTCACAAACTGCATTTCATTTTGAAACAAAACTATGTAGAATCAGTAAACAAATGATGCAAGACCGTTTCTCAGAACTAGCTTCGCTATTCAGAGTCGTTTTTGCAATGACGTTTAACTGGTGTCAAAGTTTTTATTGATTTACAAAGTCAGTACCTCTCAGGTTCACACTAGTATGAGTAACAGGTGTGATTTATCATTATTTGAACATGTCCCAATGATGTTTCACAACCAGAAAGTGTCAAAATTATCTGATCCAAACACCTCGAAATTGATCATTATATGTTGTTTTGCAATGGTTTTAATATTAATATTATGAATGTTGTTTTATTTGCTATATTTAATGTAATATAATAGTAATAATTATTTTATTTTTTATTTTTTTAATAATATTAAAATTAAAAAGCAGCAATAAATAATTGTAAAACTTTTTTTATAATTTTAAAATAGTTAAATACTATTTATATATTCAATGTTAGTTATGTTTTATTGTGTTAAAAACACAAAAATGATCTAAAGAAAGGATTAACAACACATACATGATTGTAGCCAAGCTTGACTGATCCAGGCTGATTATCATGCTCTACAGCACCACGGAGGATGTGTCTCAGAAGCAATAAACATGGCTGCGCTTGTTGCTTATATGGAAAAATATATTGTTCATGTATCACAACACTTCTATATAGCATAAATATATATGTTTAAATAGCTAGCTTGACTCTGCTTAGGGAAGAGGTGGCCCACGCTGGAGCTCTAAGAAAGATTGGAGGATACAGAGGAACACTAAGGGGAACACCTCTTGCACAAACATCAGAACATGTAACTTCTCACCAGAAGATGGCTTTAATGTTAGCATGAGCGCATGCAAGACACTGACACTGGCCCACTTTTGCCAGGCAGACTACCTAAGCTCAGCACATCTCAAAGTTGGAAAAGGCAAGGTGGTTTTTGCAGTGTCTAAGGTACTTCCCTTAGACACCTTTTCAAGAAGCAGTGGCAGAGAAGGAAAAAAGAGAAGTGTAGAATCAAATGCTTTGCCGGCAACAAATTAGAGCTGAGCAGAGTGCTCCTTTTCAAAAGGCCCTTTACTTTGACCTTGCTTCATGTTAAATTCAATTACAGCACTTTTCTCCAAAGAGGATATTCAGAGCGGCATCGCCTCCGAGATAGCAGCAGCAACATCTGAGGGCTGTATTTCAAAAACACGCTCTTTAATATACCGACTCACATACCTCGACACAAACAGCGCCTCTTGCTCTGTCACTGTAGATCAGTGCTGGCGCTGCTATTCCATGTACTTTCAAGGGGTAAATTACCCTGCACTCACGATCTGTACACCTCGGTATGATGAAAATACAACAGTACTCAAGGCTGTCATGAAATCACTGAGTGAAATCTTACAGTACAGAGCAAACAAAATATGCGAGAAAAGTCGAGGAGCGCTGCGCTCCTAATTGGTCGACCGCGACTGCCTGGGTGGGAGTTCAAGGTGATGAGCGCGAAGGGTAGTCACACAAGGTAAATGAAAACCCTGAGTGTGGTAGAGCCTTGAGAAGATTGTATTTCACCAGAGCAAAGCAGATTCTGGGATACAAATACAGTGTATTTTCTCATGTATGATACGCCATATTTGTTGAGCTTTTGAGAAATTTACATTGCACCATACGAAGAACGCAAATCTATGCCATCTTATATGAATGTCATATAAAAATTACATAAGTCGTTCTCAGAGAAAGTTCTCTGTGACCGCCTCCAGAAACGTCAAAACAAGAAAAACAAGAATGTGTTATTAAAAATAGAGGAAAATAATAAATAAAAGACAGGAAGCTAATTGGCGTGCCTCTTTCTCACAAACAATATTATTTTAGTGTATCACTGTAATTAGGCTTTAATAATGTTAATTTAAACTGCAAACCATATACATTCACATAAATAGTCAAAATCAATCTATTTTGGTGCTGATGATTGTAACAAATGTTACTGTGCAAGCTAAAATAAAAATTAAATGAAAAAATTAAATGAATATTACAGTTGTTGCCATGGCAGCTGACTAAATTTAAAGGGATAGTTCACCCAAAAAAATTAAAATTCTGTCATTAATTACTCACCTTCTTATCGTTCCAAACACATAAGACCTTTATCTTCAGAACACAAGTATTTTTGATGCATTCCAAGAGCTCTCTGACTCTCCCATAAACAGCAAGGAATCTAACATGATCAAGAAACTTGAAGCAAGAAGCAAGAAGACTGTTAAAATAATCAGTGTTTCAACAAATTTTACAAAGCTACGAGAATACTTTTTGTGCGCAAAGAAAAAATAACGACTTTATTCAATAATTCAGCTCCTCCGCATCATCCTATGGCGGTGTTTTGGAGAGAATCACACACGTAAAAATGTATGTACATGGATACGTTATTTACGTTCAGATCAAAGTTTAAACGGTACTGCTGACACAGAACAGCATACATTATTTACATTGTTTACATATATGCAGGGTAGGATTTGCCGGGGGGATGCGTAGGATTTCCCCCTTTCTGGTCAATGTATCCCTGCCTCTGCTTAATTATTTTTATTTCCGGTAGGGATAAATTTATCCCGCCCTCAAAGTGATCAGTGCTACAACAGTAGTGGCAAGACCGATCACAAAACTTATCAAGTATCCGTGGTTTGATTAAAGTCAATTTTATTTTAAAATGCGCTACTTTGGCTGGCTCATCCTCTCTGTATTCACCACTCTACAGACTTGCTCAATGTCCCGCCCACGGCGCTATCTAATTGGTTACACCTCACGAGTAATAGCCTATCAACATTTGGGAGACGGTTGAAGCCGGTCCGCTGGGCAGTGGAGTTGCCAACTTGGCAACTTTGTCGGTAGATTTATTTTGCAAAAAAGCAACTAGCAACTTTTTGGACAATCATTATTTAGTCTCTGAGACTTTCTGGTGCTGCCGCACAAGCGCGAGGTCTCTCTTTCCCAGCGCGACCCTCTCTGTATTTGCTGTGTTCAGCGAACGCAGAGAGGAACAGCACTTTCAGTAAAAAAAAAAAAAAAGGATATTCTGTTGCTTCTAACTCTATTTTACAAGCAACTATAGCCGACATCAATCACAGCACAACCACTGACTTTATCGTATGTGTATTTGATTTCAATAGTGCAGATTAATGTTTGAGAGCTGATTATGTAGTCTTAATGAACCGCGTTTCAGTCATTATAATATTCATTCGGTTGTCTGACAACAGAAACATTAAAATATAGTAATAAAAACAGCTTTATTGAGAATTAAATTAAATAGCTAAATTAAATTGCAGTATGGGAGCATAGGGAGGCAATACAATACGACACACTTAAGTCATAAATATGCTAATTAGTGCAGGACGTCATCTACTTCATGTTCTCATTATTTATTTTTATGAATTAAAATGTTTCAAAACAAAAAAATTTTTTTTTTTTTTTTCATAAATCACACCCTGCATTTATGTGACCTAAATAGCTTTCGGAATGTATCAAAAATATCTTCATTTGTGTTCCGAAGATAAACAAAGGTCTTATGGGTTTGGAACAACATGAGGGTGAGTAATGACATAATTAATAATTAATAATTCCTTACATTTATATAGCGCTTTTCTAGCACTCAAAGCGCTTTACATAGACAGGGGGTATCTCCTCATCCACCACCAGTGTGCAGCATCCACCTGGATGATGCGACGGCAGCCATAGTGCGCCAGAACGCCCACCACACACCAGCTTACTGGTGGAGAGGAGACGGAGTGATGAAGCCAATCAGCAGATATGGGGACTGTTAGGAGGCCATGATGGTCAGAGGCTTTAAAATTTAAAATTTGGGGTGAACTATCCCTTTAAACAAGCAAATATAGCTCAAATTAAAGCTAAATAAAATAAAATATATTTTTAATAAGTCAAAAATAAAAGCTAATTCAAATTAAACACTGCAATAAGACAGACAGACAGACAGACAGATAGAACAACTGCCAAAATAAGTTTTTTTTTTTTTTTTTTTGAGAAGGTAAAACACATATTCCCAGTACAAGCTTCAAGGGACAATGCAGTTTCACCAGAGTGAGAAGGCTCTGGTCCCACAAAGCGTCACACCTTCCTACTGGCCCAACCTACTGCTGCTCTTGTGGCTAACGACTAATGAGCCTGAGAAGACTTCAGGCCTAGTGTGCCCATTCCGTGGGGCCAGAATATCCCTGCATCCATTGCTTTGGGATCGATTGGGAGTAGCTGGTGTAATTGCCTTGAAAGCAATGTAGCATCATTAGAGGCTAGTCAGAGACGGCATTTGCAGGAATAAAAGGGCAAAGCTAACAGCTTCTCTGCTGCAGTAAAGGTTATTTTTAATCACCAATGAGGAATCCTGGCTTTCCTCATTCTTCAGGACCAAACTTATTCTTCTCTAGTTTGCATCACCGTCACTCTTTCATCAACCACCTAGTCCTCACTCTAGGGAGGGAGGGGCAACTGACTGGAACATTATTAATTACACAACACTCTGTTTGTGGCAATGGGCCAGCCATTGACCTGAGAAGAGCACTAAGTACAGAGGGTGTCCAGTAATTAGAACGGCCACAATTTTGTGTCTTCTGAAGCTCTAAGACTTATGGCTCTCGTCAAGTAGAACAAAATGATCGAGACACCAGAAGCCAAAAGCAAGCACAACAAAAAAATAACTGCAACAAAATAAAAAAATCACAACAATTCTCCATATCAATCAATTTCAAAACCATTTCTATACTTTTATTGAAAAGAAAACAGTGAGGGTTAGATGTTTTTCTTTTGCATTTATTTTTATTTTGTTTGCAGGATCATTTGAAAAATAATAAAGGCATTATTACAATGACGAAGAGGATTATGATGATGATTATTATTATTATTCCTGTTTTTGTTATTGCTGTGGTTCAAAAAGGCATGTGCATAATTAATAATAATAATTAAATATAATAATAAGATATCACTTTGTGTGACATGACTGTCAGAGGAAGACATTTATTTATTTATTTATTTATTTATTTTTGCTTACCCAACAAAGTTTCACAAAGAGATTACCGCTTTAAAAATGTGTTTTGTGTATAAAAAACAAATTATCCTGTATATATATATATATATATATATATATATATATATATATATATATATATATTAGTGCTGTCAATCGATTAAAAAAAATTAACTAATTAATCGCACAATTTTTTAAAATTAATCGCGATTAATCGCGATTAATCGCAATTAAAAGACTGAAACTTTTTGCATATGTAAATGTAAAATGTAAATAATTAATGTAAACTCAAGACAAAGAAACTATTTAAATTCAAAATATGATTGTTTATTGGAATTTTTGTTTAACTTGTAACACAGATTTTCTCATGTAAACAACATACCTGCAATAAACCATCAATATCCTCCAAATTAACTGTTGGCTTGAAAGCCATATTTATTACAGAAATAAAAACACAGGCATGTAAGTACCATTTGAATTTCAAAACAATGTCAATAAAAAACAAAAATGATTTCCATGTTGAATTCTAAGTGGACTGCAAAAAAATTCCAAAGTATAGTCATTGCCAGTGCTTTAAGTGGGCTGGTACGCACCGGTACTCAGTACCGCCACTTCCAAATATAGCTCTTGAGCGTATCGCCACCTCTCCGTGCGCCCAGAACGTGCTTGTAGCGTACCGGTACGCTCATTTGGACATCTGTTTTAATAGAGGTTTTAATCTTTTACCTGCACTGCCGATTTTCAGAGCGCCCTTCACAATGCAAGCTTCCTAATTCATCCCACTCAGAGCAGAAACTACATTACCCATTCACCCTTAAGTTATACAAGTGAATAGCGCATGTGTCGCTTTTCCCACTGTTAAGTGTCAACAACTCAACGTGGCCGGAGAAGGTGTGTGAAACTCGTTATGAGTGTACACAATGCTCGGTTCGGTTAAAAATCAAATACAGTTAACAACAACACTTAATATGTTTTCTTGGCTTCAGACTCTGAATACTGCAAGAACAAGACCAGAATCTGATGATTCGCTGACTGACACCTCACCAAATTCGAATCCTATCACTGCAGGTCAGACTCAAGCTAATTAAGTAATGCAGCTCTTTCAGGAAGGGTGATCAGACGTCCCGAAAAATTCGGGACAGTCCCGAAATCTAAACTGTTGTCCCGACTCCCGAATCTGGCCCTAATTGTCCCGGAAGTTATACTAAAGCTAAATCTTGAGTATTTATTGTCTGATAAACATTAAAAACTGTCTGCGGAGGTTGAGTCGTCCTGCAGCCCCCGCTGGCTGCTCATTGGCTGCAGCATCTTTTTTCTAAGTTCTAAAAAAATACCGTAGACGGCAAGGCACAAATTTAGATATTTATTTAATTTAATTCATCTAATTAATCTATAGCCTATGCACAAAGACAATATGATATTTTTGTCCCCTTTTTGTTTTAAAGCTTGATGAAGAGAGAGAGCGCAAGTTGCTGCAGCTGCGAGGAGGACAGTGATGCATGCGTACAGGAGTGATTGACAGTTCGCGGCACTGTGTACAAAAAATACTCCGCTACACAATTATTTCGTATTTTCGTTTAAGCTTATTAACGTTAGCGTTACAGAAAGGTCTGATTTACGCACTGTTACAGTCATTGTTTTTTTTTTTTTAAACAATGACATTTGAGTTCATGATTTTAATGTTGCTGTTTCTTGTGGCAGACTGAATGAAGAGTAATGTTTCTTGTGGCATACTGAAGAGTAATCCGGCAGAGTTTTATACTGAAACTTTCCGTCTAAAAGTCCTTCCTTGGTCTTATCCATATTTCTTTGCACGTTGAACACACATAGGCCACAACCAGAAATAAAAAAAAACTGCAACCGCGTTAATTGCGTTATTTTTTTTTTACGCGTTAAATATTTCAAATTAATCGAATGCGTTAACGCGCTAATTTTGACAGCACTAATATATATATATATATATATATATATATATATATATATATATATATATATATATATATATATATATTAGTGTGTCTCTCTCCAAAAGAAATAAAAGGGATGTTTGGATTCATCAAGTTTTTTCTTTTTCTTTTTTTTTTTTTTTTTTTGTAAATCGAACCCCCAATGCTTCTCTCTTCCAATAAAAAATTAGCAGAAAGAAAAAATCAAAAATACGAAACATGAGCTTTGTTCACATAGTGTCTCTCGCTCTCATCCACTCCATCAATCGAAGCGGTTTCCTCAGCTGACAGCAGAAAGACTGACATGCATCACATCCGCACAAACCTACACATGAACATATTTTCGCACACACATAAACATGTGCCGTTTCAATGCCGAATCTAGGTCAGACACATAAAAATTTCAGGAAGGTGTGGAGAAACAATTCAAACTGAAGGCCTTGTGTCACTGTGACGCCATGGGGTCATGCCATTTCCCTGGCTACAGTGGCTAGGCCTGATGGATGCTAGAAGATCAAAGACAGCAGAAGAAGGTTAGATTATGTTACACCAGACAAACCAAACCCAGACTGAACCAGACTGAGACAAGCTCAAGAAGACAGAAATTAGTCCAAGTTTCAGTACTCTGCCCTCACAGCAGAAGAAATCTAACTGCAAGCAGGAATCACAGAGATTCTTCCCCAAACCATCTGAGGGAAAAGTCCTAGATATTTATTAAGAAATCTTTTTCAGCACCCTTTCATATTACTGCACTCTATCTGAAAATAAATGATCTGGAACTCCAGGACATTTTTATTTTACCCCAAACGCCTACCTCACTGTCCTATGAATGGCAGGGTTAGGGATGATGAAATATATCTGGCTCTAAAATGCGATTGATCACTTTACTCTGGCAGGTGGCCTATTTGTATGCTAGTTAGAGAAGTAAAGCCAAAGACAGATTATTTCTGGAAGTGTCCACTGCCAGAGAAGGCCTAACACTCCACACAAAAGCCACCTGTTTGTACAGTATGTGTGTATATGTGTGTGTGTGTGTGTATACACACACACACACACACACACATATATACACACATACTATACAGACAGACAGACCGACAGACAGATATATATCTAGACAGACAGATTTTTCCATCAACAAATCAGCAACAGTGTTTTTTAGTTTTTCGATCAGCAACGTTTTTAAGCTTTCAATTGATATATACTACGTGATGATTTCTAAAATGTGACAGAGAAAATGGCTACGGAAAAATACTTTTTGTGACAAAGGTCAGAACTTCTGTTATGATGTAGATATTTTAAGGTTCATTCTTGTAAATTGTAAATAAATTAATATATTACTGTTCCTACATAATTGTTAACAAAAAAAAACGCAGCAAGTAGTAAAGTGGTAAAATATATGTTATGAGTGGGGCGGGGCCGAGAGCCGTGGGAACTGAGTGAGGCCGGTGGAGGGATTGGAAATGAGCGACACCTGCTGGACCCACTGGTCTTGAGTCCCACGGAGGAGATCGGAAGGATATAAAAAAGGAGCGACAACAGTGAAGGACGAGAGAGGACCAGGCCTGGATTGTCGTCCACGAGGGGCTGTCGCGGTGTTTTGTGTTTATTTTGTTATTAAAAGCTTAATTTGATTGTCTGCCGGTTCTCGCCTCCTCCTTCCCACGAAAGAACCCCATTACAATATACATTTATAAGTCTTAAACCTTTCGAATGATATACAGTTTGTCATGATTACATTAGGATTTAATTGTAATATAGTGAATTTAGTGAACTTAGGCGTCCCGCTGAGGGGACATTAGATAAATGGTGAGAGATTGATAAAGTAATTTCCAGGTCCACCCCAAATTTCAAACGGATATGCATCATCACAGGACAGAATAAAAATAAAATTAAACTACGTAATTCTGTAAAGATGATTTATTTATACTGTAATGAAGAAATACGATCACGGATAACATATCAAGACTGGCAGGTTAGGGTCTGAGGATCTAGTGTATGAAGAAACATTGGTATACGCTAACATCTAGGGGTGCTCCGACTGACCAGTACCGAGCACCATCAGCCGATAATCACATTGGGATGATTGATCGGTGGGCTCTAAATAGGCCACTCTCAAAAAAAGATCTCAAGCTGATGACACTGCCATGAGAGGTTTGGCACGACATGCAGTGGCACCGCCTCAGTCCCTGTCCAGCACAGGTGAAATAATTATAATGCTGAAGGTGAGGTACTCACCTCCATATTTCTTCATTAAAGAACTCAAAGTAATTTGAAAACCTTGCATGAGACATAATTTCACATACAGCCTGAGTGAATCACCACACTCTCTCTCTCTTCCTCTCTAAAAATACGCAAATGGCTTCAAATCGCCACACATCACATCTGTCTATAAGCAAGCTGCACACTGCACGGTTAACAGTGGAATTGTCACTTGTACAGTCAAGGCAGTGTCACATCGTCACTAAATTGCATTTCTTTTAATTCTTTCACGTGTTTAACCATTCAGCATTTGTGTGCTCTCCTGGAGACTGTGCGCTCATGCACACTCGCAGCATACACAGATAGCGCTAGGTTCACATTACTGTTAGCAATGCATATGTGTTGTGTATTTCTTCCGCACTCATGTTAATGAATTAAAGCATTCACCGCACACAGTTGTGGTCTGGCAGTGCATTCAGGAGTGGAACATCTGCAGCAGTGCAGAGACTGTGTCCGAACCGAGTCTATTGCTGTGCTGCAAGTGCTAAATTAAAGTAACAGCGCATTGTTTGCAGTAAATATGAACATGGATTGACATGAAAATTTTGTTATTACACCATAAGTGCATATATTAAAGTCTACTGTGTTTCACAGTCATCACAGGCTATGGCTTTTTGGCTTGGTTTAAAGGGAAAGAGCACTTTTAGATAAAGAAGGCAATAACAGAAGGCACTTGTGGAGGTTGGAAAACAAAGTTCTTTATGAACTGCAGGATTGATTGTGATAAAGATTTAAATGCAAAAAGGCAGTAGAGCTGACTACTTCTGACAATGGTAAGTTTGTGATAACAACTACAAAAATCTGGAAGTAATTGCAATAGTGTTACTTATATTTAATGCGATGTAGGAAAACCCAACACATGGTGAAATTGTACCTTTTTTTAGGTTTAATACCATATGAAAGCTGAGTTCTAGACCTTTCCAAAACTTTTCCGGAATGGAATTTTGAGATGGGTTTCACTTTCACTTCTACTTAACGAGAGCTGTCTGTCAGGAGCACTATACTGCATCATTACACAAACAGACTAACGTTACCCTGAAGAGGACAGTTTTCCCTTGTTTATCATGGGTATAGTCGCTGAACTTTTAATCACCCCTTGTATGTTTGGATAGCACGAATAGTGTACCAGACTGTCATCTGTTTCCTCCTCTTTAGTAACTTCATCCAACCCGATGACATCCGACGGGTTTTCCCAGATCGCACTACATATTTATCATTACTATTACTGTACTGTTTAAATAATAATAATAATAATAATAATAATTGCAATGCTGAAAAAGCATTTTCAGTGACAGTGTTTGGATTTGAAATCAAAATAGTGGATAAATGTTGTGTTTGTTGTGAACAGCCATGGATCAGCAGCGGACTCTTGTGTGAAAGCACAGTCTTTGCTGCTTCCTCTCTCACATGAGTCACCTAAGAGGGGAATTTTCAAAAATGAAAATTCAAACCCTGAATAAATGTCTAAAAATCCTGATTGGAGTATCCCTATAAATATAGCTATACATTACATAAAAAAAAAAAAAAATTGGCTCAAAAAAGATTGATATTTGCAGATACTCCTTTCTGTGATCGGCAATCAGTGACGGGCTCCAAAAATCCTGATCGGCGCACCCCTACAAACATCACGGCAAACTCAATCCCAGCTTGCTTCTGCTGGGAGGAGAGAAGCTGTTTGGGTTGCACCAAATACTGTTAATCCTTCCTTTGAGCAAATATTCTCAGGGCTTACTGCAGCTCCACCAACTCGAATGTAAAAACAAAGCAAAAAGTGCACAAGAAGCCATAGACATACACGACTAATGGTTTGTAAATGTTTACAGTTATGAGCAGCTAATGTACTTGCCTCTCTGTGTACTGTATATGATGCACTGAAGTGAATCATACAGTACTTATCCGCAGTAAATATCACTGAAGAGTGATATTGACTCTAATGTTTCAGTTCTCCCACACACAACCACCCCGTTTCTTTCATTTGACAGAGACGATATTAAAAAAAGATAATGTGTGCAACACCATCGGGTCACTGTGAGGGCCATCGATACGGAAACTGCATTGCTTCCCTATTAATTAACTCACTGAATCATTCAATCATTTATATATTCATGCCATTTCCCCATTCTATCACTGTTTTCACAGACATCCATCACACAAGTACACAGGCATCGCCGTGTAATACCAGAGTGAGATGGAGACTGACACAATGACACAAAATAAATAATGAACATTAATTCCCAACCAAACCACTCGCTTGTGACATTTAAAAACGGTGTCAAATTATGAGCACGATTTTCACCGGGGAACAGAGGGGGTCCTAATTAGACGTAGCCTCATTGTTTTGGAGATACACTAACCTTTTTTTCAGCCTGCACACAAAGGCCTTTGGTACACCTGAGACGTTAGGCATATGTCACGCTACATATTTCTCGCTTCTGAGTAGTACAATGTGCAGACACCTTCACAGCGTGTCTTATAGTGTGTATACAGGGAAAAATGCACAAAGCACTTACTAGTGTGCCAACAGATGGAAACACACACAAAGTGCTCAAACTGTGCTCTCTTTTTTTGATGTTGTGGTAGCGACGTGAGGAATTCCATGCAGTGCTACATTTCCTAAGGCAAGGCCTGTTTCTGTTTCTTTATTTGGCATTGGTTTTATGTACATGTGCCTATCACCCCCCAGCAGCTTTGGAGGACACCCATATCTCACTCCACAGACACCCTCCATCACACCTGCTCAAGAAAACACACACGGCACACCTATGAAACAATGCCCAGCCTGACTTTATCGGGATCTGGAGTAGAGGAGGCCTTTAATAGCCATTCCTGATGGTTTAATTCGCCAGCCGCCCAACCAGAGGTCACACGTATTGCCTTTCTGCCATCGATACCAATTACGAAGCATCAACGAAGGAGGAAATAAAACATAAATATATTTTATCCTCCCTTGATTCTGTTTTCTAAATCCTTTTCTTTTGCCCTCTTCACATTGTAATTGGGTTTGTGTGATAATGAAGGTCACATAAGCCGAGCGGTGCATTGTGGTCTATACGTCTGTTACAATACAGAAAGTGCTGCTGCTTCCCTCATTATCCAAGGATCTTCTGTGATTCATGTGTCAATTCACATGAAAACCAACCATGCTAACTACCGAAAAGTCCTTCATCATCTACGGCGCAGGATGGGGCCTGCCTGCAGAGTACATCACAACGAGGAACCTGCATTAATGGATTCATCATTAAACAACCCTGCCTTCCTTCCTTCCCAAAAAAAAAAAAAAAAAAAAAAACATAGCAAGTGTATAGGCAGTATATCATATAGAGGGTGAATGTTATTTCAAGTGGTCTGACAAAGAAATCCATGGGGTCTTTTCATTGCTTTCTTGTTAGTCATCTGAGTAGAATGCAGATTGTGTCTTAATTGGAAATCCAACCAGAAGGCTTCAGCAACATATAAAATTATCAGCACCTTTGGCGGTGACACATGCTTTATCATCATAGCAATGTTAGCTTAACTGTATGTAAGAAATTTAAAAAGCAACAAGGCAACCAGTGTTAATTTTTACACAGTTGTTTGTTTCAGTTCAAGTCTTTATCATTTAAAAATAAATAAACCACATTTTACCTAATGAAATACACTCTATTGAAATTGCAGCCAATATTACTTATTATTTTAAGGTATCATAAGCTATGAAAGAAGTCTCTTATGCTCGCCAAGGATGTATTTATTAAATCAAAAATACAGTGAAACCAGTAATATTTCGAAAAATTATTACAATTAAAGATAACGGGCCCTATTTTAATGATCTAAACGCAAAGTGTAAAGTGCACGGCGCAGGTGCACTCGGGGTGTGTCCAAATCCATTTTTGCTATTTTAACGTCAGAAAAACGGTTGTCGCCCATGGTATAAAAGGGTTGTCCATATTCTCTCATTGAGTATTGGGTGTTTTTTGGGCGTAGCATGCAATAAACCAATCAGAGTCTCATCTCCCATTCGCTTTAAGAGCCAGTTGCACTCGTGCCATGACGGATTTGCTATTTACATGGCGGAATTTGGAAAGCGCAAAGAACGAACGCGTCTCCGAAATGCAGACACACCTCTATACTAACATGCTCTTTAAATAACAAAGATAAAACATTGCGCCAGACTTTAGACCAGGTTTGAGTTGGTCTATGGCGCAGTCTATTTTCAGCTCGAACACACCTCTTTTTTAGACCAGCACGCCCATGGGTGCACAAATGAGCGCAAATGAATTTGCTAATAAAACGATGAGGCGCTGAATGGGAAAATGTGAACGGCGCCAGACTGAAATAAGCAAACACACTTGTGCCGCGCCCTGCATCGCACTGCGCCGGGTTTATTATAGGACCCAGCATTTTTTATGTATAATATAATTATTTACTGTGATGGAAAAGCTGCATTCTCAGCAGCCATCACTACAGTCGTCGGTGTCACATGATCCTCCAGAACTCATTCTAATATGCTGATTTAGTGCTCAAGAAACATTTTTGAAAACAGATGTGCTGCTTAATATTTTGAGGAAAGCTGTGATGCATTTTTTTTCAGTATTCTTTAACAGAAAGTTAAAAAGACAGCATTTATTTAACAACGCAAAAGTCTTTACTGTCACATTTGATCATTTAAATGTATCCTTTACACACACAAACACAATGATTTGATGAAGTTTACATTTGAAATCATATATTATATAGCTCTCTGTTACAGTATACAATTTCTCAAATAGACAGACTGATGCATATTGGATACTTCACATACAAGCATCATATAGTCAGTGGAACATCCTGCACGTTCCTCTAAAAATCTGTTTTAAGTTCTCCTATGAGGATGCTGTAATCCTGTCTGAGGCAATGTTTGACAGGTTTGCATTTTCCTTTACAGGTTATTGACGTCTCATTGGTGCTTGTGCGTTTGTGCGTGTGTGTGTGTGTGTGTGTGTGTGTGGCTGATGGAAAAAAAAAATCTCATTGAACAGAAGCAGAGGCAAAACAAATTCTTCCTACATCAACAAAGCACAGTGGAGTATAGTTCAAACTATCAACTCCCTCAGCTATATAAAAATTTGGAACATTACTGTTTCCAATAAACACCTCATGGAACAATGTTCATCCTCAGCTATAACGGATCTTTGTGTTTCCGGTGTATAATTCCAAGGGCAGGTGTGGCCATACACGACAGGATCCCACTCTTCAAATATCCAGACACATCGCACACATCTCTAGAAGAGGGGAGGAGAGGTGAAAGTCTTGGAGGAGGATGTTATGACAGGGTGCTTTGGGCTTGGTCTTCAGCCACCCACAGCGTTCAGCGTGCGAGACAGCCAAAAGCTATGCAAGCCGCCTGCTTCCCTCAGCTACAGACACGACTGAGCTCTTAATAACCCCAAACAAAGGAAACGATACCTCAAACGGGCTCCAGATAAATGAGGAATTTGGGAAAGATGAAAGAAGGAAGATGCATAAGACAAAAAAGGCAATAAATGATGATACACAGAAGATCTTCTAAAATTAGGTTAAGGTTTAAGGGAGAGAAAATGAAAATCGTGAAATGAATGAGTCTCTTCTCAGATGTCAATCAAAACTGCCTGGTAAACTAATTGAAATGAGTGGCGTGTTCTACTTACAATACAGCACTCTATCACATTACTCTACAGTGATACATCTAATGTTCATGCGATTCTATCTTGGATGTTTTTAATATGTTCACATCAGCTAGATGAAATGCAGCATTTGTAAAACATGCAGTGAAAACCTAATTAATAATATTTTGATAACGACTACTCTGTATACTCTAATCATCTAGGTGAATTTTTGAATTAATAGCTTATTCATAAATGGCATTTATTTATATATATATATATATATATATATATATATATATATATATATATATATATATATATATATATATATATATATATATACACTGTACATATAAAACACTGTATACACAGAAAAATTAAACATACATATACTATCACTATATTATCACTTAATTACATTTATATGCATCGCAAGCACAATTGTTAGAGCCATTTCAAAATATTATTGTACATGTTGATTGTCATAATATACATTGCATATATGTATGTTCATTATAATGATCAATCACATGGTTTAGAATATCAGTCACTGTTTCCCTCCATTTTCTTATCGCCAGACTGAGACTGAAATTAAAGGATTGGGATCTGAAGGAACGCTGTTGACCTTTCCTCCATAGCTTATTTTGTGTACAGTCCCTCTGCAAAAAGAAACTGGCGGAATCCCATCGACAAACTCGTTTAGGCTTCTGAACGACATCTAATGTTACACGATGGCGAGGCGGTGCACACTCCTGGGAGAATGTTAAAGCTGTACTGACAGACACCATTACCAGCCAAAGACCACATAGCCCTTGGTATTGAAATACATACCCTCCCGGGGGACATCAAATGTGTGAAAATTAATACTTTGGAATAAGGCCAAAAAAAAAAAAAAAAGAACTAAAATGACATGTAATTGATTCTCAATCTAACAGTTCACTTGTCGTTTAGAAGCATTTGTGGCTGTCGTCACCTATAAATTACTCTCTCGGTGATGTTTACATTCACGGGAAGGAGCTGGGGGTGTGGGGGGTAATATTAAATAGAGTCCTGTGTGAGTACAGCTGGTGTAACATGCAGAAGACGCACAAAGAAACTGCAATGCCTTTTATTACAAAGCATGAGTGCTGGGAATGTTACTGAGGTCTGAGTGCCCCCTACTGTCTAAATATATAAGAGGTCGCACCTGAAGCCCTTGTGCTTCTGAAAATTAACTGAATAAACATTAAGTCTAACATATATATTGTGATGTAAATATGATCTTAGCCGTGTATGTTACTGTGCAGTCTGGCGTTCTTAATCACTTTTGTGTATTACTACTGAAAAAAAAAAAAAAAAACTCCACAGCCATAACTGCATTATTTATGCATGCTTTAAGTATACAGTGCACCATGGGACCCCAAAAAAAAAGTTACAGCCGGTAATAACTACACACATGTGGATATAAATACACTCGCACACGGAAAACGTGAGCATCGCGGTAGCAGAAGAGAGAGAGGCTCTCAGGCACGGATCAATAAGGCAGAGTCAAATAGGCTGGCTGTGCTTTGTGACGGCCAAAAACCCTCATCAGCGCACAGTCTGAGAGAGCTCTCCAACACACACTGACTGACAAGCTATCACCTCACAGGATCAGACACAATATACTATCTCTCCTTCCCTCCCTCTCCGATGAGACTCAGACACGCCTCACGATAGAGGACAAGTCTGGGGTGAGTTATGAACACAGTGTACCACCGGCTATAAAGCACCGACACTCCTGAGGTAACATTAAGTCCAGTTCATTATGACGCTAACGATAGCCATTTATCAATCATTAATCACATGCTGCAGACAATCAAAGAGAGAGAGAGGAGAGAGACAGAGAAAAACGTCAAATGTAAGTACTACTGAATGAGGGATGTTATGCATCTGTTGCAGGAAAATATTATTATGAGCACATACTCAAAAGCCAAACACTGTTTTGATCACCATATTAATTTGCTGCTGAATATATCTGTACAGAATAGTCTTAAAGGTACACTCTTGTAATTTTGTATTTGCATTGTTCTGGCTCTGTGACCCAGTCCATGTAAAATAATGCTAAAATTAGTTTGGCTGCTAAAATACTTCTTCAGCACACATGCTCGATCTATCTATCTATCTATCTATCTGTCCGTCCATCCGTCTATATCTAAGTTATGAACTGCATATAAAATAAACAGAATTATTTTACACATTTAATGTCTAATGAAAGAAACTGTTCATTTCTTTGTTTTTTAAGTAGTCGTAGAGAACAATCTTTTTTATTTTTTTTGCCAAAGTTTCGCCAAAATTTGATACAAAAATCGTATAAAATGTATGTCAACAAAAAAAATAATAAAATCAAATGCATAATAAAAAATAATAAACCATGCTAATAAAGTACTTAAAAAAGTAAATATAAAGCAGAGGTAGAGAGAGAGAGAAAAAAAGAGAGAGAGAGAGAGAGTCAAAAAGGAATATAAATACAAAAGGAGCAAGACGGAGTATTGCAGGTTGTACGTCTCACATAAATATTTCAGTGCACACGACAGGTAATTCTCTGTGAAGTGAAATATCAAATAACACATAGAAGAAGAAAAAGAAGAAATACAATCTGAACAGAGTGTAACAAAGAAATGTAAGAAAAACAGGACTGAGTTATCCAACACTGAGAGGGTCATGTCAGAAGCTCTACACAAAAAAGATAAGAGGTCATGACCCCTGAGGTTTTGTTTTTTTTCTGATCCCAGGGGCTTTAGGCACCTGTAACACACAAACACACATTTATACCCAACCCCCTTTAAACATTTGTACCAATATGATTAAAAAAACACTGGACTGTTCTGCCCTTCCTTCAGTTCAAGACACCCATCGACTAAAAGCTCTCCCAGAGCGGCACTCCTAAAAGGAGTAAAATCATTCTATCAAGTGTGTCACTACAGCTTAAAAACTGGCCATTTGCACTGTCACCTATGTAAGAGCAGGGACAAGTTACACTGAGGGCAGTGTATCGACGACATGTTACTGCCACGAGAAAGTGTTAATGCAGAAGAGACACCCTCCCTATACTCTCCACAGAAAACTGAAGTCTGGAAGAAATAATCTTTACAAACAGTGAAGATGCGGTCCCGTCCAGCCACCTCTCATTCGCTTAACCTGCCACTATCAATCTGTCGCCGTCACCGACCGTTGCAGGTGAATTGTGTAATTGCTGGCAAGGAACTATTCACATTTCAGATAACGCACTCAATTAATTTAGCCCAATTTGTAAGAGAGTAGATTTGTTCAAACCACACGAGCTTGAAATCAAGCCTTATTCCCAATTATTTCCACGGCCGGTACAGCAACACTACTCTCGCACTCTCGTGCCTCACCATAGGGCTTCCTTAATTATAACAGACAGAACAATGAGAGCGGAAGCTGGCCGACGGCCAGCGCAAATGCAGCCACACAGGAGTGTATGTACATGACGAGTTCACAGAGACTGAGGCATTTTCAAAAACCCTGCCCCTGTTCAAGAGCGCCACCCACTGGAGTCACTGAAAACAACCACCTGCAGGAACCACAGGGTGATAGAAAGGCACAAACCAAAGCACCTAGCCGTGTAGGTTGATTCAACACTGTGTTTCTGTTAGGGAAATGCAAAACTTTTCAAAATCGATAAATCTGTAGGTTGTTTGAACAACTCACTGGTCTTATGGAAGCCCTGTATAATTAGGCTAGCTTAGGGTCATGTCCACAAAACTCAAAAAAAAAAAGTTTAAATGGATTTACGGACACTCAGTGAAGCAACTGAACAGTGTAACTTCCAGAAAATCAACATCAATTCAACAATTCTCAAAAATGGCCTATACAATATAGCAAACATGATACTCCAGAAATCATTCTAACATGCTGATCTGGCGCTCAAGAAACAATATAATACACTTAAGAATAAATAAAGAAGAAAACAGTGCTCAATTTTGAATCTCTCAAAATACTAATAATTTTACTTTAAATTCAGCTTTTGTGAGCATTATGAGACTCTCAAAAACATTCAACATTCAGAAGTGTGTGTGTCGGTCTATATATATATATATAAATTCACACACATAATATTGTATATATTTATGATAATAGTGTATGAACATAAATCACATCATTTAGATGAATGATTATTTACTTATAATTTATGGATAAATATACCAGCTGACTTCACAAACAGACTGTTAAATGACTACTAAACTATACTGATTGATCCCAACTTTCTATAAAGAGCTATTCTTGTGAAACAATGCCTGTTTAAAAGAAAGTCAATATGTTATTTAAATAAGCATACTCTTTTCAAAGAGTGTTTATGTTTCATATGTATGTCTATTAATATATAAGATAAATCTGTTACAAAATCACCTTAACATTTGAACCCAACACTGCACTCCCTGAACCGAAAGCCATGCTGCAACCACTAAGCAAGCTTCCATTTTAGCTCGATACCTCCTACACCCCTCGACAGCAGCACACACGCGAACACACACTTGTGGCATTCATTTTCAACTCAAACACTAGTAAAGGCTGGTTGCCATGGGGACAGGTGCATGCACAGCTGATGCGTGTGTTTGCGCGAGTGGAATGGTGTGTGTTAGTGAAGCACGTCACACAGTTCGTGCCCATGACGAGCAAGTGTCGTGGAACAGCGGAGAGCGTGAAAGCTCTCATACTGCTGTCTGAATGGCCAATCACAGCACACAGCCCGCAGGAGAAAGAGTCAACATGTGGTCAAGCCTGGAGGTAGAGTGAGTGACTTTGTCTGAGTTGGTCTCTCTCTTTTTCTTTGAGCCACTTACACATTCGCAATGAAGTTGGCCTAACCCCTCAATTCTCTCTCATATAACATCAAGGTGAGAGGTCATAGTGACTTATTCATTGAAAAACAACAGATTTACAATTGTCAGCTGCTCACTAATAACAATGCAAGAAAAAAAAAACCTTTCAATCACCTTCACACACTCTCACATTTACAAAATGGAGGAGTGGCACACTAAATAGATTTTACGTTATCAAAAAGGTATAATGATAGCATGTTTATCAACTGTATTTGTAAAAACGGCACAGTGCATAATAACGGTTTACCTGTAGCCTGACATTCCATTAGCACTTGCTCTTGCAATAATGTTCAAATGTTTTTCCAGCAAATTACACTGACACTAACTTTGTCCATGCATTTTACCATGGCAACAAATTCATCTAGATGAAGTCAAAACTCTTATTTAAATTACATCTCTAAATTAATGACAGATTCAAGGTCCCGAATTAACTTTTCATTCACCTGACAACATTAGAGCACAGCCACAAAGCAAAGTAAAGCAAAACAAAAAAGAAATACAATTATTAAAATAAAAAGAACTATAAAATAATATAATATGCATTACAGTGCATGTAGTCTATACATATTTTCTACCAGTATGTGTAATTCCTGGGAATTGAACCCACAACCTTTTGCGCTTTTAATGCAATGCTCTACCACTGAGCCACATATAAAATAAAATAATTCATTGGCTGGGGTATTTAATTTTTTTTGTCCTATTTTTTCCTTGGACAATGATGACAAACAGCAGTAGTTATTGCGTCACTCACACCTTTGCAGGTCTCAAACTCAAGCTACTCTTTAGAATATCACCTGTCATAAAAACGTGGGGGCGCATTGTGAATTTGTTTGCTCATATTTTTTGTTTTTGGTGTTAGAAATATTCCACATAATATTATATTCCACATTCCACACAAAATAAGAATCTTAGTTAGACTTTAATGGTGAAAGGCATCATCTTGGTGTCTATCACTAAAAGATAGATCTGATCTGTGTCTAGAGGACATTATTTTAAACTTACCAACAGTAAACATTCTGCATTATTCATGCAAACAATGACATTTAGATTTTTTTTCTTTTCTTTTAAATGATATTTTACACTTTCATAAAAGAACTCTGAATGCACTGACTGCAACTCTCTAGTAATTCTATCATCAGCAGCCACAGAAAGATTGATGTTGCTTAATTGTAAATGCATGTACATCAAGTCTTATTAGAGAAATGCAAAGCCGCGTTTCCACCGCAGGAACTTTACCCAGGAACTAGGGACTTTGGGCTGGTACTCTGTGTGTTTCCGTCGCAGGAACTTTACCCAGGAACTAGGGACTTTGGGCTGGTACTCTGTATGTGTCCACCGCAGGAACTTTACCCAGGAACTAGGGACTTTGGGCTGGTACTCTGTGTGTTTCCGTCGCAGGAACTTTACCCAGGAACTAGGGACTTTGGGCTGGTACTCTGTATGTGTCCACCGCAGGAACTTTACCCAGGAACTAGGGACTTTGGGCTGGTACTCTGTGTGTTTCCGTCGCAGGAACTTTACCCAGGAACTAGGGACTTTGGGCTGGTACTCTGTATGTGTCCACCGCAGGAACTTTACCCAGGAACTAGGGACTTTGGGCTGGTACTCTGTGTGTTTCCACCGCAGGGACTAGGAACCAAATAAAGTTCAGTGTAAAAAAATGCCCGTCAGAAAGTCCCTGCTGGCGAGGTGGTACTTTTTCAACATTCCGGACTTGGCTAAACATGCCGATTGGTTGAGTTCACTCAGCATTGTGATTAAAATGTTTTTAAAATGTGTTTCACCGGTCAGCTCCACGTGATCAGCGAGAGCTCAGTCCTCATGTATCCGCCGAGAAGCAGCCTCACCTCGGCTAGACCTTTCGATATGTGCCGCTGGCTCTGATGACTCTTTAGTGGTTAAACATAAAATATAATTCATTTTTGGCAAATCTAACAGGTAATCTTTGGTCTGTATTCCATTTATATATATGTCAAAATGAAAATAAAAAGAAGCAATTGATATAATATTTCGTTTCAATGTAATGACTGTATATATACACATTTCCCTGAACCAAGTACATTTCTGCAGCTATTATTATGTTTAAATCAAAAAACAAAAGGAGGCAGTGGTATTTGATATCCTATTTCGTTTTACTGTAAATATACAGTGAGGAAAATTGCAGAAGCCAAGGCGAGCTGACTGATGTTATCAAGTACGCTGCTGTTTGCAGAATTACCGGATTTGCGTTGTCGCAGACATCACACTCCCGAGACGAATATGCAAAGTCCGAACTACTGAGGATGCAAGTCTGAAATGTGCATACTTTGTATTGAGAAACACGCTCAGACCTACGTCACCAGACTATTTGCCTAATCTTCTCGGTACTTCAGACCGCGGTGGAAATGCAAAAAGCAAAGGGTCTGGGGGGTAAATAGTTCCTGGTACAATTGTTCCAGGTAAATTTGGTGGAAACGCGGCATAAGATAATTTACCAAAATCTTGGAGCTATTGATTAACAATTCCATCTGCTACAGCAAGTTATTTTCTGGGCATTCTTTTTTTTTTTTTTTTTTTTTTTTTTTTTTTTGTTCTATAAAGTACACAAGGGATTGCCACCAGCCCATGCTGACAATCTACCAGTCAAAGCAGCTTGTATTTGTGAGTGTTGAACTATGATATGACAGCCAACTAGACCAGAGGGATGAAGAGGGGATTTGGACAGGCAGATATCAGTGGGACAGGGGTGCCGAATAATCTGAGGGGACAGAGGGAAGACCCAGGAAGCCCTGGGAGCAGATGCAGAGCTATCCTCTACTCTCCTGAGTTGCATTGTGCCTCATGCGTTCAGTATTAATCTCACCCTTTGGGGACATTTTGTTGTGTTAATTACACACCTCCAGGAGCATTCATTTACACAAACACACAAAGCAAACAGACACGCAGAAGTTCACCCGATCGTACATGGATAACACTTTCCAACAGTTGCTTAACAATTATATACAATATGTAAATTATGTATATTATTCTCTATTCTTATATTACATACAATATGTAAATTATGTATATTATTAATATATTCTGTATATTATGTCTTTTTTATATATTTTATTACATTTCAATCCATTATTCAAAGTTTGTTCCAATGAACTATTCACACTACTTGGGTCATGATTAATATTATTATTATTATTATTATTATTATGTTTTTATTTTATTTCGATATTCATTTATTCATTCAGTTTCTCTCTTACAGTATTTATTTGTGTGTTCCCCAAACATACAGTAGTAATACTTCTATTCAAAAAGGATGCAGTAAGCTGAGAAGTAACAGTAAAGACTTTTACATTGTACAATACAACGCAAACAAACAAACAAACAATAAATGCTTTTTGTAGCAGTTTCCACAGAATTAAGCAGCGCAACTGTTTTCCGCATTGATAATAATAACAACTATTTCTTGCATGATTGATTTTGAATTATTTCAAGGATCACGTGACACTTGACTGGAGTAACAGCAGCTCAAAATTCAGCTTTGCCATCACATAAATAAATTAAATTTTAAAATATATTAAAAGTAGAGAAGGTTCATTTTTATATTGCAATAATATTAAACAATCGTACTTTATTACTCCACAATAATACTGTATTTAAAAAAAAAGAATAGAAAAAAACGTGCACCTCAAATAGTAGTGTATGCAGACAAAGACACAATTAAATTAATTAAAAAAAATTCATAAATAAATGGAATTGAGGATATAAAGTGTGACAGAATAATGATATACTATCTTATCACTTTAAATATACACACAGCATGTTTACAATCACACCATGTCGTCTACAGTGGCACCGTTTGGCTCCTCCAAATCTAAAACACCCACCACATTACCACTATCCAGTGCCAAAATAGCCAGACGGGTCTGGAGCTAATGTTCACACAAGAGCTCCAGAGCTCTGGGTCTCTCTCCCATCCTCTTATAACCTCTTCCTCCCTGCCTCACCCTGCTTAGACCAGCCCTCATTACTGCCTGCCATCCGCTGACCTCTCACCATGGAAACCCAGCCACACAGCTCGCACACACCTGGGGTTATTACCACAAGCAAATTCACTCTTCAGTTTCCAATCTACGACTGCCTGGAGATGGTGGAGGGACCACTGGGACGTGCCGAGTATATTGCAGCGTCGTGGCAGTCAGCTTGGGTTCTGGACCAGAGTGATGGGCTGGCAGGTGACCCTCTCCTCTAGCAGCTGGGCCCGGCCCCAGCCGCGGGCGCTTTAATTGTACCGCAGGGGAGCGTGAACTCTCTCCCCCTCTGGTCAATTACGGCGCTAGTGGGTTTAGACAAGATTGAGAACGCATGAGATAGAGACAGTGAAAGGGACAGAGATGCGTTTTGACTGGATTTCAGAGTGAATGGGTTTAAATAGCCATGTGGGCTGCGAGACCCTCCATCACTGCCGAGCACCTGCGTGATAGTTATGTATCGGTCGGCTAATGGACTCTGGCATTATGGGAGCGTTAAACATGCTTCAGTAGCCTCAGCATGGGAAGAGGGGGAAAAGGCGTCAAACATTCTCTCTGACATGACATAGACCATTAGCACCGCCATCAACATGGCAAACACACGTTACAGGATGCCCATGCAGCACGCCAGCGGAAAAACGGCATTGAGGCGCATGCAGGCGAATCAATTCAACTCAATTGTTATTATAGGGGGAGGAGGGCTGGTGCACCTCAAGGCCTCGACCATATAATGTCACACAACATATACACACTAACAGTGAGTAAACTACACGTACGATAAAGCGGGGGATGGGGAGTTTAAGTGGACGGTGGTTTGACTCTGGTGTGTCACACCAATGCCTCTAATCAAATATCAGAGAGCTGATGAGAAAATGTAATACAAGGTGGTGTTGGCTGAAGTACACGAGTGCTCTGATGTTGACGGTGGGAAATGTGATTAAAAATTGGATCAAGGCATATCAATCGTGTGAGGTTAATTTGCATTAACACCCCGTGCCAAAAGTGTGCTTTCATTCCCTGAGATGCCCATGGCTTCAGAAAGGTTAATAAGTTACCTCACCTCGGCCGAGACAGCAGAGGAAGGAGAGAAGAGGCAGAGCGCGCCCATTTAATGCAAATTCAGAAGAGCACATACAGCAGTGGTCACATCTGTCCAGAACATTTGCTCTTTTGGCCTCATCTTCAGAACCCTTACAAAGTAAAGAATCCTTATATATTGGGCGCAAAGTGGTTTTGGACACATGAGTCACACTTAAAAATGCATGACTGTCAATCAATGAGGAATAAAATATGAAATCAAACAGCAGCTGAAACCTGGAGCTTTTCTCAGGCAAGATGATTTTAGTGGATGTGTGAAATGAATAGTGTTTCTATTAACTAAAACAATTCATTTTGAATGAAAATAGTGGAAATACAACTAGATGTTCGATGGAAACTTAAATATATAAATGGCAACTAATTTTGAAACAAAAACAATTAAGTTAGCTAAATAGAAATGTACTGAACTAATATTAAATTAAAACTAAAAAATGCTAATCAAATATTAATAAATACATTTAAATACAATAACATATAACAGTATGTAATACTAAATGATAATAGAGTAATACTAGTAGTGAGTCTTGATTTGATATCCATTAATTTTGTGGATTAAGTTTGTGCATCTGTGAGCAACTACAGTCTCTCTTTCTCTGAGTTATCTCTGCTGTAAAGTTGACAATTAGCTGCTGGATCAAAGTTTGGAGTCAATCCCATTCACAGTCACAAATGATGAAATGCTTTCTATATTGCACCCTGTGGCTGTCTGCGAATGGATTTAGTGACAAGACGAAGAAAAGAAATTGTGCCAGGATGGAGGCTTGTATCAGCATCTAAGCAGCATACCACAGACACAAACACTTTAAACCAGCCCACTGCCAAGGGCTGACCAACACCTTAGAAAATTGGAAAGAAAAAAAAGGTGAGGAAGAGACAGGCAGATAGAGAGAGAAAGCATAAATAGGTATGTACTGCTCTGCAGACTTGGAATCTTTATAAAGCACAGAGTACACTACAAGACAGAAGCTTGTCGCTCTTTTATGTTTTAAGACTGCAACAAAAAGCCCCAGATTGTAGTCAATTCACAGCATGTGCTCATCATCAACTAGTGTGAGAAACTACAGATACTACGACACATTTCAGACTCGTTTGAAATCCAACCAACCAGTTGACAGGTTTGCACAAAATGAGACCATTGCATCTTCACTAAACACCAACAGAATGCTATTGAAACAATGGCTGTCTACGTATGTATATGTATTTACAGTTTTGGAGCTCAGGGCTCAGACAACCATCAAGTGTACATAAGGCACACCTTTTAATAAAACACATTCAAAATGCAGAGGGGAAGAAAAAAAAACTGTGAAAGTTCATATGCAATGCTTCCTTAAGGCAGTCTTTCTTTATGTTAAAAAGACCTTACTTCTCTCTTTCTACTACCCTACTTTCTTGCTTTCTAGCAAAAGAGCATTGCTTAAAGTTGGCCAGGATATACATGAGGTCAAAGATCAGGAGAGCAGAAACAAATAAGAAAATGTCAGAGAGAGGGTCGAGCTGGCAGACCATATGGCTCTCATACATCAAGTGAAGACCTCAAAAGCTGATCTTTGCTGGCGAGAGGTCAAGAAAACTCCCACAAGCATTCAAAGAAGAGGACTGAAATAGTGATTGAATGAAACTGATAGAGGGAGAAAGGGAGGCAGATTTGAGCAATGAAGATCTATAGCATTCAGGATGGACGGATGGACAGACAGACAGATACATAGATATAGATTCAACCATTTGGTAGCCGTTGAAGTCCACTATAAGGAGAATAATCCTGGAATTTTTTCATCAAAAACCTTAATATCTTTCAGACTCAAGTAAGAAAGAAGTAAACATCTTGGCTGACATGGGGGTGAGTAAATTATCATTAAAAGTGACCTAATCCTTTAACAACAGTCAACGGAAACATGTTCAATTGCTCCCCGTTTATTAAAAAATTCATTTAATTTGAATTCATTCGTCATTCAATAAGGCTGTACATTCACAAGTGAGGTATTAACGTCATTAATCATTTCATCAATTTCATGAACAATTAACGAGTCATTCTTTTGAGTGAGATCTTATCAATGAATCAACACATAAAAATGGTTTGGGGGGGGGGGGGGGGGGTTATGAGATAATCATAACTTCAAACTTCAAATAGTCTCACAATAAACTATTTTATGTCATGAAGATTTGGAATATAACACACAAGTTAAATGGACCACCTTATGCTTATACTTTTATGCTGCTTTTCTACCCTTTTTGAAGTCTGAATGTTTCAGTCCCTATTCATTTTGAGTGTTTAGGAAACAGTCTGCAAAATGTCATCTTTTGTGTTAGTTGAAAGAAAAAGTCTGACAAGTTTGACATGACAATTTTCCTTTTTGGGGGGTGATCTCTAAATCTCACTACACCATCCTTCCATCTTTGAGTTGCTTCAGTGCTTCTCTCCTTGACCTCTATTCTTTGATGATGTCCATGATAGCCCACCCATCCCTTGCTTTTTTCAATCCCCTCCAAAATTCACTCTCTTTTGCCCAAAATGTCTTGTAGTGCAGGTCTCCAATCAGGGCGAGAGCTGTTGTGTGGCTGTCTGGGCTCTCGGCTCAGCTTTCCATGGAGAAGAGGCTTTTCACGCCACAGAGTGTGTTGTTGATATTCAGTGAGGCTTCATCTTGAGCACGCAGCACCGGGATTGTTTACTCGACAGGCAGGCGAGGGGAGGCGATGGGGGGACAGTGAGCGTGTCGTCCCATCTACTCTTCAGACCTCTCTCTGCACTCCCTCGCTGCCCTGAACCAATTCCACCTCAGAGTATCGGGGACAAATTAAACATGATAAGATATCACCACACAGGCCTAGAGAGCAGGGGGAAAGGATCAGGCCTCTACACTATTTTTGATTTGTATGGAAATTAGGAGTCAAACTGCTCAAACACCCAATAAAGTTGCAGTCTGGGAAATGTAATTTAGATAAAAGACTATGGTGGCAATTACCACTGATAACATGACCAAAACAAAGAAAACAAAGCAAGCAGAAAGTAAATGAAACATAAATGCTTTTGAATGAAGCTGCAACAACAGAGAAAATCTATAAGGATTTTTGAAAATACTAACATTTTGTCGCGGTGGACTTATAAGGTACTGACTTTTTTTTTATTATTATTGATTAATTTACCTTTTAATTCTGTGACAACACCAATTTTATGCTTTAAAACAAAATATAAGTAAAATTTTTGTATGCCTTGAAAATCGCTGCGTCAATTAATGTTTTGCAAGATAGAACCTTATAACTCCAAGAGGAAAATTACTTTTTAGAATTAGAAGGTTTTATCTGCATTTTACCTGTTCTAAAAAAAAAAATCCCCATTTACAAATTTAAGAAGATTTTAGAATACATTTAGGGTTGCTGTCATTTTCATGTATGAAAGAGACTTGTTCCATATATCATTTTTGCTCTATGGAATGCAAAAAGATTTCTCAAACCCACTCAGAATGCAGACATAACCATATAATTCAATAAATTTTCATCATTTTGCTCTCACATCTTTTAGTTTAATTAATTTTATTTCATTTCATTTCAACTATAATCAAGATTAAGTTTAAGACTAAACAAAGTTAATTAAATTCCAGTCAAATACTGAAACACGATAACTTCTTATATACAGCATACATTACTTATAATATAGCAAAACATTGATTTAACCATGAAACTACACGCAACCTTGTGATTCATAAAAACAAATTGATTTAGGAAGATTTGCAAATTGTATTACTCTCAAGTAGTCTGGCATTAGTTCGCCTACATGAGAAACACTGTGGAACTAGTGCCATTAACATATGCAGACATGAATATTTCCAAACCGCAGCAGCAAAGGAAGCACGCCCATCACCACACTGTGAGCGGGGCGCATCACTCTGGGGTACTCAGAGTCCCCATGCCCACGTCTAGGATGCCTCATTGTGGAAGTAGTTTGATGCAGACCCCCGCAGGGCCTGAGAGGATGTGACTCCAGCCCAAACACATCGTCTCTCACTGTCAAACCCCATGGCAGAAAGAAAATAAAGCTCCTCCCTGCTCTACTCGTCTGCCCGGGAGACTATATGCCTCTGTAATGTGCCGCTGGTTTTGTTTTATTTCAGTCTTGTTTTCGTTCCCTCTAGGCTGCATGTGGAGGCCACACGACACTATTTTGAAGAGATGTTGATTATTCATGTACCCCATACTGACAGGAATACTTTAAATGATCAGGTGATGCAGGGTCTATTCATCTCAGTCCTAGCTCGTCCAATCATGTCACACTACTGTACTGAACATGAGATCATCAGCAAACATGAAAGTAGAAGAGTGACACAGAGATTAAGTCCATGAATATGAATGTTTTCTCTTTGTACAAATCAGAACGTCTTCACTTATGTCTACTTTTCCCCTTCCCTGGGAAATTAAGCCAGGATACTTGTCTTTTAGTGAGTACTTGCTAAGATAATACGAAAACTTTTATTAATCTCAGGCTTAACAGCTTTGGTCGAGAGAAGTTGCATGAGACATTTAATAGCTATTTCAAGTATAACACATAATTATACAGTTTTCATAGACATCCTGTTGCAGAAGCGTACAACAATGTTTTCTCTTAACTTTCCTTAAACTTTCTCAGGGGAAACCAAGTAGAAAAAAAGAAACCAGTACCATCCACTGCCTACTCAAAAAGTCTACGAAACAAACGGAAAGCAATAACTTGCACTTAAACATCCCTCAAATGAGGAGTTATGAGGCAAAGATTTGACTGAAAGTTTTAGAGTTTCTTTGAGACAGGTAGCGCTGCGTGGTGGTATTTTCAAATGGGCTGTTAAGTGCAGTGGTTGCCCAAATTGTTCCCCTCTGAGATAAGATGATTAAAGTCAGTGGGACATCCGAGTATAGCGATATGAGCCAAGAACGGTGGGGTATCCTTCTCAAAATGCACAGACTCCTGTATCCAGGTCACCCCCTGTGGCCTCTCTAATGCACAATAAACTCATTACAGGCCATTAATATTTAACTATATAATTTTCCAGCAGAAGTGATTTATTAGAGAACAGCAAAAATGAGTGAGACTGTGGGCCTAGGCAGAAGCAGAGCACAGTGGGCAAACAAAGAAAAATTAGCACGGGCCACACTGGCTTTATTGAGACAAATTGGCTCTGTGTATGAGAGCAATTAGAGAAATCGCTTTCTTTTCAGAAGCATGCCACCAGAAAGCAACTCTTTATTTTTGGTATGAACACTGCAGAATTCGATAAAGCACTCAGC
Organism: Carassius gibelio; assembly: GCF_023724105.1. Classification (NCBI taxonomy): domain Eukaryota; kingdom Metazoa; phylum Chordata; class Actinopteri; order Cypriniformes; family Cyprinidae; genus Carassius; species Carassius gibelio. The sequence continues at coordinate 25,834,993 of NC_068409.1, read as the reverse complement.
TGTCAGCTGAGTAGAATTAAAAGAGAGCAAAAATCTAGAGAGCCTGGCTTCAAGGTCAGAAAGAAGCCAATCAATGGCATTTTGATGCATTTTTGGGCCATCTCGGTAGCGTCCAAGGCAGCTATTTTCTAAGTACACTGAAAAACTGAAGTTTCAATAACATTTCAAAACAGCGGTCCAATCTGAAAAATGATTGCATCATGAATTTAGAATTTTACAATGTAGCAAGTCTCCTTCTCAGACACGGTCTCTGAAGCCAATGCTGGCTATAAACACTTGCTGAGAAAAAAGCTGTGATTTTATAAAAGTGCAGGTGCCAAAACCAGTAGTGATCTGATGATAGAAAGAGCACGCCATCATACGAGTGTGTGTTGAGAAAAAACAGTGTGTGTTTGTTGTGTGCACTTGAGTTTTTAGTGCAAGACTGGGTAGCCTTGTGTCCAGATGGACATGTTGAAATCTGAGGATGAGTGATTTTCTGGAGTTATGAAAGAGAAAGAGAGAAAGAGGGAGAGGAGGGAGAGGGACAGAATCATGTGGACAGAGCTGCACTGGCAGATGCTTCCATTCGCAATAAACAGCATCAGCAATAAACAGCTCTGTCCTTAGGGGAGACAAGTGGAATGATCTAACCCCTGTTCAAAGCGCTTTAGCATGCTGCTTATCAAAAGCCTCCTTTATTATTTTACTGTGGCATTAAGACCAAGCTGTTAATATGAGCCAGACTGGAGAACAATTCCACTGCGTCCTGCATTCATCTGCCACAGGGCATAACGGGATTGGCTTGTATGGAAACAAACACAATTCTAATCAGGTGGTGGTCCTATGACATAAAGCCTGGTATGGAAACCACAAGGATTCCAGTTTTCTTTGATACTGGGATCTGTTATGTTACATAAAATGCATTTGCGTCTGTTGGCGGTAATGCCTATATGTCCTTTTTCAAAGACATAACACTGCTGTCGTTACAGATTACAGGCTTGAAACTGACAACAAGGCAATTCAAGCTCAAAAGCCTTTTATGGGATCTTGCTTCTGTCTTATATCTAACAGTGTGTGTAGGGATTTGAGCAAGCATTTCTGATTTCTGAAAAACCTGGTGCAAAGGGCTCTCAGTACAGAAACAGAATAGTGGGCTGCATATCTGAGGCCTTTGATCACGAACAGGTTAAGCTTGATTCCATCTTTGAAAAGTGAAAGTGTCCGGGTCGTTTCAGGACCCTCCGTAACCCAAGGATTAAGCCTTGGCAGGGGCACACAAGGAACATCAGGGCACTAAGGAGGAGGGAGGAACGGAAACAGTTGTTCAGAAGGTTCAGAGAGAATTTGATGAAATTTTGGCTGATGAATGGGGATCATGCCAGGACCCTTGCGGTGAAAGCTGAGTCACAGCCATGTTTTTAAAAGTGAAATCTGTCACTGATGACTTACACAGCTGGCAGAAGATCTAAAAAGATGGACAAGTGAATGCTTGCACATGGACTGAATACGAATACATACACAAAATACAATCCATATATATATATATATATATATATATATATATATATATATATATATATATATATAAAGACTAGGGATGCACCAAATGCTTGGCAACCAAAATATTCCACCAACAATAGAAAAAGGGAAGCTCTTTCTGTATTCAGACAAATAAGTGAAAAGACAGAATAAACTGTACAAAACAATGACATGAATCTATCAAATAAAGGCGCACACTGACGCAGCAAATATGTCTGCAGTGTGGAGGAATTTAAAGGTGTCCAAGAAAGACATACAAATCTTTAAAAGCACCTACAGTGAGAGACTGTTTTTAGACTGTTAGTGCTGCATCTCATGTCTCCGATGAGAAAAGGAAGGGTGGTTGTTGCTGGTTACTGTATTATGATTAAAATTGCAAAATGACCTTAAACAGTTAGTAAATAAACTGCAGAATGTTGTTTTCTAATACACTCACAAATCGCATGTATTCAAACAGCACTGCACAAGCTCGCAGCGCCAGGGTTCAAAATCTTCACAGTTACTTGTCAGTTGCTCAGTCATATTTTTATGAATTTTTTACAAGGCATGTGACACTGTGATATGTGCGACAAATATCTTCCCAAATTCATAATGAGAATCATTTATAAATCTGCTGTTGTCAACAACAAAAAAAGCACTGAGGTCTCCCTGCATGTTTCTAAATAAAACTAAATAAAAGCTCCATCAATATACATGAATGTTAGTATTGCAAATTTATGAAATAAAACATTAATAATGATGAAAATCATTACAACAGCTCTGTTAATACATTTATTATAACATTCAAATATAGTGTTCAAATTGGGATCTGTAATAGTTTCTATTGTTTTAAAAGAAGCCTCTTCTGCATTTATTTGTACAGTAAAAAATACATGCCAGATTCAAGAAGGGGGTCTCAAAAGTGGCCAAAAAATATTATTTTACTAACTTCTTCATTTTAAGTTAAATTGTGCTTTGTTGGTATAACATCTAGCTAAATTTTGAGTGTTGTTTTATATATATATATATATATATATATATATATATATATATATATATATATATATATATATATATATATATATATATATATAAACTGATTTTGTAATAGACCTTTGAAAAGCAAGGCAAAACAGTACATTTTGGCTAGTTCATCTCTGCAATGGTGAATTTATTCATTTATTTTTAAGTGTTCAGTATTCAGCCTTCGCCTGGTGTTTAATTTTGTCGATTTGTTTCAAAATATTTATTTGACAGCTCAGATTCTTGCATTTGCTGTACTATCACACCGGTTTAATCTTTACCACCAATTCTGTGAGAGATATATGAAACTCTACAACTTGACCCTCACTTGCTTTTCATTGCTTTTTCTCTCTCTTTCTCTCTCATCATAGGTTCAGCAGTCATTAAGAGACAAAAATGATGGTAGTCCTCCTTTTACAGGTCAAGTGCTGCCCTGGGCTCCTCCTTCTCCATGAATTACTTCAGCATTGACACCAATTATTAAAATACATCTTCATTAGATCTAGCTTCAGAGCTCCATCTGTGGAGCAGCCAGGAGCCATCTTCACCACCCCATCGCACTTAATTTACCCAGATCAAACTCATCTATCGCCTGAGCCACTCGAAGCACCAAAACCAGCAGTGCTCCCAAAAAAACTCCTTCATTTGGGGTTACTGCTAGTCTATGTATGTGAGCAAAGAAAAAAAGCTACCATATGACTTCATTCAACATCAATTTGCACTTCAAACCAATGCAGAAAACACAGCTTTCCTCACCAAGCAGGAAAAGGGAGGAGTGAGCGCGATCACAGAGAATATCGGTGAAGTGTTCAGGTGCTGCTGTGAGTTCAAATTTCGGTAAGAATTCATTTGATGCACCATTTAAAGAGGACAGTGGTGCTGATGGGGTTTATATTTCAAAAGCAACAAGCAATGCATGTCATCACCGTGCCGAAGAGTCAGACTTCTATTTTCCTGAGAGCGGATGTCAGCGGTGAAGAAAACCTATTAGGGCAAGAGGAGGAGCAAGTTTTGCCAGCATCCATCTTATTTCAGCGGCACATAAAAGCGGAGGCGTTGAATTGCTTTTCAAATGCAGAAGGCCATGCCACACACTCAATCCACCAGTGTATCCGATTTGATCCCCCAAGCAGAAACACAAGCAGAACCATTGATTGATACCACCAAGCGAAGGGAGTCTGGGGGAAATAGAGAATAAGAGTGTGAAAGAGAGGGGGTGGAAAGGCCAAGCAACTGTGGCTACAAGGAAAACAACATTACAATAAAATCGGAATCTGACTAAGAAGAGGATTTAAATGAGGTCTAAACTGCATTTCTGAACAAATAACGTTGCTTCTAAGGCATGTATTGACGGAAGGTGACTTGTCGACAATCTCGCAAATCTCCAAGACCACGATTTGGAATGAAAGGGCACAGAACACTAGGGTTTTTTTCTCAAATGTCAAGCCCTGAGCATATTTGCAAAGGATGGACCATTGATTAAACCAGTTAATAAGTATTGAGAATCTTCTATATACAAGTCGCTCTCAAACTAAGGTTAAACACGAAAAACTGCCCTCAATGGCACAAAGCAGGAGTCTGGAAATATATACTAATAATACAATTTTTATTTAAATTACGCTATTTAAATTGTTCCTTTCCAAGGTTTGGGTTTCTAAAACTATTTTTGTAGTATTTTTTTTTTTTTTTACTATATGACTGTATTTTCACTCTAACAGAATGAATAGGTAATATTCTCTTTATGTTTCCTGGTAGTGTTCTCTAATGTCTTCAGGTGCATAAACCACAATTTTAGTCCACAATCAAAGACAACAACAACAACAAAAATACTGACTGATCAAAAAAAAAAACTATTATTCTGTTTCACACCAAAGTCTATGAGCATTTAGATGTGTGATTTCCTACAGACAAGCTTAAAACGTGGTCTCCCTTTGACTGAGCTTTACTGGATTCACAATGTTATTAATAATTTAACCAGTCTGACAGAGCAGTTCCAAGTGTTTCTACACTGATGGGAGAAGTTTTAGAGAAGACTTGCATAGCTTCCAAAACTTCCAAAAAGCTACCAAATATTTGAATTAGGTTGCAACATTTGAAAACTATATTCAAAATATTGTGTTAGACTTATTATTATTGTTGTTGTTGTGTACACATATTTTATTTATTTATTCATTTATTTATTTATTATTTTGCTGCTCTGGTAACTCAAATGAATAGACTGGCAAGGGTCTTGCAGCACTACGATTCATTGTAACTAGAGGACTTCAATAAAAAAAAATATACCATTATGTTTATACTGTTCAAATAAATAAATATTGCTGAGGTGGTAATATCAATTTCATCACTTTTTTATGAAATGAACAATTGCTTTAACTTGCATTCTGTCTGTAGTTTGGCCCTATTCCTCAGAAGCTCAAAAAAAAAAGTATTTTTTTCTTCAATAGAGTAGGAGTCTGGATCTCTTGAAAGACATAGATCTAAAATCCCTGTTGATCACTATATCCTTGTTTTGTTAAAAAAACTATTTAACACCAGGCCTTTTGAGCAGTGGGGGAGAAAGAGATAACTGCGACGTAAAGGAAAAGAGAAATGTGAAATGGAGCAGCTATCAATACCAAATATCAAACACCAGTAAGACTAACACTCTAGGGGAAAACTAGATAACAGCAGCCCGTTTTGTATTCTTTAAAGAGGGCAAGAACACATTTACACCTCCTCGACTCATTGTTCATTACTTGGCGGTCTCCAGATAAACGCTTTAGCTGTAAGCGAGTTGTTGAGAGCGCTTTTTCCCCGACACTTTCAAGCGGACCACACTCACCACCACATAAAGCGGCAGTTGCGCAGACAAATGAAGCAAAGCTTGACCAATGACTGCTCTGCCAGCTCTGCTATGAGGATTTATAGCATGAAGTAAAAGCGAGCATCTGCAAAGCCTTATAAAGTAATTCATCCCTGGAGACTGCCAGCTGCACCTAGTCTTAAAAAAAAAAACGCTGGAGACAGGGTGAAGACACCACCTACCACCTCCTCCTCCTCCAACTGGTGCCGTGAAAGTATATTTTAGAGATGCAGTTTTGGCAGTACACTCGTCAGATGGCAGACAGTTCAAAGTCAGTGTGGTTGCCAGTAGTATAACATCACTCTCTCTTCCCTTCCACTCTCTTGGAGCGTTGAGGTTTGCCATTGGTTAATAATCTTTGAATTAAAAGTGGTACGAGGAAGTGAGGTTCTACTCGTTTTGTGAAAGTTCCCAGAATGGGTCCAAATCACATCTTTCTCACTTCAAAGCTTGACTTGCAGAATTCTAGCTTCATCTTAAAAGAACAGCTGCATCTATCAAACACAGAAAAGCATATTTCATTCATGAAGACGTTCAGTTAGGGTTCAGACACAGACCTGGGGAGAGTCGAGTCAGTGGGTACGCTTCAGGCGTAATTGATAGGAACTGAGCCAACTATGGGTCCCTGAGGAACTCCTCAACTCTTACTTATAAAACCTACACCTTTGCAGAGAAAAACTAAAGAAACAATACAAAGTGCAGACGACTGAAACCTAAAAACAATTATATCTAAAAAAGGCGCTTGGCTACACGGGAACAAGCTGTGTTTTTGTCAGCGTCTCAGAAGAGGAAGTACAAACCCCAGTAGTAATCAGCAGCGGTTATATTCAAGAGTCATATGCACTTCTGCACATCTTAAACCACCACATTATGCTTGAAGTGTGGCTGGATGAAGTTTTACAGGCTGATATAATGTCGATACTGGAAAATAAGAAGAGTTATCTGAAGCTCTGCCAGTGGACTAACGCTAGCAAACTCCACAGACCACGGTCAATCTGCTCTCAGATCAGTTCACTTCAATGACTGATCATCTGACCGCCGCTGCACACATGAGCAGATTCTTCAATTGTGCTCAATATCTGACAGGCCCTCTGCAATGCCCCTTTATGAAACAGGCATTAAAATCTACCGCGGCCACTCACTGTCAAATGTTCAATGTACTGCCTTGCCGAAGGAAACATCCACTTTATCCTTCTCCAGCAGTGTGAATAAACAAGGGAAGCCAACGGAGAAACAAGCTGGCCAAAACAAGAGTGCAACTCTCTGTACTGTAACTTTCTCTCTCGTTCTTTTCTTCTTCACTGTCTCTCGGGGGGCATCCAGTGAAGCGGAAAGGCAGCCAAGCTAACCAAGCATGTCTGTCCTCTGCCTCTATCGAAACCCACAGCCGGTTAAAGTATGGTTCCCGTGAAGGAAGAGGGATGCTTTGTAAACTGACTCTGTGCTGAAATGTGAAGTACACTTCCAACTCTGCAGCTCTGCTAATTGGCACAGAGCTAAACGCTTACTTAATCTGATTCTAGAGACTGCATTAAAAAAGTGGAAGTCAGTAGAAACTGAGACAGCTTCATGAAGATAATTATGATTTCACAGAGACGATTGGTTTCCAGTGTCTGGATGGATAAAAGCAGGTATCAGGGTAGCAGAAACTATGTGTGCCTGTGTGATTGGGCAGAGGCAAAGCAGGTTGTCCTTACCTCTGGATTTAGAAGAGAAGGACAGTGAAAGCTGGCTGAACATGTCCGGGTTCTCAAACCGCTCCTCTTTGACTTTGATCCAAAAGCAATTTTCCGCCATCTCCTGAGGCACTATCTGCAAGCACAGAAAAACTCCATCAAACACCAGCAGGAATACAGCGAGCAAGCACGACCGCACACTGAAGCGCACACACACGCAAAACATGCATACCTGATTCATTCATCACTCAAGTCTTTCGTGACTAATGGTCTTTCAGAAATCAGTCTAATATGTTGATTTGGTGCTCAAGAAACAGTTAACATCAATGATGAAAACAGTTATGCTGCTTAAGAAATGTGATACATTTTTATCCAGGATTATTCGATGAATAGAACTTAAAATATATATATGTATAACAAGCAGTATTTTTCTTTTGGCAACAACATAAGTCTTTAAAGGATGAATTTTAATGAAATCAAAATGTACACTTTTTTTTAGTGCACATAGCATAGCTTTAGTGTAGCCACTGTGGGAAAAAAAGCGTAGTCTTTGTAATATTTAATAAAAATCTTCTCTGATGACATCAGATTGACAGCTTTGGCAACATAGTTTAGTTTTTGCTTGGGCATAATACCACTGATCAATTTAATTGCTGAATAAAAGTATGCATTTTTACAGACCTCATCCTTTTAATTGGTATTGTATGCAGTAGTGTATTTTTCAAACATTTCATGCCATAAGTGTTGAATTAAGTTAAAAACAACTTTTTTTTTAATTGTAGAATGCATTTCACAGTGTATGAATAATATACTGTACCTCTAATATGCTTCTTAAGGTAGCATCAGATAATTTAATTAGGACTTCCTCACAATTGATCAGTCTACTAATTACCCAGACAACCCAGCAACTTCACTGTGAAAATATGTTGTTTATATTGTAGAAAATATTTGCACATCTCTTGTGTGTGTTTCTGTTTATGTGTTGTATTAGAATCAGGATCAAAGTGATGTAAACTAGCGGAGAGAGGTGGCAGTTTAAATTATGTATTTTCTCCCTTACGGTTTACATATAGTAACCTCCTCCCCCTCATCATCTATGCCTCATTCTCTCCGCTTCATTATGGCTCTAGCATAAGGGAATTCAACTGTGCGACTCGTCACAGTCAAAGCCAACATGTGTGTATGCAGTAAATTAGGTATCAGCATGCTTAGAATTTGAAAGCTAAGACTTTAAAGCTTTTGTTGTCTTTTGCTGAGAGAAAATGGAAAGAACTCTCCGTACATATAAAACAGTCTCCAGTTTATGGAGCCAACATCTTTAGTAAAGTGTCTCCAAAGCACAGTAGCACCAGGACCAAGGAAATATTCTTGTAGTGCAAAATTACATTTTTAAAATTGACTACTCGGTGTCTGAAGAGAAATTCTTGACTTCTTTTTTTAAAGACAGACGGGAGGACAGAAAGACAGACAGACAGACAGACAGACAGACAGACAGACAGACAGACAGACAGACAGACAGACAGACAGACAGACAGACAGACAGACAGACAGACAGACAGACAGACAGACAGACAGACAGATAGATAGATAGATAGATAGATAGATAGATAGATAGATAGATAGATAGATAGATAGATAGATAGAGATCTGCATATTAAATAGGTAGATTTCACTGTCATCCTCTTAACGTCAGTATCAAACCTCAGTTTCTGTCACCCCAAGGTGTAATGCATCAATCTTTTTTTGCTTTATTCTTTTGCTCTGAAATCAACACATCATCATTCAAACCCAAAAGAAAAGAAAATGACGGGTTATGACTGGCACGAAATGACACTTGATAAGATATTCCTTCCTTAATCTCAGTGTACATTGTTGTTGTAATTTATATAATTGCAGCCCAACCAGTAGAAAACTATATCAAACAGTATGCACATACATATCACTGTTTTCAAGAAATCTGTGGGATATAATTAGAACCTTGATACAATTGCTGTGGAACTGTCAGCATCACTAAGAGTTACTAGATTTATGGATAAGAAACCATTTGTATTCGCTTTCATTTTAAATGAGATATGGTAATTTCCTCAGCCTCAATAATAATTGAAAGAAAATGATACAGTAGCAAAAGGAAATCCAAAGATGTGGTGAAATGCCTCTTGTTTATTCAATAAGCCCATTCTTGTATGAAGTGTTTTCGGAAATAAATCTGTAAATTGAATGTGGAACTGTTTGCTTTGAGTAGAATTCCCACCCCCTCTCTCTACAGAAATATAAGTGGTCTGCCTGTGCTTGAAAGTCTTACCTAGATAGCTTAATAAAATGATAATTTATTAATCTTATAATTTAATTTAATTTAATTTAATTTAATTTAATTTAATTTAATTTAATTTAATTTAATTTAATTCTTCATAATGTTCAGTAAGTTTTTTAGGATTCTGAATATGTACTAACGTGGTGAAACACTCTGGTAAAGATAACTGTAGACATTCAACTACATCCTGTTTAGTTGTTCATCTTGGCGCCTACTTTGCCACAAATTCTCAATGAAGATCCACATTACTGGACAGTATCAGATGACTTTTACAATCTCACGAAGTCCAAGTGGAAGAGTTAAAACACAGAGAGACTGACAGAGTGAGAAACGAACGGTCTCATTAGTGTGCTGCCTCATAAGGGCACTTGTGAAAAAAACGTGACTCTTCCAAACAGAGTAATTAGCACAAGGCTCAGCCAGGGTGACCTTGTTCTATACTGTAGCTTCCTCTCACCTTGGGCAGCTACACCCATCTCTGGGCAGAGAGTGAGCAGCTCCAAATGGTCTTAGCCGCAGATGCGAGCAATCATTTACTTTTCCATAAAGGAGTGCGGCTCCCCTGTGTGGGTGTTCTAACGGCTTGAGAAATTACATTACAGCACCTCCAGGCAACAATCTCCGATGTGTCTATTTGAAAGTCCGTTACATGCTTTAGGGAAAGATCGGGAGGAGTGCAGGTGCTGGAGTGTTTCCCGACTTTACTGCTGCCGGCTGCTTTCACTGTCTGACTGTTATCTTCCTCTGTTGTGAGAGATGGAGGGGTCTCCGGTGGGTGATTTAAAATAGCAAGAATCAAACTGATTAGCATTCTCATTTTCATCCTCTCTCACTTTCTCCATCACCTATCACCGTCACATCAGCATAATGACACCTGAGAGATCGAAGCATTACCATGCAGGACATCACCTTGTCCATGTCTGTCTGAGAGTATGAAAGACACAGCAATAAATCAATAAATAAGGTGCTATTATTAAAATCTTCAATATTTTACTATATATTAAACATTTTATTAGATCAGCTATTTTGCAAATGTTTCAAACGTGGCTAATCCTAACATTTATAACAAAATGTTTTGTTTTTTTTTGTACTCAAGTACTGTATTATAAAATGCACTGAACCCAACTTATTTATTCATTTTAGAATAATAATCATACTTTATGGCTACAGCCTATTAAGTTCAAAATAAAAACAAGCAAATAAAATAAATGTATTATTTATTTATTTATTATTATTATTATTATTATTATTATTATTTAATTAACTAATTACATACAGACACACTTATATCTGAATGTATGGGGTCAGTTAGTTAATTATTATTATTATTATTATTATTATTATTATTATTATTATTATTATTATTATTATTATTACTATTATTGTATTGTTCATTTTAAACAATATATTTACCGTAGGGGGAAAATAATGTTTCTACAAAAAAAAAAAGATCATGTGACACCAAAATCTAAAGTAATCCCTGCTGAAAATCCAGCTTTGTCATTTTAAAAATAAATTAAATGTGATTTATTTTAAAATAAGTATTATTTTAGATTGCAGTAATATAAAAATTCTTATCAAATAAATTTGTAACCACAAACATGTATTTTGACATAAGAAATTAATACAAAATAGAAAACATACAATATAATATTACTAACTGTAATTTGCTCTTTTTCCAAACCTCACAAAGCCAACTAGCCTGCTTAATATAAAAGCATTAATACAAAAATAAGGAGCGTTGCCCTTGGGGCTAAATGGATCCTACTTTGTGACTCGAGCTTTTTGAAGTGAAGTATCCCAGATTTATAATATACTATATATACTAATATAAATATACTAATTGAGTTTGTTACAAAGAGTTTGTTATATATATATATATATATATATATATATATATATATATATATATATATATATATATATATATATATATATATATATATACATTAGGGGTGGCACGGTTCACTGAAAAAAAACCCGAACCGTTCGGTTCACCACACCGTTCGGTTCAGCACGCGCTGGGACCACGGATCAACTTAAATCTGACAAAACATCTGTAATATGGTTTGTTATAAATAATACGTAAAACAAACATGGTTCAGCTAATATATGTTTCTGTTGATGAATCCACATTCTGGCTTCCCAGACGTTACAACAACAGCGATGAAAAACAAAAAAACAAAAATTTAAATAAAAAATAAAAACCTGGACAAACCATGCACTCTTGATCAATGCAGTATGCTGGAGTATGAGCAGTCATTTATTCCATCATCACCCCGGGGCTGACCTGAACCGCACACGTTAATATGTATTTAAACTAAACGCATTTAAGCTTTGCCAGTTTAAACATTTAAGAGCAAGAGGACGCGAGCATGCGTGCAGTGAGAAGATTTGTGCATGCACTCATCCAAAGCGTGCAAACCTGCACCTTAGATCGCGCGCAAATATTAAGCTCTCTTTGAAGTATTGTGTTTAAATGGACAAATTCTGAAAAAAATTATGTAAAAATTTAAGTATCCTATATATATATATATATATATATATATATATATATATATATATATATATATATATATATATATATATATATATATTGACTGAGTGTATCCTCTCTGTACTGACACATTAAGTAACTACAAGGTCGAGCAGGAGCATGAAAAATTAAAAAGTACAAATAAATTAATCCAGTTTTCAGACTGTTAAAATCCCCAAGGTGATGGCTAAATTAATGATTGAGAGTTAAAAGGAATATGATGTGAAGATGTTGACCCATAGAAATCACATTTAAATGCGATGGAGGATTATGCAACATTTTTTAATATATATATTTGTGTTTTGTTTCATTTTAACTCAAAAATATTTTCAATTATGACCAGAATGTGTGCGCAAGAGCACTTGAGTTAATGAATTAGTGTATGGCCTGATATCTTGAAAGGAAGGCAGAGTGGCGAGTCGTGAGTCTCATGGCTCAGCGCTCTTTTTAATAAGCTGCATGTACTCATAGGCTTTGGACCATCAACTCCCACTGAAAGAGTCACAGTCTCTCTTTCATCCTTTCTTCTTGTCCTCCTCTTACACGGTGGGAAGGCTAAATTACTGCCACTACTTGTAATTTACTGCTAACCTTGGAGTGTGTTAAGCAGTTCTCAGAACCTGTGTGTATTTAAACCATTAAGCTCTGGTGATGTTCACTGTCTTACCTTGGACCAGTTCACCCGCTTCATGACGCTCTCAGGTTTGTAGGTCTTCTTGGGCACCAGTCCATAAGGCAGCTGGACAACGAGTGGAGGAGCAGCCAAAGGCATTCCCGGAGGTGGGGGCGGGCCTCCTCCGGGAGGTGGAGGAGGTGGTGGAGGTCCGCAGCCGGGTGGAGGTGGAGGAGGTGGAGGTCCCAGAGATGCAGGACAAGGAGGAGGTGGAGGAGGTGGAATGCCTCCAATCGGTGGTGGTGGAGGAGGTGGAGGAGGTGGAGGAGGCGGTGGAGGTGCAAGTCCCCCTGGTGGTGGTGGAGGAACAGCACCAGCTGCTCCAGGTCCCGCCGCAACCTGAGAAGGGATTAAAACGTATCAGAGACAAGAAAAAGGCATCATAAGAGAGCACTGTGCCCCAAATATTCACCTTAACCACTCCCATTCAGCTACTACACCCAAAGGCACGTGCTTTTATAACCATTACATGTTTTATTTCATCAGAACTAGCGGGTGGGACAAGGGCAAAGGAGAGTGGAGGATAAAAGACAGTGTATTTACAGCAACTGAATTTTACATTTTAGAAGAGTGCATTAAAACAAGTCTAAAAATCTGAAAAAGTGAGCGAGAGGGGGAGAGATAGGGGTGGAGGGGCTCCTCGCATGCATTAGATAAGAGTTGATAAAAGCAGATGGATGACTTGGGGCCGCTGTGGCCTTCCCTCTGGGCACCGGCTCCCTCAGTAGCACTGAGCATCTGCTTGTCTAGCGCACAGAGCACCGCCTCCTGAGAGCCAAGTAGGGACCAGCGCTCAAAGGAGCCTGAGCCCACCGCCTCATCCTCTCACTGGGGAAACTGGGACACAGCAATTCCTGAGGGGCAGGTAGTCACATTGAATATGTAAATAAATAAATGGCAGGTCAGTCGATGTGACCGGTAGACTCTTCTGGAATGTGCACACCTGTCAAGTGTTTGGGCTCTCAGAGGAGCGATTTGACAAGTGCTGCACAAGCAGTAAAGTGAATGTGTACGAGTCTACATTTATATGTGATGGAACGGGTACTGGGTGGAGAATGAAGGTTTTTTTTTCATCCGGTGTATCCTGTAACACAGGTCCACAAGTAAGGCCGGGTTCCCACCGCAAGTTTCAGCAGAGCAGAAGCAGCGCGTTAGCAGCAGGTAGACAGAGCAGAAGCAGCGCGCGCCTATTTTGCTTTCACACCGGCAGCGGAGGTAGCGCGCAACTGAACAGCAGATTTTGGTCAGCGTGCTCTATAATGGGTACGTTCGCATTGCTTTATTTCCCATTTAAAATACATTTAAATAAAAAGACTAGGCAAGAAGCTTTTTTAATTAATCATTTAATTGTTACTTTTGTTGGATCTTTGTTTTGCTGTCTTTGTTTTCCGTGCAGTACGTGTTGTTGATAGAAGAAAGGCCATCGCGCAATATTTGTTATTAAGGAGACTAAAAAGACCCAGACTTTGGGTTCATCCCATTAACCGACGTAGGAGAGAACATAGTGCATATTACCATCTTGTCACTGGGTTTGTTTCCAATCAAATTTACCAAAAAACACCCTGAAAACCAATTTAATAAACGGTTTTAAATTATTTGTATTGTAAATGGTTCACAGCCTTGACTTCCTGCTCATCTTGAAATCAGCATTTACTTGTTTATTATATATGCATGTATCACCTGCTTTTGTTATTTGTGTGCTTATGTGTAATTTAGAAATTGTAAATAAATGGCTCCAATTGAATCAATTTTGAATCAAATATTGAGTTGTTTGCTTGTGTGCCAGCGAAAGCGTCAAAAACTCTATAAAATTAATTACCATCTGCAATAAGAGCCGCTGCAACTTCATCCCATGCTTTTTCCTTCTCCTGCAAGTCTTTATAAAGTACATTGTGTGGATCATAAAGAACTTGATATTTCTCAACTTCCACAATGAGACGAGTGTCGTCCATTGTTGTCTTTCCAGGTGCACTCTGAAGACCACCGCCTGTGACACCACGTGCTGTTGTTTATGATTGTTAGCACGACATCCGTTCTTCTGCCAATACATAGGCCTAGTTAAAAGAATAGGACAGCTACTAATAATAAATAAATCTCCAAGGCTAAGCTAGCAATATAAATTATTTAAAGTTGTTTTTGTATTTCGGCAAAAAAGTCTATTTTTGGATAGAACTGTAAGTACTTTAACAGATTTTGTAAAAAAAAAATATATATATATATATTAAAAATAAAATTATAATAAAAAATAGAAAAATATGTGGTTTTAAATATCATACATTTTTTATGTAATTTGCTAAGAACACAGTAGATATCATTAATGCAAATTTTGGGCAAATTTTCGTTTAAGTACATGTGTATTTTGGCCATGATCATGATCATTTTGGCCATGGTCACTTTATCTTCTATACATATTTCTTTATATTAATTTCCTTTTCGTAGCATACTCTAGTTCTTGTTAAAACACCCTAGATGTGCTTTTTTTGTGCAGTTAGAGCACTTTTTGTGTGAAATCATATTTATTTTGTCCATCAAAGGTGTACTTTCACTTTAACTGAGCGTCAGCAGCGCTGCAAAAATAGACCCAGCGCCGAAACGATCGCGGCACTGCTGCTTCTGCTCTGCTTCTGCAACGCTCTGCCGCGCAGCTTCTGCGTGCGGTGTGAACGTAACACTCATATCTAGAAATCGTTTTGGGGAGCAGAATGTGAGAAGCTGAAAAAATTTAATAAAATTCTATGAAAGAATACATGCCTTAAACTAAATGTTTTAATATAAGAACTTTTAATAATCTATGAATTATCAAGAAATATCAATTATTTAATATATTTAATTTAGTCTCTTTAAAAATAGTCTTATTTAATTTTGTCTGCAACTCCATTTGCCAATACGAATGTGTAATCTAAGGCAAATATGAGGAAGAGCAGGATCAATCAATCAATTAATAAAAAATAAATAAATAGGTGTTTGTCTTAATAATTATTATTATTGTTGGTGGTGGTGGTGTAGAGTTAAGTAGTCATTATTATAATTATTATTATTATGTATAAATTATTATTTAGTGTTATTATTATTATTATTGTTACATTTAATATTTAAAATTAAGATTTAAAATATTACATAACTATTACATAACTTTAGAAAAACAAAATAACCCATGATTTACCTAAGGTCAGGGAAGAGTTCATTGTGGACCCCACTGCAGGAAACGTTCAGTACACGGAAAACAAAATGCAGATAAAGCAGGTGAGATGAAGCTTAACTAGGTAGCATCAGGCATTATACAGCAACATAGTATAACCAATTTCTATGGGCCTTGTAGGATTCCTGTAAGCTTGGCTCACACACACACACACACACACACTTTAAAAGCCATTTCAGTTTCAGATTAGCAGTGGAGGATGAAAAAGCGACTGACACTGAGGGCATAACTCAAAAGAAACAAACATGGTGAAGTTTATGATGATCATCTGTTATTGTTTTTAAGACATAATGACATAAGCGTTCATTCGTTCCGTATGGAACATACTTAACTGTGATTACACCGAATGACAAGATGACAGTATCGATATTTGTTTGCGGATGAAATATGGAAAGCGCTTTGTGTAGACTGATTCATCTCGTTTAATCATAAACCATAACAGATGAGAGTAAACCATTAGACTTGATTAACATGTAAATTGCCTCTGTAATTTGCTAATAGATTGAGCATATGAATAGGATGCAGCCACCTGAACCTTTAACAGTAATGAGAAGAGTAATCGGTCCTGAACGCTCATGCAACTGGTGGCGGCAGGCAGTCGACCTCTCTGAACCATCCTCCAGATCCTTAACCTTGAGCCACATTAGACAGGGTTTTTAGCCAAATACCTGTTTCTTGTTCTTTATTTTTCTTCCCTACTTTCCTGGTACTGAAGATAACTGAAGTTCAAGCCATTATGGAGGAATCAGGGCTCAATTCATCCAGTAACTGATAAGACAGAGGGTGGTAAATGTCCTGACAAGTCAGCCTCGCTCTGCTCGCAACAGAATAAACAGGCATTTTGAATCACCGATAAAATGTGGCCAAGTCTCTTTAGCAACAAATGATATGCAAATGCTTCAATTAGAAGTCCCAATAGTCCAGATATGAGTTGACCTTTGGATGATTACAAACCATTTTTCTCTCTTTTTCTCCCTCCTTCATCTCTAAACTTACTTTGCGCCTCATTCTCATCACTGCTTAGTGAAAAAGTTTCTCATTTTCTAAAGCAATTCCCCTCTCTGCGCTCCAGCCTCAGTTCAGTTGATTAGGAGAATGATATGCGTCGAGCCACATTTTTATATGCATTACTGAGTGTTTGATTACACAATGCAGGCAGTGGATTGTTTATTAGAGGGGAAATTAAAAAGGTGTAGGAGCATCATGCAGGAAGCTGAGGTCCCTTGACGAGTACCCTGTCCCATGATTATGCATCTGTCAATCTCCGGCCCGTTGTGACCCATTTTCTCTTTTAAGTTTAATACAAGAGAATGGCAAGCAAATTAGCTGCTAAATTAGAGCACCGTCATTTCCGCATCGCTTTGTCCCTCTGTGGCAGCTCGTAGCAAACTGCAGACCCTCCAGCCACGGTTCTGGAATGCTAATCAGCATCCGGCACACAATTTTCTCTAGCCATACCCATTATTCCCTTTAAACAATATCCATTATTTGGACCAATTTTCTAACCAAAACCCATTTTACACGGGAAAAGGTTTCATTTAGGGCTCAGATCCCCCCCCCCCCCGTTTTCTTGTTGGCAATTTACCACCAAAAAGTCTGGTTTGATAAAGGTCTTAGCTGGCCACTGACCTGAATTTGCTGGCCATCTCCCATATCATTCAGTGACACTAATTAGCAATCAGCATGTCTGAATTATATCTATCTGTTATATATGGACAGGACAATATCAAGGAGAAAAGCATCCACTTACACTCTCAATGGGTGGGAGGGCACTCTGAGTAGAAACAGTCACAGTTTGGGTAATTAACTAGGGCTAACACACAATTAAACCATCCCAATCTCATCTGTGATGAGCAAGAGGCAAATTCAATTAGATTTGGTTACTACTGAGGGTTACAATACTCTAGTTAAATGGGAAGATGGGATTTCATTTTCCCTTCCAGCTGGAACTGGCTCTGGGAGTCTGTTCCTGTAGCTCATGTGGTAGAGAACGATGCTAGCAAACCTAAAAATAAGGGAACAGACAAGCTGCTTGCTTCATACACGTTCAAGCTTCTAAGAACTGGACGTTTTCACAGTATAGAGCTTGTGTTTGGCGAGATTCACCATCACAAGCTCTTTAGATGCTAGATATGTGGCAGGGATTATGGCCTAATTGTGTGGCATGCATTTGTAATGAATGATTGCACAGCATCTGCTGAGAGTCTTGAGACAATACAGAAAATCAAAGCTGTCGCTGATCAGTGAGTGGTAACAGCTTTGATCAACCTGTTAGAAGGTATAAAAAAATGCTGATTTTCAAAGATGTTAGCGGGTGGCTGCATTGAGCATGCTGGGAATGCAGAGGGAAGGGTTGCGAGAACACCCACCTTGCTGTTTCTTTCGCTGATGCTTTCCTCTGCCTTTCTTAGCTTGTCTCTCTCACTAGTCAACTGGACAGGTGAGGGTCAGACAGAGAGATACATAGACAGACAGAGCAATAGTAAGCCAAAGAGAGATTTCAGAGCTGGAAGAGGAGATTAAAGCACAAGCCAACTGCCAACTTTCTTGAAGGTCACATGGCAATAAAACTTGGGGACAGCAAGAAATTGGATGCAAGCAGCCTACTTGAACATTATCAAAGCACTGTGTTTGCCTACTAATGAAGTAATACAGGTTTCATTAGCGGTTGTGGTAAGCTTTACAGGAGTGAATTCAGAAATTAAGAACATCATTAAACACCCTGACACAGTTCCAGTTCCAGAAACAATTGAGCGCAACAGTGCCACCCACCTTTTCAGCGGACTTGGCTCCAAAACTTCTCTGCCCATAGAGATTGTTTGAAAGTCTTTATGAAAAAGTTAAAAGTGCTTTTTAGGAGTGGAATGAAAAAAAAAATTAAGGGTTTAAAAGACCATTAACAATTATCATTAACAATCAATTCCCCTATGAAGAAAATGTATATAATTTTACTTCTGGAACAGAATGTTGTGCACTATTGGCTTCAGTCATTTCCATGATGCTTTTTGTTCCAACATCGTCCATTTCAAAGGAAAGTTCGGAGCACAAGAGTCAAAAATGCAGTAAATTGCTTATAGTGCATCTTTTAGATTTGCTTCTAGAATCCTGTTCTTTCAAGTCTTTCCCATCATTTCACTGCCTTTTGAATGCTTTAAATTTAGTTCAAGCACTTAGATTCAGTGATGCTTTGTTCCTGCTTTGAACTTGCTATGAGCAGTCTCTTTAAAAAAAGAAAAAAGGGGAAAAATAACATCTTAACGGCCTCTTTTCCATTCAGAGAAAGCATACTCTACTTCCTCTAAAATACACTTACAGTACATGATGCAGTTTCCCCATACCGTATGTAGGATGGAATCAAATATTAAAGACGTGTAATGGAAAAGAAGATGGATACCTTCATGGCGGGGACAGTGGAAAACCTTTATCACATTTGAAATGCTGTCCTTGCTTGTAGTGTTTAGAAAGTTTTGTTGTTTTTATAGCTGTATTTATTTTTGACGATATGAAGGGCAGAACAGCAGCCAACACATTGAACACTGAAGAAGAACAGCAGCATCTTCGCATTCTTTGTGATCGTTTCCACAAAGAGAGACAGAAAGAGAGATGGCATACATGCACTGCATCTCAAACGAATCAGCCTGTAAAGGTGAATGGCTGAGCTGTGTCCCCTGATACTGACCATGGCAACAGCGCAGGGCACATTGCGACCAGCTCTATGATTTAAGCGAAGTGCTGTCCTTATCGGCATCATTACCGCCAGACTCCTTGCCAAATCCATCCCTGTAATGGCAATAAGACGCAGCTCCAGCCCTGCACTGCACCATAATGTTATGAGTCCCATGCTGGTACAGACAGCTGACCGCAGAGCTTTCTGAAACCTATCAGGTGCAGCAAAAGATTTCACCCTCAGTATTGCTTGGGTTCTGAATTATTAAGCAAGCTACCGTTCGATTCCACATATTTGACACTATTCCCTTCCTGTAGAATGTCCAAGAGATGAGGAACCCTGGAGAAATGTGTTGCACTTTGTTGCCCATAATGTGACGCAATTACCAACTGCAGTCAAATTAAGAAAGGGAAATATCAATCCACCACAAAATGAAAAGAGAGAATATGGTCACATGCTTATTTAAAACTGGGCTTGGCAGAACAACTGAGCAGGAGTCCTATAATAATGCATGCTCTCTCATTAACTCTTAAAAATACATGAAATGAAAGTGCAAAGCTCTTTTATTATTTTATTTTTTCGATTTCCCATTCAGACTGTCCGGAATTTTTCTGTACCACAGCTTTGATGAGCTCATCCGACTATTATTTTTGCATGAGCTGTTGCGTTGGTTCCTCTGAATAATGTCTATCTTCAATTAACTGTTAAAGGCAAATCTGTTGATAAGCATGTCTTTAGTGTCATCTCTTTGTTGTCCTTTAAACCTCGGTCACCCAAATGGTAGAAAATAATGTGAAAATGTCTGACAGCCATGCTTTATTTTTTAGTTCACAACTTTTGAAATGTACATCATAACACAACCTACCAAGGCTTATTTTAGAGACAGTGTTATTTCGAGATTTGTTATTTTGAAATCTAATACAATTCAATTTAAATTACATTTTGACACTTCAATGTGTTTAGAAACCAAGTTTTTCTTTCCATCTGAAACAGACGACCAAGGAACAACAAGTTAGCAAGTGGGTTCAAATGTGGGTGAGCCTAGTCAGTTTTCACGGTGATGTGTTGTGCACCCACCACCTGACAACACTGTGAAACTGTAGTGGGAGAAGAGTTTTACACCTGCTGTCTAATAAAGGGTACAATTTGTCAGCTTTGCGCATGACAACCTATGAGTTTATATCCTTTTCAGATGTGCCAAAACACCCACGGGATATGTGCAAGACTCTCATGCTAATACCCTGGTGCTTCTTTAGCGAGCGCATTATATGTTCTCTACCAGAAGCACCAGAAGTCTGTTGATGTGAGAACGTTCCGGAGCCAAAGCGTTCAACATGCCATCAGAGCGCACATTTGGAAAGAGTATGCGTCTCCAGGGCTCCAATTCGCTCCTCTACCTGTTAATGTGCTGGAGATGACTGAGCTTCAAGGAGAAGGAGATCGCCTTGAGGTAAGACTGAAGGACACCCAGGGAAAACAACAGCCGAATGACACTGCTGTCCAGGAAAGCAAAGCAGGAGAGAGCAGGTGAGCAGTCATTAACAGGGTTGCGGTGTCCGTGAGGAGGGACACATTGGGTGTGCGCAATATGGCACGGCATGAATGAGTGTAGAAAAGGAGGGATGATGGTGACTGATGAGGAGCAGAGCGAAGAGAGGCCTGGGCTCATGAATATGTGTAGGAGTTGAGAAAGTGATGGACGAGGCAGATGGAGGAAAGGAGGGAGGCAGAGTGGGTAACGTGCTGTGATTCGGCTCTCGGGGCAGATGAAGTGCAGGGGTGAGGACTGCACACAAATGAAGTGTCAGGCTCAGAGACGCTCCGCTTTGCACGGGGAGTAACCCATTCCAGCTCCGCCTCCACTAATGTGCCCATTTGGTAAATCTGTGAGGATGAATGGTGCTCCAAGCTGCCAGGGTCCTTAATGACAGCAACTCATCTAGGTTTGAAGGTGGGGAGATTCTTGTTGGGAGAAGCTGGGGGCAATAGGGCTTAGAAATGCTGAGAGGTAAGTAAACAGAAAGACAAAGTGCTGGCTTTTCCGACCGCAATATATTTAGTTTCTGGAAAACTATTTACGCCGTGGATGGCGCTTCACAAATGGTGATTTTTTTTTTCTTCCTCCTATTAAACTCCATAAGCTAGCAAGCAAGCTACTTCTTTTGTCCCAAGGCAGCACTAAAATCTAAAATGTTTCAAATTGGGTTTGGTAGGAAATAGCAGTCATTTTGTGGGAGAAGGACTAAGGGTTTTTCTTGACAGGAACGATGATGTGAGAGCCAAAGACGTAACGCAATCCCTCAAAGCATTGATACAATAGCTAGGAACAGGCTGCGATGGAGCAATTGAGAAAAATCTAATCCAACAATTTGAGGGGGAGATTGGCCCTTTATTAAATCATACAATCCCCCAAGTCTTAAAATACCCACTTAGAGCACCACTGCATTCACGATAAAAGATAAAAAGGTTTCAACTTGACCAAATTAACAGAGTCTCTCCCTTCGCCACCACATTAGAAGTTGCATTACCATTTGAAGCAGACAGAGAAAAACCGCTTCATATGACCTCACAACACAGAAAATAAGTACTAGTGATCCTAATGTGCTAGTATAGCTCATTTTCAGGATATTTGATGAGCTGAGCGTCAAGTAGGTTTTATGATGGAGACAAATAATTTAATCCCTAGTAGTCTAATAGCCATTGGAGAATAGTCTGGATAAAGTAGGCGTTTTGCTTCACGGATCTGTAGGACAAAGGGCTTTTCTAAGGCAATATGAACTACAAAGCTCTCGTGAGGAAAGATAAGAGAAACCTCAGTGGATTTGAAGCCTCTGAGAGTACAACAAACCACAGATCTGTTCTGTGGTATAATCAGTGCCAATGGAGGGGTAAACTATGCATGTTAAAGGTGAACACATGGGGCAAGGCAACGGCGGTAGCTTCCATTAGCGTTAACCTGTGTGTGATAACCTAGGGTAGAGAGCGCAGAGCAGCTGAATGGGTCACACCTATGGGGCTGCTCGTGAACCTAAAGTGGTTATGAGAGGGAGCATAGTCTGTACAGTGGGTTATGGTGCAGCTGTTGTTACCTGGGCCTGCAGGGTGTTGATCTTAGACTCTAGCTCCTTGATTTTCTCCTCCTGCTTCTGCAGTTCGGCTTTTGCATCCTGTCGTGCGCTGAACTCCTCGTCGAACTGAACACAATAACACAAATACAAAAACATTTGACATAACCATGCAGAGTCCATCAACCACAGGACACATCAACACATTCAGCACGTCTCTCCACCTTAACTTTCATCACCATCTTGATCAAGGATCCTTGAAACTATTCTGAATATGTTGTATATATTTTGTATTTTTATTTGCTTTCCATAAAATTATTAGGCAACACATCTGTTTTCAACATTGATAGAAACAATATAAAATGTTTCCTAAGCACCAAAACAGCATATTAGAATGAGTTTTGAAGGGTCATTTGACACTGAAGACTGGAGTAATGGCTGCTAAAAACTAGGTTGCCATTACATTCATAAATGACTTTTTAAAATGCGTTACAGTAGAAACATTGTTTTGAATTGTAATAATAGTTCACAATATAACTGTTTTCACTCATTTAATTTTTGATTAAATAAATGCAACCTTGATGAGCATGAGGGACTTTTTTAAAAAAAAAAATTTAAAAAATCACTTAAAAAAGCACTAACTTTTAAACGGATGACAGTGTGCATATAAATATTAGATGGATCATATTCTATTAAACAGATATGCATGTATAAAACATGATACACAGATGCAATCTACTGCAAACACGCAGTTGGTTAGTAAGACCCAGTGTTTTCAGCTACCCAGTAATATTTGTTCTACAGTACTTTGCCTTTAAGCCGCAAGCGTCAGATATCTGGCTGACATTTGGCAGAGTTGGGCAGGAAGCTGAGCATAAGCATGGATACACTCTCAAACCATTGTGGGATACAGCTCTTGGCTTCACTGACAACACCAGCAAGTGTTAGCATCCTTGTGAACCTCCAGAGGAAATGTTTCAACTAAAGAAATTACTATATTGTTCATTGAGGCATTTAACACTATTTGAAATGGTGCCTGTAAATAGTGTTCCCAGTATGGCACAAACAAGCTTGCAGATTGGAGCATCAGCATTGATTCCGCTTGCACTGATACAGATCATGTTGCTCTGCTGCCAGCTATTGATCCGACGAGAACAATCAATGTGCTGTCTCACCGCTCATGAGAGAAAATTTGGTGACAGCAGCCTGGTTGCATACCAATAGCGGCCCCCAGGGTGATTAATAAACTCACCTTTTTGGAGAAATCAGCTGCTCTCTGCTCGCTCTCTTCCACTTTGGCTTTATCCACACACTGATCTGTCATACACCAACAGTCGGGGACATGAAAACACACAAGTATATGTAAATTACAAGGTGCATTGTTAACAAGATGCTTAAGATTCCACATCAGAGACCGAATGAAGGCAATCTAAAGAACAAAAGACCGAACAGAATAAAATGAACCTGTCAGTGTCTGATTCGCCCCTCCCCTCTGGAGATTTGTATTATGTTCTGGAGGTTTGAGATGTAAATTTAAAAACGGCGCTCCACAAAATCTGTTTTCAACTCATTAAAGTAAGGGAAGAAGTGAGAAAATCGAACATTTTTGTTTGTTTCTGCAGATGGGTCTGAAACTTTTAATGAGCCTTTGTTGGCAAGTTACGAAAGTGTTAGTGACAAAACACAAAAGAGGGGCAAAGACGGGAAGAAAAGAGGGCAAAAATTTACATCACCCTTATTTTATTAATTCCTTGTGTGTCAAAGAACTTGCATGACAAAACAACTGGCAACAAATGCTTTCCCAAACAGCATTTAATCAAATGAAAAAAGTCCAGGACTGTAGATATAACCGGTAGAGATGAAGTTGTGTTGCGTTTATAAGACATGACATGCCAGCCAGGTTTTGCAGATAATGCTTTATTTATGCATAATGAGTGTACCTTATCTTACGTGTCAGGTGAGTGCAGGTGTTTCAGACAAGGCTCTCATGGGGACCGGGGAATGATAATTAGATCTACTCCAGGAAATCACAAACTTTTTATCAACAGCAGTTGCACCTCCCTCAGTGCAGCGTGATTTCACAGTTATGTTAAACAGAATTGAGTGTGAACCAGTGCAGGATTGTTATAATCATGCTCCAGACATCCTATTAAACCCCAAAAATCTTTCTGCCGGATTTCATTGAAGTGATATAACTCAATACTGCTCTCTCCCTTTTACCTAAACCTGCTTACCGAAACCTGAAACTCCTTTTTATTCATTCCGAAATGTTCTGGCCACTTTAACAAATGGCCATACAGTTCAAGACAGAATTGAATAGTCGGGAAAACTGAGCTGTAACAAGGAATAATAAGTTAAAAGGATCTGCGCTGAGGTCTAGTGTGGCGTTCAACGCAAAGAAGTTTCCTTCAAGACCCAGGAGACTTAATCTCAATGAGACCTACCAATGAGATGACTGAAGTCCACATCCAGTCGCTCCCTGTAGGCGAAATCAGGGTCCATCCCACTGCGGTGCAGGACGATCTGGGACACACACTCCTCAATCACCTTGTAATACTGAGGCCTGTAATAAAAAGCACGAGTGCAGCGAGAGTGAAGGGGCAGAGTATGACAAGAGACAAAGCCGTTAACTTCATATAAAATACCGCCTTGTGCATTCCTGCGAGGACAGCTCTTCATAAATCATCTGGTAAGACATATCTTTTAATGGTATTTCACGGCATTGAATTAAGGCTTCCTTCGGTACATAATGAAATCACTAACGGCAAAGTGTGCAGCCGGAGAGCGCTTGGGTGACTTTGTCCATTCAAGGTGAAGACAAACTGACATCCGGGCCTGCATGGTTCCCTCTCTAATTTGCAATCATCTTTGGCAATTAAGGGCAGCAATAAAACCTGAGACGCAAATCTAATCAGTGTAATCTGTGTAATTAGTCGCACAATGGCAGGGAAAACACGGCCTTGTGTTTGGAGGGGTGACGATGACGGGACGGGGAGTAAATGGGTCTGGGACTAGACACTGCCACGGCGCTTAGTGTGTGACCTTTTCCAAGTTATATTACCAAATTTAATTGCGAGTGACATTTAACAAATACAATGTCGACTTAAGCCGAGCTCCGTAGTGGCAAATAATTATGTTCCAAGCATGACCTTGAATGTCTCATGTAGGTATTCAATTTTCCTTCCAGAAATGTGTCGTCCCCTTCTCCCGGCTTCTCGACACAAAACAAGCTTTCGAATTCTAATGAACGAGCATGACTTTAAAAATGTCTCTGTGCTAACTAATTACACCACAACTCATAGCTAAAGCCACTTAATTCTACAGCATTACATTTTTTAATCTCCTAACATTCTTGTTTGATAAACAATATTTGCAGGGGAATATAGATAAGCTAATGGATTAATGGCAGAGTCTGTTGACCCAAAGTAATGAATTACGCAACAGGTGTGTGTTTGCACTTAACGTTTTCTTATGATCTATATTTCAGTTTTATTTGCTGCTATTATGGTCTGTGTGGAATAAAGAAAAACAAGATAAATTCAGCCACAAAGGGTGACACATTAAATATTGTAGGTAATAATACACAAATAAATAAATAAATAAATAAATAAATTAATTAATTAATAAAATAATAATAATAATAATATGCAAGCATTCAGATGTTTCATAATCATTGCTGTTAATGTTAACTACAACTGTAATTATTAAAGTAGTTTTCATTAACTTAAATAATCCCAAATATTAGATGGGGAAAAATACTTATTGTACTTCAGTTAGTTACAAAGGCAACAAATATTTATGAAATCAAAATATTTATAAAAAAAAAGTACAAAAGCACATAAGTTATTAAAACAGTTTTTATTAGCTGGAATTAAGCCAAAACAAAATATGAATATTTGATTGGGTGGGGGGATACTTCTAAAACAGACAGCATTCGATGCTGTTGTAAATACACTAGTACAAACATACACCTTTGCTTACTTCTGTGTGTGGCTCGGGAACCACTTTGTTGGAGCCACAACTTTTTCTGAGGAACTACATTTTTTGGTGGAAGAATACTGTTTTTATTTACATCATTACACTTTATTTGTTCCGTTTTATTCTGTGAAACCTTACTACATTTATGGAATAACCATAATTGGATGTCTCTCCAAGCTCAATGACAAATAACGTGCACAAATAACATACACAAATAATCATATTCATACAATTTGCCAATTCGAGGCCTTGTTGTAAGAGACATGGCAGCGATGTGTAATAAGCATGCAGAGGGGGCGGACGGGGTGGCTGGAACTGATAGGGCTGAGAGTGTCACCGAGCCCGGCTTAGTGGCAAGGCCCGCAGCTTCCACCTGTCACTGATGTACACCATTTCATTATCTCAATAAGCTGCCCTATTTTCTCAACATCCTGGCTACCACCACTGCCGCATGCTGGATAGAACCGGGAAGGAGACGACTGACCCAGAACTGTCACACCCCACATATCCTTCCTTCTCTCGCAGTCTGGCACCTTGACTGTCTGCCTCTCATCTCCCATCCAACCCCTGCTCCACACTGCCCATCTAATCTTCACATCAGTCACAGCCAAAAGTAGAAGATGTGTTCCATATACTCTCCCTCTGATCTACCTTCTATGAGATAGTCTTAGAGAGTTATTGCCCAACATCTTCCTTTCGCTGCTCTAAAAAGAAGTAAAAAGGAAGGCTGGTGGACTGAAGGACATTGGTAACGGTTAGTAAATTGTTCTGTTTATTTTATTTCATTTTAAAACAGGTTATGAAACAAATTGAGGGAGAACTTTCCATACAAATAACCAAGGACGGAGTTGAGGGCACAGAGTTGAATGATGATAAAGGTGCCAGGTTGTTTTCCTGGAATTAAAGAATGGCTTTAAATCAAACATTGCGATCTATTGGCACGGACAGCTCTCCTTTATTGCTGGCTTTGATCACTGGAGTACCTCCCAACACCTATGAACAAGAATGACGTTGTCGACTGATTCGTCCTGAAGTAGAGAGATGCCACCAGCCTATTCCTCCCTCCCTCTCCTCGGAGACTCGGCCATCAAAGCGCACACTGATCTCAAGGGATCCCTTTAATCTAAAATTATAGCCATACAATTTCCCAACCAGCCAATCCAATCTACATAAAACATCTCACCAGGTTCAATAACCAACCAAAGATGTCAGTGATGAGAAGTTTATAGAGTGACCATGTAATGCAGATGCATTTGAGACAAACAAACAAAACTTTGTCCATCTTTCAAATCAAAATGTCATTGCTCAAACATCGCTCTTAGCAATGGATTATGTATTTTATATCAGATATTTCTCGTAAAAAGGTCTAAATGGGAAAAATAACATAAAGCTAAATAATTGAGTTGATATTAAAAGTTTTTGCTTTTTTTGTGGGATTACTAGGGCATTTTTCTCAAGAGAAAAATCTAAAAGGCAGGAGACTTCATTTTCTCGTCAGTTAATCTCATTGGCGTCTAAAAGAAACAATTGGAGACGTTAAAGAGATTCCATTTGTTATTTTTCCTTCCTATGGGAGAGAGTCTTTAATAAGTGCATGCATTTTTAATCAGCGTTTGAAGTGATCCTGTTTTCTGCTGACAGAGTTACAGACACAAGGGCGGGAGAGATGGCACTGAAGGAGAATCTGCCATACTACTTGCTTAATGTGTTTTCTATTTCTCGCTTCTTCCAACAAGCCTGGCGATACATAATTCATGGCTCAAAGTGAGCTGCAACATGTCCATGGTAAATTCCCTCCCTTTCATCGCTTGGCTATTCCATCTTTATTAAATATTTTACCTCAGCAACAGGTCTGATGCAACAGTGAACAGAAATGATCAGTATAATTTATTCCCTTTCTAACAGACACACAAACATGCAAAATTACTCTCTCTTTAAAATAAATAATCAAGACATAGTTAAACAGCAAAAATCGACTAAAATCTTTATGAGTAATTTTGTATTGTTACAATGGTACAGCTATTCAACACAATAAAGTTATTAATTATTATTAATTACATAAGAAAAAAAATCCCAAATTAAATGTTATTTATTTCCATTTGTTTTTAATTATAATCTGTGGATTTTCATACTCAAGAATGCTTGTTGAGTCAACAGAAATTAAGAAAACTGTTAATAAACAGGTGCAATCTTGTTACATTACATTATGGAATGTAATTAAGAAAAAAATATGATAGCACTCACCTGATATAATAATCATTCCTGATGAGCAGCAGGTGCTGGAGGACGGATAGGAAGTATGGTTCTGAGGCCGTGTCTTTCACCATGTTGGACAGGAGATGGTACACCTCACCCATATCAGTTCATAGATGGTTAAGGACACAACTGCACACTGCTTGTCATGTAGTAAGACAATCTTAATCTAAACATCCCATTTCTATACTACATATACAATTTGTAGTATAGATTTGTTCCTGTGGCTCAATGGTAGAGCATTGCATTAGCAAGCGCAAAAGGTTGTGGGTTTGATTCCCAGGGGAACACGTTATGTAAAAAAATAATAAATAAATGTTAGGCTGAATGTACTGTAAGTTAATTTGGATAAAAGTGTCTGCTAAATGCATAAACATATGCATATAAAATTGTGTAAATGACAAGAGTGACCAGATTTTTTTTGAAGTGCAGTAACATAATTCTAAGACGAGAAAGAACAATGAAATGCAAGCAATACAACTAAAGGAGAACAGCCATCCCTCACTGGAAATTGTTTGCTTGTTTTAATTCAGATGGAGGACTGAGTCAAAGGTCGAGTCTAACCACAACTGATGTTGTCTTCCTGCATTCTAAAGAATCTTCAGGGATCTAATTTGCTAACATTTGTAAACAGAAGGTTTTGAAGAAAAGTGACAGAGGCAATACCTCTTCTGCCAGTTCATACCCCGGCTCTGGACATGAATCAAATGAAAATGCTTTATGTTGGATTATTTAAAGCAATAAAACATGGATCAGTCACTTCCTTTTATATTTATTTATTCTCTGGACCAAAATCTCATCTTTAGTTTGTCTTGCTGGTCTCCGAAACAGAAGAAATGTGCTCTTAAACTTGCAGAGTATTGATTAAATGTCCAACATCTCCTTTCCCTGAAGAGAAAGGGCAGTGGCTTTCAATGTCTAAAACAGATGTAAGATCAGATAGTCATCATAGTCTTCTTTTTTATTATCATATCAAGAATTGATGTCCCAACCCTCTCTGGTATGTCCACTTGAGTTAAATAAATGACCGGCGATCTATTTTCAATGGTGGCAAGCTAAAGCATATGATAATTAATAGTAGCACTCGGAAGCTCATTAATTGTTTCTATTAATGGTCCTACAAAGGAGTTAATATAACAACACTCACTTTAAAAAATACAGTGTTATAAAAAATAAATATAATGACAATCTTTGTAAATATGTGCAAAATTGTGTGTATATTTGTCATGCTGCACTGAGCAGAGGTGGGTGAAAAATCAGTCAAGTCCAGTCATTACATGTACTGTAGGTTTTGACAATGTCTGTTGAAATATTTAAACACTGACTGCAGGGTGGTGCACTGGCTGGACTGGAGCACACTTTCTAAAGCCGCCACAATCACTCCTTCCCCTCCACTGGGATACAAATCAAATAGCTATGGAGTCTCAATATTTAGAGGGAAAAAAAAACAAACAAAAAAAGTAAAGCAGGTTTGTTTTCATTTAATTAAAGAAAATCTGTCTTGGGTCAGATAATTATATTTCCTTTTAAATAGTTAATAACTATAAACTGGGATATATAAAAAAATATAAAATAATAAATCTATACTATATTGCATATATAGCTCTATGTATTTATGGAACAATAATAAAACTGAACGTTAAGACTTCCAGCCACTTTAAAAACTGTCCTTGCAGCAAACCAATCTGCCCCGGCACTGCTGCACATTTTCTAATTAACTCGTATCATTTCAGTTATTCATAAGGTTGTGAGTGTATCCCATGTTCTGTCAACTCACTGTGAGAATACAGGCATCTTCAGAGCATTATTGCTGATAACACAGGTGATCTGCTTAAGTGAATTATTTTCTCCACACTTCAAAACCGGTAAAATGCACCAAAAAGCCATTCTCTCTATTAAGCAGGGCCACGAGTGTGCACACAGACACGCACCGTCTGTGCCTATTTGTATTTTGGGCATGTTTGCTGTAATATACTGGTGGGGATGGTGATGCATAAGCATGAGCTGTATCAGCATGGACCTGAGCAATACAAAAGACAGAGAGGGAGGGTCAATCAATCACACTGCCCAACTTTCAATTAATATTCGACAGCTTCCTGAAGTCATTACAGTGGCCAGAACAAAACCAGACCAGAAGTGCTATATTTATACTACGACTACTACCACTAATAATAATAATTATCATAATAACTTACACTTTATCTTGATAGTCCACTTTAGATTCTATACTAAGTAAATTTGCAACTAAATGTCAACTAAATCTCATTATAGTATTAGTAGAATAAGTTGACATGAACTTCCAAAGTTATAGTCGGTAGAATGGTTTGGGGACCATCAAAAATAAAGTGTTAGCAGACATTAAGATGACAGTCTACTAATTCTTTAATGCAGCGATCTCAATTCCAGTTAATCGAACTAATTTTAATATTACACAAAGATAACCTGAGTAAATACAAAATGCAGTTGAAATAATGACATTAATTAAGGGGAAAAAAGCTGTCCAAACCTGCCTGGCACTACGTGAAAAAGTAATTGCCCCCTAAATCTAGTAACTGGTTGTGCCACCCTTTGCAGCAACAACTGCAATCATAACTGGCAATGAGTCTTTCACATCCCTGTGGAGGAATTTTGTCCAAGTCTTCTTTGGAGGGTTTGGGTGCCACATTTGGAGGTCACACTTGACGGTTTTTGAGTGGATGGACTATTTAAAGTCATGCCACAGCATCTCAATCAGGTTTAAGTCTGATGTTTGATTTGGCCACTCATTAACCTTCATTTGATTATTATTGCCTTAATAAATACAATCTAATTGCCTTAATGTAAAAAATTAACATATCCATATGGTGAGATTGAATGAATGAATGAATGAATGAATGAATGAATGAATGAAAGAATGAATACATATAAATAGATATCATCTCTAAGTAAACATAGGAAAATACTTATAAAGCAGCCAGACCAAAAGAAGAGAAGGGTGGTACTGAAAAGCATTTGTTGTTTAGAAAAAGAAGAAGGGGGAAAAGACTGAGAAAGACAGAGACCATTGCTTAGACACGCATATTACACAAGGCACTTACAGATCAATGCCAAATTGTCCTTAGAGACAAATGTTGTGTCTCTTACACAGTTGGCTGCTCACGAAAATCATTAGTCCAGACAGCCTGAACTAAAACTCTGGCTTCTCCATCATTTCAGCGAAGCTTTCCTTCTGAGAGGTTATGGAAAGAGGGTGAAACGATAAGAACCATCAACAAAATCAGCACTAAAACCACAGGGGAAAAAAATGCTGCTTTTTCAAATTCTGCGAATGGCTTCAAGCTGCTTTATAAAGGCTACTGTGAGGATACACACAAATCCAGAAGCTACTGCATATGGCTGCCACGTACGCAGCTGTGGCCTGAGGGGTCAGATGCAGATGTAGAAACAGGGAGAAAATAAGTGTGAACGGATTTCCATAGTCGCGTAGCATAGGCTATCCGCAGATTTGAGGGGGAATGAAACAGAGGAGAGGTGAGCGTAGAGGTTGCTCTCTGTGTCTCTGGAATGTCAGTATAATGAGCTCAGGGCCAGAGGAGAATGCTGGGATATGTGTGCAGTGCGTGCATGTGTTGATGTGAAGAGGTTTGTTTACCACCAGAGTTGCCAGAGGCTGGACTGGAATTGAAAAAAAAAAAAAAACCTGATTCTCAAATCCCTTCCGAATGAACTGGAGGTCTTGGCTTTAGACCCATGAGCCACAGCGAGCGCCCTTGCGGCTGCACGCATACACGAGGCAGCGGTAAAAAGGATATTCCATCTCTGCGCGGATGTCATCTAGTCGGTGAGACAGTTCAATGGAATCCTCCTCCTTATTTTCATTAAACACCTTCAGCTGAATGTCGAGCTCCTCTGTCTCCTTCAGCTCCTGTGATTACAGAGGTTGACATGAGGGGAATGAGTGACTGATGAACATGTGTCCTCATATAACATTGGTAATATAACAAGGAGAAAAAGTCTGCTTTTTAGATACTTTGAATTCTTCGTGCAAGGCTTTGAACTGACCTCATTAGAGTT
Source organism: Carassius gibelio (assembly GCF_023724105.1). Lineage (NCBI taxonomy): Eukaryota > Metazoa > Chordata > Actinopteri > Cypriniformes > Cyprinidae > Carassius > Carassius gibelio. Next base: position 25,802,217 of record NC_068409.1, on the reverse strand, counting down.
CTGTGGCACTTAGTTCATGACTTTGCTCTGTTAGCTTTTACATAAATACACGCATTCAGAGTTGACGGTTTACATGCATTAATATCCTCAGAACAGGCAGTGCAAATAGAAAGATTTTAAAAAGAAATGTCTTTATGTTTTGGTGATTCCCAAATTCCCTTTTAATAAGGAAATGCATCATAAATTAATAAAACAAGAGATAACCAGAACCACTTTAAGGTGATGGATGAATGGCAATGTTAGGAGTGGCTTTAGTATGCCAATGATGAATCAACAGCCTATTGGCTAATTTTCAACATACTGTATTAGCCACTGAACATTCATTTCGGATCTTATTTTGATGAAAAAGGTGTGTTTATTAAGTGATTCGAAACTCAGGTGTCGAATAAAACCCTAAATCTGATTAGTTTTGCATAGCGCTGAGAGTCAATCTGTTTTTCTGCGGTAAACAGATTGTCTTGCTATATATACTAGTAACATATGCGACAGATCTAAAGTGTTTAGAGAGGAAGAGACATAAAGAAAGAGGGGATAAAATAGGTGTCCTTTACAACTCCACTATGAATCACTTCTGGTGTAGTTTATGGATGCTAAAAAGCCAAATGTAACCCAATTTCTGTAGTTATCAATCAGTGGACTATACTTCAGGCATGCCATCTGTCTTAAAGCAACAGCCAATCAGAGAGAAAGAGCACTCGCAATGCCGCAGTAGGAGGCAGGTCTGAGTCTCTCTCGCTCTCTTGCACACACACTCACCCATCCATCTCCAGAAATATGTATTTTCATTTCATCAGACACCATTTTCTATCTCTTATTGAGGATTTAGTGCATCTCATTTGTTTTTTTCACTTTGTTTCTTTCCCCTTGCACTTGCCATTTTGAGCATACTGAAACCTGGAAACGCATTATTCACAATTAGAGAACAATGTCATATTTAATTGTCCTATTAAACTTTCAAATACATTATTCATAAATTACGATAAGCTCATCATATGCAGGGGTAGATTGAGATAATTATAATAATTGCAGCAATAATATGGGGAGCAGTCAAAATGACTTATTAAGAGTGAGGAAATGCCCACATAAATGAGATGGTGAGTGATGTGCTGGCCCGGTTGTGGGCTTTGTGGCAGCATGGGGCAGAGATCTGCGTGCTGATTGATTATGATGTGAGAGGGGAATGGCCTTTATAAAAAACAAAGCTGTGCCATTAGGGAGAAGGACACTAAACCAGGGAACATTTTAGCAGTTTTCAATAGTTTTGTTCATTTGTTCAAAATATTTTATTTTTGTTCTGAAAAGCCATTTTTCTATCTCTTATTATAATTTTTTTTTATCTTTTAGCCTCCACTAATGTCATTTAAAACCCAAACTCTTTCATTTAAAAAAACAACATCTGCCGTTTGATTACAACAATTCTGTAATGCATCTGTAGTTTCAGTATTTTTCTATTTCTCTAACTTTCCTTTACCACAAAAGAAAAACAAATCCTATTATATAAAAAAATACAAATATTAAGTGTAAAAAAAAAAGAAAAAGTCATAAATCAAATAAGCAATAAAAGTAATGAAGTACAAATAGTTTTTTAAAAGAATAAAATAAAGCAAAAGATATACTCACTGGTAGGATCTTCTTGAGGCCGCAGCGCAGAAACTCATTTCGTAAGTGTATCCTGAAGTCTAAATCATCTGGCGATGTAACGAGGGCATTGATCAGCTGCATGCAGGCCACCTGTATTCACACACACACACACCACCATCATTTAATGCAAGCAAATTCTTAGAATCATCCCTTTGGCGATAAATGATTAAAATGTAGTGCCCTGCAACAGCCTCTTATTCATACTGCTCTCATCTCTCATCTTAAAGAAAAAAAATCAATATATCACATTACATGAACTAAAATGAATTCATCAGGATGGAATGAGGCAGTTGCCACTGTGAAGGTCTAGGAGAGAAAAAATGGTAAAAATGCAGGGAAAAGATACAAGTGGATTAGTAAAACTGTCCAGAGGAAGGAGGGATGGAAGGAGAGAGCAAGCCTGGCTGAACAGATGTGTACTTTTAATTGATTTCTCAGATCAGGGCAGTGGGCAGGGAGGAGTGCTGATGGTTCTTAACATGCTATAAGGTGGCTCCAGGGAGACGGCCAGGATGAGAAGCAATGCTCTTCGCTTGGTGGATCAGTGCAAAGTGGAAAAATCATTCGAGATGGACATGTGAACAGTCTTCCTATACATTCACCGGCTTTTGGAGTTGCTGTTGGCCTACATATTTTATTCTTCTGCATGACTTTATTTGTCAGAAGCCCCTCCATCATTCCAACTCTCGCTTGTTTAGCCTTCAAAGACCGGCCACAAAAACAGAAACCTGACTTGAGTCATGGGAGAAACAGTTTTTCGATATGGTATTTAGGCAATGGCATACATTTGGAGAAGATGCACAGGCTAGATTGACTTGAACATTGTCTTTAACTGAAATTAAATAAAACAGATAACTGTAGCGGAGAAAAATTACCTGAAATAAACACTAAATACATTTTCATGACTGGAGCAGCCCAATGGCATCAAGAACCATAACACTATTCTTGATTCCTTCTCTCGAAGTCCCAGCTACCCAGGAGTTGCAGCGAGCAAAAGGAACGAGGCCTAGTTTGCTCCCATTGTGCAACATTATGCCTCCAAATCACCGAAGTTCTTAAATCTTCTCATATTCCCATTTGAGTAATTACTTCTATTTGAATCACTGAAGAAGCCCACTGAGTGAATCTAAAGCGTTCGTCGAGTTCTCCGGAGGGCAAATGCATTTCATCATCAACACACCAGCCTGTTTAGAACGATGTTGCAGATAGGGTGCTGGAGCAGGCTGAAGAACTTATTTTGCTTTATGGGTTGAGTGTGCAATGATGAGCTTCTGCAGCACAGTGCCGGAGGTGGATTCCAGCAGAGTAATTAAAAGACGGCACTGCTGGGACGGTTTTAGGTTTGCGTGCTTGCGTCACTAAGATGGCGTGACGGCAAAACACATTTTAATCACGTATAAAAAGTCAGGCTCTGCAGCCCTTTGCAGGTTTTAAAAGTGTTTCATTTCTTTTTACCGCCAGCATTGGAGAGGTGTTTTAATTTAACTCACAATTAGCAGCGGTTCTTTTCATTAAAAGCCTTATTTTCAAGGAGGAAAACAAGGCACCAAATCAAAGGGATTCATTCCTCCCTTCTCTCGCTCGCCCAGGATCATATCGTCATTTTCACTGCTTTCTCAATAGCAACACAAAGATTAGGGATTTGGTTAATGAATGTGTGAGAGGGGCTTGTTGTGCTTGGTCACAGATCACTGCAGGCTGTAGAGAAGCACGGAATGATAAATACAGGTGCGCTGCTGCATCCTTGCCCTTTTGATTCTGTTCCTCTGAGACCAGCCTGGAGAATGCAGAGGAAAAAGTAAGACGGGAAGATGATAAAGTAACCATCTCTTCTTTTTTTTTTTTTTTTTTGGTTGTTGTTGTCGCTAGTTTCCAGAGCTCCAGGTTCTTTGTGTGACCTGGTTGGGGCTGATTAGGGTTTAGAATACACCTCCTGTTGCATTAGAATAGCCAGCAACTAGCTTCCATCTTGTGGCGTAGGTGGCAGGGTTGACAGACGACCACAGAACTCAGTGAGAAGAGGGATGGGGGACTTGTTTACACGTCAAGCTGAGCCAGGGTGCAGAAGAGCTTTGAGTGACAGATGTGCCAATTTTTACCTGGCTCTAGCATCAAAAAGAGCATTGGGAATGAAGAGGCCTCATACACTGACTGACACTAAACAGAGCAGATCTATATCTGCTGCCCTGGGCAAGCAGAATCCTACTAATGATTTTAAATTAGTAAAATAAAACATGAGGACATAAAAAATGTCTACAAAAAAAAAAAAGTGTGTTGTTGATGTGTGTTCTACTTGAATATTCCTTGCTCGTTCTAGATAATAACAGATGCAACATCTAAATTCAGACACGGGCTAAACAACATGCCCAAAGATATAAACATATCTAAAAAATAAATAAAATAAAGTAACAGCAATAAAACATTTGATTAAATAACAGATAATATTGCAAATGAAAAAATATATAGTGTAAAATAATCCAAAAATAACAGTACTATAAAAATAAAATAAAATGATAACAGCAGTAAAGATATGAGTAAATAACATATTGCAATTAAAAAATAAATAATTAAATTAAATTAAATTAAATTAAATTAAATTAAATTAAATTAAATTAAATTAAATTAAATTAAATATATTCGGAATATTCTGTGACATGGTTATGATCTTTTCAGAAGATACATGTGCAACTAAGGTTATTTAGAAAGAATTATCTTTATATGATCTACATTAGCAGCTTTTAAACACTAAATTATGTGTCTTATTCACTTCGCTCCTACTGTATAACTCAATTTAACATTGCTAAAATAAGTTTTATTTTTTAAAATACATCAAATAAGGATACTGCTTTATTATTATTTTTAGAGAAAACACAACATATTCTTTATCTTTATGTTTGCAGCTACTGTACAAAGTCTGGGTTACCTGAGCAAGAGTGTATGTGAATATGTGCAGAAAGAGTGTGATGAATTATAACACGAAGGTAATAAGATGAAGTGGCTGGTGTGGAAGACTCTTTTTTTTTTTTTTTGGAAAGGGCATTAACTCTTACCTGTAGCTGTTGGGCTTCGTGGTTCTCCAGCCCCTCAACAATCGGAGCAAACCTCTCCTTATTATTCCTCTCTGCAGCAATGGTCATTGCTGCCAGGATCTTATCCAGACTAAAGGAAAGCGAGAAGACAAAACATTGCATTTAAGTTAGCAAGCTTTTTATCAAGACATGATCCTGACATTGGTTTAGAACATTCACCCGAGTTGGTCTAAGCTTGTAATTTCGGTCTTGGACATTTACGCTGGGGAACTGGAACAAAGTCAGACTTTTATGTATGAGTTATAACTCACTAGGGTTTCGAAATACCAAAAAAAGCCTAATGTTCAAACAGTAATAAGAGAAATCCTTTAGTCTACTCTACAGTATGTGATGCTGTGTCAGAAGCAGCAACAAAAGAGAACTGAAGAGATGCGTTTGGACAGAGTGTTGTTGTGAAAGCAAATTAAGGTCCCATGTCTGTTTTGCTGACTCAAGAACTGGTGGATTGCAGTCCATGGCTAAGGGAAAAGAACAACAGAATGCATCATAGACAAAACAATAACTGCAGAACAAATGATCGCTTGTGTAAAAATACCCCATTCAGTAAAGAAACACATGCAAGATTGGGTGATAATGTTGTATATCACTAGTCTAGCTTTTATCAGCTTAGGAAATGTTCTTATAAATTGTTTTCTATTTGAATACATTTTAAAATGTTGTTTATTCCTTTCTATTACTTTTATATTATGGAAGAATTACAATTTTGGAGTCAACCCAGTAATTTAAGGTTTAGTTCATCAACATGTAGCCTTTATTTTTCGTCCTATTCCTCCCTTTGATGGTGATAAAATGTCAAGAAAACTATTATGTATGAAAATCACAATTACCATTAAGATAGGCAGGCACAAAATGCTTCTCGACTCTTGCATGCAACAGATTATAAACGCTACATACTAGTGATCTACACCAGATGTTAGGTTCACTTTCACATGTCCCGTTACCCAAAAATTGGTTTGCTTTGCTCCGTCGTGGAAAAACTGCGGAGAGAAGTTCTGCTGAACAGCTAGGTGTGAGATCCATGTCTTGTGATCCAGGTGATTAAGTTGTAGTCATGAGTGGGCTGTACAAAGTCTTTCATGCTGGTTCAAACATGGCTTCAGAATGAGCTACACCTGCTCAACTCCTAAAGAGGGCTTTGATGTGACAGCACTAAACATAAGCCAGAGTCACTGCACAGCGTTTGAGGGGGAAGGAGCTAGTTTCAGCGCTAAGTGAGGTATCAGCATTTTTACAGCTGTCACACAGATCTGCACACTCTCTGATCACCTACACGGGCATAAAAAACACTAATCTACTCACCTACCACACACCGATTCACTCAACCTGCACTTAGCATGTGTGCGTGAGTCTGTCTGTGCGTGTTTGTGTGTTTACTCAAACACATCCCAGAGCTGAAGGTGCTGATTGCCAGATAAAAACGATCAGTTGCTAACTCAGCTTTTTAACTATTCAACTAGAGAACTAACATAGCATGCATACGCTTAGCCGGGGGCTTTCTAGCAGGCTCATTAGAGAAGGGCATAGGTGCATGTATTCTTACTGCACTGCAATGGACACTTGCTAAGAAATATCAGTTACTGGTCACTGCTGTAACGTAAGGGGACCATAGAAAATATTGTGAAGAGCACAAAATGTCTGACTAGTATATTTAAAAGTATCAGTACATCTTGGCATAAACTTTTGGCACTAAAGTAGCTGATTGATATTAGTATTAAATTGTTAATTATATCAACTGTGTATAACCTTCTTACTAACCTCCCTTTCTTGTAAAGGTCAGAGGACATTATAAAATAAAATATATAAGGTAATATAAAAAAAGTTATAACAATTGCTTTATCACTATATTTAATTATAGTATTAGTATTATTACTACTACAAGTCGAAGTAGTAGTATTTGTATATAGTGTATTTGAAGATGAATTGTCAAGGCACTTTACTGAAGAAAACCACATAACATGGGACTGAGCTGATGATCTTACATGTTCTCCTCTCCGATGATACAAACAGCTGACAGAATCTTGACAATCTCAGTCATCATATTAGTCTGCTTGGGATCGATCGCTCTCGCGAGGAGGAGGAGACTCCGTTCGTCCCCCAAGATCCGTTGGAGGCCATACTGAAAACAAAAAGACATCCCATTGTATTAGTACTTGCACAAATGTAAACATTTTGCAATGGATAAACCCTTTATACAATGAACCCCTTGTGTATGACAAATTTAGACCTTCTTCTCCTGAAAGAGCCAATTAGGCAGGTGTAGATATGTTTTAGGATAAATTATTTTAAATGAGGACAGGACAGCAGGGACAAATAATCACATTCCTGCATTTTTGTGTTCCTTCCAGGGTGAAATGCACTTCACTTGACCACAATTTGAGCAGAACGCAGAATAAATTCACTAGGGTGGGAAATCAATTAAATAAATACAAATCTTTAAGTGTTTGGAATAAAACAGCATTCATATTTAACATGGCTGAGGTATAAACGGAATAATTCCAATACAATTTAAGCATGAAAGCAGCTTTAGAAAATATTAAACCTGATTATTATCTAGAGTTGAACGAGCTTCATTTGTGTTTGCCCCTGTTTAATAAAACTGCAGTATTTCAATTAGAAACGCATTCACTCTCAAGGACAAGCATGGAGCTGGCATGATTTTATATTCTTTGATATGTTGCTTTGGAGATTTTATTTTATTTTATTGGCATGTGTGGGACACAAAATGATATAAACTACTCATGGTGAAGCTTTTAAATTCTAAACACACCTTATTGTTCATGAAGGCCTTGAGGCACTGAATGAGTTTATGCTGGTTCTTCTTATCAATGTTCTCTTGCCTGAGGAAAAGAAAATCAGTGAGTAAAGAGAAAGATAAGAGCGTGTGAATGGCCAATCCAAAAGCACTGAAGAAAGGGAATTTCTTAAGATGACGATGTCAGAAAGTCTGCATAACTTACTGCTTCTTGTCAAGAAGCCTCTCCAGCACATCCAAAAGCAGTCCGAGACCTTCATGGCCAAAGTTATTCACCCAGCTAAAAACAGACAGAGACAGGCAAAGAACTGTGTTAGAATACATAAACCAACCAACAAGTACACTGCGAACAAGTTCATTACAAGTTAGAAAAGTTTGGTTTTGAAGATGAGCTGGGTAACAACACTCCATAGTTTCTCCACTCTGAAAACATTTTTTTCTTTTCTTCCCACATCCATTTTACTGACAAACAGCACAGGTCACTGTGGCACCTGCAGCATCATATACAAGATGAGTCATTCTCCGTCTCTCAGAAAATGCCACATGTGACAAGAACATGAAAAAAATATCACTGTTTGGTTCCCCACATCTCTGTTAGTGGCTTAATGTGAAGGATTCTCCACATATGTGTGACCAGATGGAATTCTGGAGGAAAGAATAACATATTTACGCATCCTAGAGGAGATATTCCGCTTTTTTCCCCCCACTGAATTAAAAGTCATTAAAACCGTTTTCTTTAATAGACAGTTTGTATGTCTTTGTACTAAAACACTCACAGTTACAAGTCAACACTTGCATTGCCTTTGGATTACGAGCTTTGGATTCACCTGATTAACACACTTCGGAAAACAGATCCATCTAAGAATGTTGCACTGCAAATGAAGTAAAGGCAAATGCAAATGAAAGAACTCTTTGTGTGTGGTGCCTTAAGGCAACTTGTGCAGGCCATTCACTCCAACGGAAAGATAAAGCAATGCATGGGAGATAACAGTAAAACTGATAATGGATTGTGTAAGATAATTGGCTATAAAACACAATGTATCTGGAGACATTAAATGATCTGGGGGGATAAGAATAGAGAAAGAGAGCGAGAAAGAGCGAGAGAGCTAAGCAGCATGTGATCGCATTTAGACTATGCCATTAACATCACTTGTTCTTAGCTCCAGATTGTCAATAAAGCCAAATGCATGGGGTAGTTTGTTGCAGTAAGGGACCATAAGTCAATTAGTTATTCCTTTCTTTTTGATTATCATAGTGCACAATGCAACATGCATATTAAAGTAATTTGTATAAACCCATATGGTCACACAAGACCCTCGGTTAGGGGTGAATTAAATTAGCCTAAAATTACAAAAACAGAGGCTCACCATGCCATTCCTCAAAATTCATTACCGACCCAGCAAACTCAATTTGAAACTTATTATCATTTGCGGTACAGTACATTATAATGGCCTGATTCGTTAATAAAACATGTTAACAAAACAGTGTAATGTGCAAAATTTATACCCATGTTTTTACAGGGGGCTTGCCGTTTATTGTTGACAATTTTGTCTCATCGCTTTTCAACTGTTTGTTGAATGAAAAAGCACTTTAATGAAAAATGAGATCTTTGTGAGCAACCTTACCTAGCCTTGAAATATAAAAGCTGTGCTGCTGCTGCTCATGGCCGGTGGAAATGAGGGATTCAAGAAAGACGTGGTTGAGTATATATAACTCACTTACAACAACAGTGTGGGTTATGGCTTCAGTCTGCAGCAGATGAGTGTTGAAAACATGAGGTTGTGTGGTGAGACCCAATGAAACCTTAGCCAGCACTGACATTGTACTGCTGCGGTCAAGTCACTCAACCAGAGCAACAAAACCCTAACCACACTCAACCCGAAATTAAACCAAGCAAACAAGATTTTAGGGAGATGAGCAGTAGTCAACACTGAATAGGGCTGTTCAGGCAATTTATGAGTAAAATAGGAAATGAATTTAACACAAATATCAATGCACAAATAAAAAATTATTGCCAGTAATAACTTTCATATTACGGCTGATATTACAAGTCTAGATTATTGTAAAAATAAGTAAATACATATTTTTTTAATTGATTCAAGTGCATTAAGGCATCAAAAAATTGTAATGTTCAGTATTTAAAAAAAAAGGCATACATTATGAGATTTGAGATTTTAAATGATCATTTTGTGTAATTTATATTGCAGTACTAATTATGAAAGTCCCTTCGAGAAATCTTAACCAAATTGAATTCATACATAAAAATGTAAAAAATGTTATTCTAAAAAACCCATTTGTAATTCCTTAGGAGGACACATGGCTCAAAAACGTCTCGTCCAGGTTTTAGGACTACAAATTAGAGATGTTCCGATACCCTTTTTCTCTTCCCGATACCGATTCCGATACCTGGGCTCAGGGTATCGGCCGATACCGCGTACTGATCCGATACCTGGGTGTATATCTGTATATACAGCTGTATATACTACTAGCCCTGTGTAAATTGCTAGAATTTTTTTATGGTGTGCTTCAGACAGATCCCTCAATAAAACATGAACAAATACATGGTGAACTACTGTATTTATTACAGTATTTTTATTATCTAACATGAATTTGACAGTATTATTTATTTTCTTATGCAAAAAAGAACTTCAAATGCAGCCAAAAATCTAACACCGCAAACTAAAAAAGGTATTTAAGTTTTACAATATAACTGTATAAAAAAACTGCAACAAATAAGTCTAGGAATATAAAAAAAGATCTATTAATCAGATAATCTCTAACAAGTAAAAAACAAGTAAAAAACAAGCAACCATCTAGGCATAATTATTATTATTATAGAGATGTATTATTATTACTGTAGGCTACAACAGTAGCTTTATATATTGTCAATTTACTCATGTAAACCAAACATTTATTTTAATGGGCTGCCATGAAGATCTTTGAGTGTCTGTGTTTATGATATGACAGTATTCTCAAATGAAACGGTAAATTCTCATGAAGTGACGGTTTATGCGTTCGTGTCCTCATGACACACAGCAGAGACTACAAAACAGCGAGCTCTCGCGCATCTGTGCCAGTCACCCACAGAGATGTAGATTTTGCGGGAGTAATATTTAAATAGTATTTTGCAGTTTAATATTCACAGACACTAGTATATATTCGGCAACTGTCTGGAGCCCTGCGTTTTGACTTACACGGAAGCGACTGAACGCAGCTGCCGGTACTGAATATACTCGAGAGTCTGTAACTACCGGTACTACAGAGACATACTGCTAACCACTGATCTATAATATAGTAGCGGCTTCACTGTCTTTTGGCAGTTTAGAATGTGATGAGTGATCCAGTCATATATAGATAAGGGCTGCTAACGCGTTTTCATTTCTTCTTCGCTGCTCTAAACAGGGGTTGCTTGTGGCAACACAGCACAACTTCCTGTGTTTTCAATGCATTTTGAGCAGCGAAGAAGAACCGTGCAGCGGTTAGGCAAAGCTTGCGGTCATAACTAGGTCTTTTTTAAGAAAATGGTATCGGATCGGTATATGGGTTCATGTACTCGCCGATGCCGATGCCAGAATTTGTTGTGGTATCGGAGATATTTCCGATACTAGTATCGGAATCGGAACAACTCTACTACAAATTGAACAGCTCTATATACTTGTAGTGCAGATAATTCAAATTCAAATTAAGAAATCACATAAAGCTATGCTCATACAACGGACAAGCATGAAAATGAGAGGAAATCGCTCTTTCAAAAGATAACCATGTCAGTAAAAGACAATTGAATTTAAGACACCAGCATGGAGTGCTATCAGATGGTTTTTTTTCATCACTCTTTAGGCATCTTCTCTCAACGGTTGGAGGCATCATGCACCAGTTTAATACTTTCGAGATTCATTAAGCAAGGTATGAAAAACTAAAAATCTTCACCTGTCTTTCTATCTGCCTGTCTATCTGCAAGTCCATCTAAGATTAGCTGTCAGCTTTTCCTGAAACCCCCTGAGTAAACAATGCATAATTTCCTGTCAAATCAGCTCATCACTGAACTACCCACACTCCATGGCATGGATTCATCAATTGGATTTAGACTTATTCATAAAATATTGTTATGGATAATCCTGGAGTTAAGCGGCAGCAAAAAGCCGGCAGAGATACTTGACACGAGCCTTTACAATAACAGTTGTTACACATACTATAACAATAAACAAATAGACGACACTTAACCTTTGAGAGCATAATGCTTAAAGGAACACTTAAACACTGTTGTCTCTATGATGGTGAAATATGCACGTTTACTGTAGCCATGACAAAATATTATCAAGTCAATTAAACTCAATGAAAAAAATGGCAACAGTTGTGACAATGCAAGTTGTAGTGCAATCGTAATTAGGACTGACATTCAATTTCCAATCACAGAGACATTATACTGCTATCGTGAACATCACAGAAAAATCGCAAACACGTGTGAAAAGTCATTAATGATCATCAGCAGGAGTGTATTGTTTAACACCACTCGAGACTCTAAAAGTCGGTTAACTGCCTTCTGATAACCGCAGGTTGTTCGTCTGACCCCCTGCCTTTATTTTCAAAACCCTCTAATGTCAACCAAAAGCCTGGCTGCTCAGTCTGACATAGTTATTGCACTTGAAGAAGCTCTAGAGTGTTGTGTCATTGAGAACACTCTATAAGAGCAATGCCTTTCAAATTGTATTAGGGCTAAGCCATGGACGAACTCATTCGGCTGCCCGTGGCCTATTCAGCACTGCTCTATTCCACTCGAGGCCCTCTGCTCCTAGCAACAAATTGCTCTCAACATTTCAACCCACCACTGTGCACCAGAACAGTTAGTCACTGACTAAATATTGCAACTGAGGCCTTTCTGCTGTTCATGACAATGTCCATGACTCTGAGTGATGCTGAAATCACAGGGAGGCTCAAGGCAAGGCTGAGAAGAGAGCGACTTCCACGGTTTAAGTACAGTATTTTTTGTAATGTCAGGAATGCCAATGAATGGATTTAGGAATACTTAAATTAATTAATGAAAAATGAATGAACGAATGAATGACAAAACATTAAAAAAATAGATCTCAGGTTACTCATTATAATGTGGCACATTCATCCTTTTAGAATGATCTCAACCTATTCTTAACCTGTCTTGTGTTAACTGTGAAATCTAACATGGATAGGGCACATTCACGCTTAAAGGCCATGATATACTCAAGGAACCAGATGAAAGGTTAATATAAGCGTGCATCGAAGATTAGACTAAAAAAAAGAGCAGAACTGTCATAAAAAAAAGGACAGAAGGTCCACAAGTATGAGCTACCAACTTAGTTAACACAACATTTAAAATGAATTATAATTTTTTTAACGTTTTCAGTCAGTTCTTTATTCTGCTCTAATGAAGCCCTGCTGTTTAACCCATGGTTGTTATTTCGATGACAAGGCAAAAGTTTGCTCATCACTACCCTCCCTCCGTTTTGATCTGTCTCTTTCGAATGAATATGCCAAAGAAAAGTCTTATTTATCTGTGCTAGGTAGTGAGTGATGGAGAGGTAAAAAGGGAATGAAAAAAATGATTGGCTGATTTCATCGCAGTTGTGAAGTGGACAGACATGGGCGGTCTTTTTTCCTCACAGAGCCTTTTTCAGATGCATGACAGATACTGGCTTTTGGAGCGTTAAACGGGGTCTGAACCCAGTGGCGCGCTCGAAGAACAATATCCCCGGTGTCAGCACTCTGTGATGTGTCTGCCACACACTTTAGAAAGAAGGCACTGGGGCAAGAACCTGCTCCGTTTAAAAGAGCCGCTGTTCCCTCTAATGGCATTTGGATCCCAGCAGGAGTCTCAATACAGCCACAATGACTGCACATCAAACCACATCAATGCCAGCTCCACTTTTGAATTGTAGGCTGTGAATATAGGGTCAAAATAACAAAGAAATAGCAGAACATCGCAAAAGTGTGTGTACGTGAGAAAGGAATGCGCAGTAGCAGAATTAACACATTTAAAATTGTTGGGAATTTGCTTAAGCGATGATTGATCAACTGAATTAAGCAAATAAAAGTCTTAAAAAACAAAACAAAACATAACACAACAACAAAACACAAAAAAAAGCAAACCGAAGCAAAAAAAAAAAAAAGCACATATATGAAGTAAATAAAAACAAAACAAAAATATATGCTTTGCAATTGCTTTTTTGTAAATGCATTACTTTTTTTTTTTTCTTTTTTTTTTTTTTTGTCCGATGCCTTTGACGTCACAGCTCAGGATTGTTGCTAATGCAAACAGATAGCTTTCACCAGATATTAAAAACCTTCTTGTCCATGTCTCCCGGTCTTCCTTCAACACTTTCTCACGTTAATGTGCAATCATTTTAATGATCATTTTAATCATTCTTGTGTTAGTGCGAATCAAATCAGAGCTTCATTTCCTGTGTGCTAAAACGTTCGCTTGAGCTATGAGGGAGATGACCCGATCTGAGCCGCGCGGGACAGTTTAACTCAATTCACCAGAGGCCATAAATATTTTAGACTTAAGTTCAAACATCTGGTATTATTGATCTGCTGGTGAAGTATGTCAGAGAGCAGGCAGGGATAAGGGAATCAGTCATGACAGTCACCTCGCATGCTAATGGATCAGCGATTCCCTTGTTCAGAAGTCAATGGTGGTGTGTGTGTGTGTGTGCTCACTGCGGCTTTTCACGCTGCCAAAGGACTGATGTGAGCTGTCACTCAGAAACATGTAGGTCACCTGCTCCTCAATCTCCTGACCCAAATAACTCAAAAACATCAGATACACAGTGTGCTAACGGAAAAATAAACCTAAAAATACTCTAATATGGAGCACTGACATATAATCTATCTATATCACACTTGCTTGTAATGCTTGTCATGGAATTACAGAATTGTAATACTTCGCACCTAAAATAAAAACAGAACAGAACAGAAATCCATATTAGTCAGATCACTCTACCACAGTATGTCATTTCAGTGTAAGTTAAGCCCCAAAACCTCCCATAAAAGGTGAGAAGGCTTGACAAAACAATTAATACCGAGAGGATGCTGTGAAAACCACAGACAGCCCAAAGATATTGAATTTAGCGTGGCAGAATACTAATTTTCCCCCATGTACCTGTGCAATACCATTTCTCACTTAAATCAATATGGAATTCAAATCAGATATCTGAATTATGTATGCCTTGCTGCAGGGCTCCACAGACACGGCTAGCTTTGAGGTTAACAGATGGTGGCATAAAATGAAATGGGCATCCCGCTTAAAATATACCCAGTCACGAAGGACATCAGGATTGGTGGGTTCCTTTACTGCCTCGGAAAAAGCTCTCCTGTAGTGGCAGATGTGGCCACTGCTTCTATTAGACTCTCTATAACACCGTCTCAAGCACACCAGCACAAAACACAAAAGGCTTGACAGGGCGTGCAGGGCTATGACGGCTAAATGTGTGGTCAATAATCTTCACGAAGAAAAACACAGCATCTATTTTTACAGACAGCTCAGCCACAGTGGCAGAAGACCGAATAAGTCCAATCAAACTCCGCGTCTCGCATGGTGATAAACAACATAATTGGAAGTAGCATGCATTTGCACAAATGAAAGCCATAAATAACTTCACTTAAGAACACTGCAGAAAACAGTTGTTAGAAATGGTTACGTTCTTCATTAGGGCAAAATGAAAACATTGAATCTCGCATTGTAGCGGTGCAAGTATGAATTGATAATTTGTCCAGCTTCAGTCCTTTATTTCTCCTTGACACGGGCTGGATCAGGGGAGCTGATCCAGAGCCTGAGGGCCAGAGCTAGGTTTCTAATAACATTTGGAGTCTGCAGAGAGAGAGAGAGAGTGAGAGCAGAAACCAGCCGCATGGCACAGGAAAAATGACCTGAGCAGAGCGCCGCAAACTCGGCTTCACTCTCCTACCACAACAATGTAGACAACTTATTTCATGCACCAACAGGTGAAGTTTTGATAACTTTCTCGGAGTAACTCAACACCCAGTAACTCTAAAGACGTTCGAAGTCTCACCTCCAAAGACTGGAGCCTGTCTGTTTCCACTCTTCTGACCTTGACAGTGAGAAAACTGCATCCCAGGACCACAAAGTAAAAGTTGATCAACAGACATCACCAAGACAGTTATTTCCCAATACTTATAAACTATTAATCAAAGTTGTCTTCGGAGTCAGAATTGTCCAATAATTCAAAATGTATTTTATAAAATAATGAACACAGCTTCACTTCACAATATCAGTTTTAGCAGTACATGAGTGCATTTCTTTCCTTTATATCGGTCATCAGAATTCAGTAGGAGAAAAAATTTCCAGAATGTCAAAACACATTTAGAAAATCAATTATGTATGATGGACAAGTCTGTCTAGCCAGGTGCGCGAAAGAAATAAAAGTTTAAATGGCGTACTCGCATTATAAACAATATTTGACAACCTGCGTTGGCATGTCTACATCTCCAGCCATTATCCATCATGACAATTTTGGCTGCCCATTATATTAATATAATTCCTTTAAACAGCCTCAGCTAAACATACTCCATGCCAACAACCATGTACATACACAAACCATTCAACATGGAGGAGCTATAGTATTCTGCTTTGTTTTAAAGTAATCTTTTTTATTTTTTATTTTAGTAAGCTCTGTTCCAAAACTTGGATGCACCTACATCCTATCCATCATGCATTCTCATAAGTGACAGACTTGGAACAGTTCACTTTGTTCACCACACAAAAAGTGTTTGACAGATAGACAAAACTTGTTATCAATAACTATTTTTAAAACAACACTTTTCCCTATTTAATTCTAAAAAGCTCTGTCTGTCAGAGCTGTGGTACAGTGATATCTTCCCCAACTTTCCTGTTTACATGTTGCTATAAAACTAAAGAAAAAAAGGTCCCAAAACATAATTCTAAAAACAGAAAGAAATTGAAAATGGCTTATAGTGCATTCCAAAAGTTCTAAATGCCCTTAGCAAAAAATTCCTCCTTTTCCCCCTTATTACATCATAATAGCAATAAAAAGCCACTTGCATCTGTGATGCCTGATTGCCTAAAGAGATTAAACTTAGAATAGGTTTCTTTGGTTATTTATTTATTTTCTTAATTTCTTTTTAAAGAGTAGATTTACTGGTCGACAGCAGCGTTGTTAGTGTTCCATATTTACTATAATACTTTACTATAATTATTAATTATAATTCCCGTAAAAAAAGTGTGTGTGTGTGTGTGTGTGTGTGTGTGCGTGAGTGAGAGTGTGTGTGTGCGCATGTGTGTGTATGTATGTATGTATGTATGTATGTATGTATGTATGTATGCATGCATGCATGCATATATATATATATATATATATATATATATATATATATATATATATATATATATATATATATATATATATATGCTAAACAGAAATATAAAATAAAATTATAAAAAGACAAATACAAATAGCAAACTGACTAAAATTAAAGTATATTAATAGTACTAAAATGCCACTGATTGATAGCTAATTAAGGTTAGTACACAACAGATGAATTAGAACACAGTTTAGAGATGGCTTTGATGCATGTTTTCATAGTTTGCGTTATCCCTTATGCAATCAATAAAATAATAAGGATTTATGTTGACATTAGGGTTAGGGCATTTCCAAACTTTTGGCAGGCACTGGATCATAGTTATTTCTCTCTCCTTATCCACAATCTTGGACACACACAGACACGCATTATGATAATGCTTAATAAGAATGCATGCACTACCTTTAAGAATCTTTGCCTAATTTAATTACATTGCTTCCTTGCCTCTTTGGAAGCCTTATAATTAAGAAGCCCACCTTTTGGAAAGGAAAGATGCCCTGATGCCTTAAATGCTGCCTCCACACACATTCACAGGGTTTTGGAAAAGAGAAATAGATTCCCATCTTACAAAGTGGCAATACGGGTGGATGTGCACTTCTAAGCAGTCTGGTGCTTAAAAGAACACACATCGTGACACCTGGAGTGTGATTGTTTCATAGTCTACCATTCGGTACTCGTTCAAAGCCTCGAGTAGGGCTACAGCCTTCAGGATTCGAGGCTGAACGGATTCCTGTTAAGGAGTATCAAATCTTCAAAGGCACTAATAAGCCCATTACCTTCTGCACATGTGTCCACGGGGGCTCAGTGAAGGACGGCCACATAGGCAGAATGATGGATTCACAGGCTCTGTGGGGCAGCTGGTAGTGTCAGCACATCTTCACTCCAATACACATCTCTGCTTCCTCAGGCTCATGTCCTAAACTGCTAACTACAACACACGGCTAGTTCACATTCAAACCCTACACTGGAAAATAAATAAAGAAAGAAAGAAGTACTACTACTTAAAAAAAACATCCTCTAGGGAAAAATGCAACAGCTCCACCATAAAGATTTGGACATAATGAAAAGTTGGAGCCAAGTTCAGGTTTGTCTGATTTTCTCCTGCGCATATCTTTGAGCCTGCAGATTCAATACGGAAGTCACAGCTGGGATTTAAAGTGGAATGTAAAAGCGGAGAGCGTAATACCGAGGGCTTAGCACAAGAAAGTGAAAAGTCAAGCCCTTTAGACGTTCCGAGGAGTGCAGTGGGGCCATGTCGTGGACGAAACGCGAATTCCTATTGGTGGTGCATTGATGAAGAATCAGCGCAGCCTATACGCCACTGGAGAGCTCTCATTGCTCGTCCGCGTGCGAAAGTGCAAGATCCATCGGAGCTGTTGGAATGGATGACAAAGCTGGAGGGTTTTATGCATGAGTGGGAGTTAAGAAAGTTCTGGATTACTTCTTGCATTGTAATATTGTTTTTGCACTACATTGCAAGCCTGTGGCACTGTTTGTGCAGCTGCATCAGAAAGAAATAAAACCAGAGAGTACGAAAGCTTGAGAAAGGCAAGAGGAAATGGCTGCCATTAGTTACAGTGCATATTAACTCTCCATGAATGAAGAAATAAGACCAAATGATTATCTGTTAGTCTGCATTTTGGCAAGGCTGAGAATTCAGAGTTAATGAAACAAGACTACAAGTGTGAGAGAATGATGGATCCGTAGTGAGAAAAAGCCAGAAGATGAAGAAGTGATTTTGGTCTACCAAAATGAGCAGCAGATGATTGGTAGAAAAAAAAATGTATTTAAAAAATAAATGAGAGGAAGGTGAGGAAAAAAGAAGAAAAAGTGAAATGTTGAAGGAAGATGCTGTATCTGCCCCAAGCACAGACATCTGTGTATAGATATGTGAGTCTTTGCGCTCCACACCTGTAAGGGACCACTGGGAAATGAGAGTCTCCTCCAACCCAGCAGCCACCTGGACAGCCAAACAGGTGCTCAGCCCAGACAATTAAACTATTACATAAATCCAGGCCAACCAATGAGAGGAGATAACCAGACAGTGACACGACCTCACTTCTTCTTACTTACATATTGTACTTGATCAATGTACAAAGTATATTTGATTTATTAAAATGTATCAAATTAATGATTATCTTAAAAGGATATTCCATACAAGCTAGGCTCAGTTGAAATCATATCTGTTATAATTAATCATCATCATTATCATTCTGGCCCATTTTTTTGGAGGATTCAAAATCAGAAATGTGAAGCTTACATGAAATTACATTATAAAGCTTGTAAGTACTTACTTTTGTTAAAACTTGTGTATTATTTGAGCTCTATTAAATAAAAAATCATTTTACAGTCATTTAGATTTCTAGGGCTTATGCCATTAGATTGTCATGGTGGCTAGTATTTTATGTTCAACCCTTTGGGGTCGATTAATGCGTATACCCGTTATGAGGTATTTTCTCCTGATAAGCCAGAAAAGAACTTAAATTACACTGACATTTTGATCATACAGATATGAGAAATACATTAATCGGATCTGTAAAGGGTGTACTTTTTTGTATACAGCCATAATAACAACAAAACTTTGTGCATTTATAAAATAAAGATAACAGGGTGTCCTGTCTGCAGCCTTTGTCTGCGCTGATCTTCATTTACAGATGCATCAATAAAATGAACTGTAACTCCGTGAATACTCAACGAAGAGACATGAGAGATATATCTATAGAAAGACTGACATGTCTACTTTTAAACTAAATAAGTGCAAAAAATTGTCATGTTGTCTACTGAACTTGAACGGAGCACAGAATATTCTGTTCTCATATTCAAGGACCGAAATCTCAGGGAGATAATAGCAGCCAGGGCTCCATAACTTTCTTTACATTCACATCGTATATGTTTTTACCATAGGCTGTTATTTTGTATATATATATATACACTACTTCAGTGTATCCCAAGTGAATGAAAAAAAATCCTTACAGAACAACAGAGTTGCCCTGTGACAAACTTGAAGCATAAATTCAAAACAGTATTGACATTATTAGTATTCCATTCCATTAAAGGCAACACTTGAATGTGTGATAATTTTATATGAATATGCCCCATTTCTGCATTCCTACGAGTGCAGTTTGATTATTATGGAACCGAACATGTTGCAGGAATCATGACTTAAAACAAATTCATGCTTCTTGCGGAGGACAGAGATAAGGTATGAACAGACTCATGAGTAATTGCACCTTGGCAAAGTGAAGGAACTTGGGGTCATTTCATCACAAATTAATTTCTCGTTCAGCACATACTGTGGCTTTATGTCCAAACATTTCAAACTTGGACACAGTCTTGTTTAAAAAAAACAAGAGAGGAGAAATTAGTTGGGTCACATAGGAAATAAACTTTAAGCAAACACCTAACTTCCTCTCATCTGTCTGGGATGGAGCAAGTCTCGCTAATCTTTGATTTCTTAATCTAAAGAAACTACTTTTACAATATGTAACACCTCAGTCTCAAATTGTCTTTAGATGGTCGTTGCAAATAGAATAAACCTGAAACTGCACATGAAACTGTCCACTTACACAAACAGCACTGCATTAAGTTCTTGTCATTGGGATGAATGTCTCAACTACGTAAACCCAGAACACTGTAAAGGTTACATTAACATACAGTATTCAGAACATAGGCAGATATTGTGTTTTGTGATCCGTAATAATTAGCTCAACTCATTAACTGTAATGCATGAAAGCATGCTTAAAAGAAATAAATTGCATAAACTGAGGTAAAAGTTAAATGATATCATCACGTCGACCAAGTATCACGTCACCCCAGGGTGCTTCTCTCCAAGCAAGACCTGACCTTCAGTGGGTGAGCGAGACACCACTTGGTATCCCTCTCTGACTGCGAACTCACAAGTTCAGCCATTTGCAAACGCCTGGAGGGTGGTCCTGGCCTCGCCGGCCCCTCAGCACAAACTGCCCTTTCACCGAGAGGAAGTGCTGACGCCACTCATCTTCATCCAGCAAGTCTGATCTTTATAAACAACCTCTCCTAATGTGGGTACGAAGTGCGGGCTTCTCAAAGAACAATGCTCTGTATCCATTTCCCATGATTAATGGCTAATGGTGGAGTAAATAATTAGATGCACGGGGCCCTGACGCCACACTGTGATGATCTGATAAAGACAACAGAACGAGATGCCATCCCTTCATTTAATTAGGCCAATAACAAGAGATTACCTTGAGGCGCAGTGTTCTACAACTCACATTCTAGATTATGTGTTCTGTGGCAGGAAAACAATAGCAAAGCCATTCCGGTGTTTGAGTTCCTTTTACTTTCTGCAATGTACCGCCGTCTGGGGAGAAGGGCAGGGCCGTCTATTAATTGCTTTCCAGTGCAAAACACATCTGTTGAGAGCAAGACGCATAATGCCATCGGATCAAATGGCGGTTCCACTTGGGTCCTTTCTCCCACTGCGCTACAGTGGACCTAAAGAGATCGTCTGCCTGCCAATTGTGTGATGACCACTTTATACGCTACACTCATTGATTCACATTAAGAGCCATCTCTCAGACAGTGCTCTGGTAAATAATTGAGAGAGTCTGCTGTCACATACTGTTCTTCTGAGCTACTGGGACCAAATTAAATTTGAAAATTCCATCCATGAGAGGGAAGGTGAGACGATTTTCTGGGAGAACAGGCTGGGGTAACTGGTGGAGTATTATTATTAATTAATTAATTAATTAATTAATAAAAAATTATAATATTGGGGAGGGGGAGAGAAAACTGCAAATTATTACTGCAAGTACTACATTAAGCATGATCAAAACAGATTAAGAAATCAGTCGAGAAATGACAGGATACACACTTTAAAGGAGATACTTGAAAGCAAAGGCGTCTGGTCTTGGTAGTGGTGGTTGGTGTCCTTATTAACGTTTCAGAGAATGGCTGGCTGTCTGAAGTGTTAAAAAAAAGGATTTCCTATCTATTAGAGCTTAATAGATAGAGAGGGGGAGATGACAGGGCCGGGTTAAAGTGACTGGTGGATGCACTCATTTAGCCGGCCCGTGCTATGGGCTACACTCATTTCATCAGAAATGGGGATCCATACGAAACCGGAGGTTAAGAGACTCATTGACAGGTTTCCAATTAGCAACCTGAAAGAAATCCGCCAAGATTGCCACGCGCAGACAGAAAAACGAGGGTTGACTTTTCATTTCACAGTGAGTAGGTGGTAGGAGGTTGCTGAAATGAGTGGTGATATGTCAGGTTTCTCATCAGAATGTGGGGAGAATGGAATGGTTAGTTCTGTAGACAAGAGTGTGTTAGGAAAGAGTGACTGACCTGACGGGGTTGCTGGTCAAGGACACGCGCAGGGACTCCAGGCAGTTGAGCAGTCTGTCTTCGGAGATCCCTGAGCGCAGCTCGTGCACATACTCCTGTGACGAGAGCGTACACTCGTGCTTGCTGTTCCTCAGTCCACCCTGCGGGAACGAGACACATTAAGGGATCAGCCACTGCACCGCTGCGCTTTACACCCTGTTAGGCCTGTCACACGTTAATTACGACATCTGTATTAGACTTGATCATCGCTGGAGTTCATAAGCTTCCTAAGAAAGCTCTCTCTGCTGCTACTTGCAATCTCTGACTCAGTTTTTCAGCTTTATTTTGACAATAAATGAGTAAAAGCATTGGAATCCTCATCATTTGACGACAGGCAGAAAATAGTAGGAGGGGGAAGTAGTTACCAACACCTGATTTGCGGATGAGGCAGCACCCCTGTGCTCCCAGCTGTATCCCAGTCTCCAGCAGGTGAGAATGATTACTAACACTCCATAACTGCAGACTCACTTCCTCCCTAAATCAGCAGACTGCCCACCCACAGCACTGACTGACAAAGAGCTACCAGCTAGACTAGTCAGCAGGAGCTGCCTCATGCTAATTCCACAGTACACACACACACACACAAAGTAATGGGAAATGCTCCCACACACAATATAAAAACAGCAGCATAAAGTGCTTATTAAAATATTATAGTTTTATGCTGATATGGAGAGAACACTGTTGTTGGGCACTCAATGGCTATGTTCACACAGCAGCACAAGAACACAGCTGTCGGTCATATTGGGGAAGCTAAATATGCTTCAAATGTATTCATGCACACATTTTATGAAGAATGAGAAACATGTTATATAAACTTTGTTACTGCTGTCAAACTTTACAGAACATAGCATGTGAATAAACTGGAATGAATTGCATGATCTTGTGAATTATGCTCCTAATATGGTAAAAATTGACCAATGGATATAATTTGCTTATAGGTTCAAATTAATTCTGACACTGCAGGCCATTTTTTATTATTAAAACCTTATTAAAAACGGTTTAAGTGATTACAGAGACTTTAAATCAGAATCCAATCAAAATGTTTTGCACAGTAAACTGAAAACAGAAACTAATAATTTGAAAGTGATTACAAGTTACATAATTACTTTAACTACACAGTGGTTCCTGAAGTTTCTACAAAGTATCGCCTATGGTCCTATGACCTCTTTAGTTAACATTCACATTAGAATGACATAAATCAATATGTATTAAGTAGTAGGATTAACTTGGTAACATTAAACACAAACAAAAACAAGAAACGAATCAATATAAAAACAAAATTAAATAAGTTAAATTAAGAATAAAAGAAATTCTAAAAATATACGGTTGTATGCACATGCTCTACTCACAATCCCACACTTATGAGAAGTATCTTTGCACATACATATACTAAATTTTTTATTATTTATTTTCTTATTCCTTTACTTTGTGGTTCAACTGTGTGCTTTGCACAGACGAAGGCCTTTAACCAAGCACAGGCGAATAAATACAACATCATTATAAACAGGAAACTGATAAAATACTAATAACAAATCAATTAAATTACAGGTGGGATGTCTTACCAACCCCTATATAAGGGGTATATAACCAGGCCTAGGTGGATTTATTCACAACGCTCGCTCATACAAAAACCAATTTCTGTGCAAGCAGCCAAGCTCGTGGGTTTTTGTGACTACTTTCTTCACTCTCTTGCGTTAGACAGACAGACAGAGTGAAGATTGTCAATCTGTTACCTGCGCTGCACCCCTTGGGCAAAAAAATCGAAAGTGTGCCATGCGTTCCACTTTTTATATACCACATTTTTCTTATTCTTGTCATTTTACTAAGGTTTCTTTTATTTTTATATATATTTTTTATATTTTTCACAGTTGTGTTCTCTGTTACCCAAGTCATCCATGTGTTTCTTTTTCTTTTGAAGCTGTTTTCCATCTGTATGTTCTGAGAACAACAACCTGCCAAACGAGGCAGAGGAAAAAGAAGAGGGCGGCGGAGCACAGGGTGGGCTGTCAAAGTCACCCGCGTAGACGGAGGGATGAATTAATGCAGACAGAGAAGTATGTAGGGTAGTATGGAGCGAGTATTAGCGGCTTCTTCCCTGGTACGAATGCGCTTTAATGTCGTCGTCCCAGGATGTGGCTTCCCCAGCAGGCAAGCTGCACTAATAGGCAGTCTTGGAGGAATAAACAGGGTATCTTTGTGACGGAGTCCCATTTCTGCTCTGTCGAAGCGCAGCAAAGAAACTCCGACACGGGCAGCAGCACTGGTTTATATAGCAACAGGAAAATAAATGAGCCATTACTATAGGCAAGTAGGGGGTTGCAGTGGGGAGACACTGTACGTGTTGAGTCTGCAGAACGTGTAAACATGGCAGACAGTGCAGTGATTTACTCGCGCGATCAGCAGGTGTTAGCGTTAGGCTTTAAGCAGTTGGTTAAACGTAGGTGGTGGTTTAGAACCACATGACAGGTTGTTGTTGCAATAAAAGCGGCCTTGATGTTGACTGGCAGCTGTGAATCTGCACTGACCTTGTGTATTCTGGTACCATCATTTGTGTGAATAAGACGTTCAAAAAGAAGCAGTGCTCTGCAAAGTTCTTGCATGCCTCCTTATAAAAAAAAAGTGAGATCTAACTACTCTTTAAATTGATGCGAACTCACTTAGTCCATTTTCTCTGTCTCTCTCTCTCTTAAAATATATATAAATATATATATATATATCAGAGGATAAGAACAACTCTTTTTTTTTCCCCAAACACATCTGAGGCACTCAGGATGAAGCAATTCAGCTCTTTCTTCTCAGGCAGGTCCTCATACTTGAATTTGTCTTGATCTGGATCCAACTAAAGATCACTCGGTTCATCTGCCTCTATAGTTCAGATGAGGGAATCTGAGGGACCAGAAATGACTGGTGTGCTTATACCTGCCTTATAGAAGTAATGGGGTGTGTGTGCAAGAGAGGTTATTACTTCCCTCATTACTGTCTCTAGTAACTGTAGTTGCCCCTGGCTCTTTGCAGACCTGCTGCAGACAGCGATCTCAGATTCGCTGAACCACAGGCAGAACTGCTCTCTGTCTCAATATGAGAGGAACCACATCATGGCTGCATCTTTCTATTATTCAGAATATCCTTGGGTTGGAAAAGCAAAAGGTACCTGTAACTTTTTTTTCTGCATAACATGTACTTCTCATTCTTAGTGTTAAGGGTTTGTGCAAATCCCTGAAACAAAGTATGGCAAGGACAATATTAAACAAACTAATTATGTAATAATAAATTATTGTTAAATACATATGCAATAAAACACTAATGTAGTATATCTATATAATATCTAAAAAAGTAAAAATAGAAGTAATACACAATTTAATAACCAACACAGACTATTTTTACCATATTTTTAGGCAGAACAGCTAGCTACCACATGACAAAGACCCTGCCTGAGCACAACGCCCCATATAGCATCAACAACACCACTCTAAAATTTAGTGTCAATACCCTGAAATACAAAATCCCTCGGATTCTGAGAAATACAAACAGATCAAGTTTGCTACAAAAATTAAATAATGAAAAGCACGGTCAAAAGTGCTCTCTGCATTTCTTTCCTTGCCAAAAACAGGCAGATCCCTCAATCGGACCCACTCTAGAAAGAAGAGTTTCTGGTTTCACTATCCATTGACCTTTACCACTGGAAACCAAAGACAGGCAATAATATGCTGCCTAATGACCCTGGCCAGCTCAATCCATAGGGATGATATCAACATTACACCAGACCACACTAATCATGCAGACAGCCACATCCACTGGTTCGCTGTAATTGGGTTTCTGCTGTTGGCTGAAGAGAACATGGGGGAATGGTCTGTGTGCGGGCACGCAGTGCATAGAAAGAGAGAAAAAGACAGACAGAGATAAGGAGGAGAGACCAACCAGCAGATGGATCAAGTGCTGGAGAGATAAAGAGGAGAAAAAGAGATAGACTATGAAAGGAAGGGAGAGAAAGGACAGAGAATCAGAGCTCAGTGAAAAGACCAATACAGTCTTTTGACCAAGCCCAAAGTGTTCATCTCCGAGTCTCATCGAATCCTTATTTGTCAATAACAGCATTTCCTGCCAGAAACAATAGTGCAGGGAACAATCACTCCAGTGAGCCTGTCAATTTCACTTTGGTTCAGAGGCACTGGCTGGCTACAAGTGTGTTTTTTTTTTCTGACTGTGATACAGCCTTGGCACGATCTGATTTGAGAGAGTGCAACTATCGCAAAAGGAGGGGACGGGCCCATTGTGTTTCTCTGCCCCTCAACATTCTACACCCATTGATAATGAGACAGCAGCAAACTGACAGGCTGCATGAGGACCAGTCATCGGGCGTCACATGCTGCATCAAACAACTGTTTACTATGATGGGGACACAAAGGGGTCTTCCTCACGGGGGCGCTAACTGGTTTTAAAAATCAAATCCTCCAGTAAGCCACATTCAGACCCTAGGATTTTTTTTTTCTTTCCTGAAATGAAAATGTAAGGTTTGTTTAAAAAATGTTTGTTTAAACCTATTTAATCTAAAAACTAGTAACTAAAATACAAAAATTAAATCTGCCATTTTAAGTATATATATATATATATATATATAAATCCTAAACCTCTAATCATCATCGATGAAGTTTCATCAAGGCTGTAATTTTAAATGGTAATAGTAACATCAAACAACCTCACTGTGAAATATTAATACAATTTAATATAAGAGTTTTTTTATTTATTTATTAATGTCAGATGATTATTTTATTATTTTAATATATTGATTTAGTGCTCAATATTATCAATGTTGAAAACAGCTGGATTTATATATATATATATATATATATATATATATATATATATATATATATATATATTATTTTTTTTTGTGGAAACATTTACACTTTCTTCAGGATTCTTTGATTAATAGAACGTTCAAATGCATTTATTAAAAAAAGAACACTGCTAATCTACCACTCTTTCCTATTTCTATGGAAACAGTCGTTTTCTGCAATGACTTCCTGAATTATGTCATTATCCAGCTCTGTGCGTGCAGGATGCTCCACAGTAATCTGTGTCCAGATCTGGATCTTGATCGGCAGATGCGCGTCTGTTTGCAGACAGATATGTGCGGAGAGAGCATGATTATGAGCTGATGGAGGGGCGCGATAGCAGTGCGTCACACAATGTGGATGTAATTTATCTCTGCGTGAGGTCACCGCGGCGGAATAATTCTGTTAAATTACAGTTTGTAACTGAGTGTCACTTTAATAGGGAGTAAACAGATAACCTACTGCCGATACCCTATCTCTTCCACACTATGTGTGACCTTGTCGAACTTCTCAGTGACAGCAGTAAGGGACCATCAAAGTAAGAGAAGCGGTTATCATCAGCGTGCACCCATGAGCATGACCGTAAGGTGCAAACACAATAACAGGATGTGACTTAAAAAGTCAAACAGAAAAAAACTACTATAGCAAATCTCCACGGAGAGAGCCAATATGCACACTATGAAACAGCGGGACCTTGAAATAATCTTTTGTGCATTTAATATGTCTTGTGTGAACTAAATTATATTAATATTCGGATCCCTCCATAAACACCCAAAATGATTGGTGATAATGGGGTTTTTAATTACCTCTTCTTTGTACATGATTAATGAAAATTACTGGAGTGCCCCACTGATCTTTTTGAAAAATAATACAGATATAATCGTTGTAATTAGTGCACATGAAGCCATATCAATGCCAAGTGGTTGCGAATGTTTTATTCCATAATTTAGTGATCATTAGTGCATGATTGACAGATTTACAGAGGGGGAGCACCTTCTCCACAGGAAAACAAGCAAACCTACAAAACAGAAGTTTGCAAGGAAAACACACACACATAAACAAAAAAGCATCCCGCTCTCTGAAGTCTCTGAGTCTCTCTGCTCTAAAAGGTCAGCTGAATGCAGCATAAGTTGAGATGCATGGACAATAGCACCCATAGAAAGACCCTGAGGACATCCCCTGCTACTCAATAATAAGTCTTTTGATGTGTCCAGGGAGTTATTTCCCATCAAGACATGCAGTGTGGCACTTTCTCTCTCCTTAAAAACACACAGGAGTGGTGTCCCACAGGGAACATGATCTATGTGGTCACAAAGGAGAAGAGCCACTCTGCTTATGGAATAGCCCACAACTTATCACCTCATGAAGCATGGGCAGATGTTGAGATATTCAAAACAGTTCTGTGTTCAAAACAGATTAAGCACTCCCGCAGCATCTGCTGCATGCATTGTTTGAGCAGCACGTTTTGACTCACCTACAAGACGAATGTGTATAATGTAATAAAAAAGTGTCTTTTTAACTACAATAACTATATGTCTCATATTAACAACCATTCAGTATGTCACAAAACTTGCATCAATCCATCACAGATATTACATAATTTAACTATACATAAAAATAATTTGTTCAATAGAGTCATTTAATCATGAATCAAACGATGTGGGTCACACTGTATTATTTATAATTCACTAAAAAGAACCAGTTTATATGAGTTATTTCTTCATGAATCAGACTGTGCTGGTCAGACTGCTTTTTATTCATTTAAAAAGGGGGTTGATAAGAGTCATTTAAAGGGTCATGAAACCCTGTTTCAGCGGTTAGTTCTTACCAGTTTTGAAAAATTATACAAAAAGTAGAGGGAGAAGAGGGGAGAAAGACAACTTTAGTTTCAGACAATTTCATTTCGTACCTGTTGAGTTAAAAATATATTTTCACTCTGCAACGAAAATGTATGTGCTGTGGCACCTCTAATAACTGTTAAACTTATTTTGCGGGATTTACATAAGCCTTTTGATTGGTTCCACAGAGTAGCTGTAAAAAAGGAAATGAATCGTGTTTGTTGCGAACTCTGCAAAGCAAAAACAAACACTTTTCTTCAATCCATGAACGTTTCTTTCAGTTAATGTACACAGTCTCACAGTCTGAAGTGTCTGTCACACATACTGTTGTTAATAATTAAGCAAAAACTCTTCTACAGGATGAAACACGCAGTTTCATGAATAATTACTACACCGGCGCATCATCGGCGAGTCCTTTGCCTCATTACAATCTGTGAAGTCTACACAATGTAGATTTTAAACCCAGAAGACAAAGTACAGTATATTTCTGAATAATCGCACCAACAGTTGTCTCCTCACAAAGCTTCTTGCTGATGGTCTTGTAGCCCTTTGACAACTCTTTGGTCTTGCCCATGGTGATGGGAGAGGTTGGAATGGAAGATACAGATTGTGTGGACAGGTGTCTTTTATACACTTAACGAGCTGACATTAGGAGTAATTTCTTAAAGTTGCAGGACTAAGGAGTGTTCCACATGGGCACATAACCAATCTGTGGGAACAAGACTTCTTGCTGGTTGGTGAGGGGTCAAATACTTATTTCACTCACTGAAATGCAAATCAATTTCTAACCTTTTTTTTCTTGGTTGATATTCTGTCTCGGTTTGTTAAAATAAACCTAACATAAAAATTACAGTCCCTTCATTTCTTTGTAAGTGGGCAAACTTACAAATAAATATTTTCCCCACTGTATCTGTGCGTATATATATATATATATATATATATATATATATATATATATATGTAAATACACGCACATCCATGTATACATTTCAGAAAAAAAATGTTGTTTATATATTACATTTATTTATAATAGAAATTATATGCAGGGTTTCCCACACATTCAAAACTGACCACCACAAATAGATTTTCCAAAAGGCTTTGACTTCATTGAATAAACACGAGCACTACACGTTTCAAAATCAAAAACTGGTGGAAGTTTTTTTTATTTATATATATCACTATTTCAGAAGGTAATCGACTGTATTCAGAAAATTTTCAATGTCGCTGCTTTACAGCTGTTAGCGGAGAAACCTCTATCTCTCCTGCTCTTAAAGCGCCTCCTGCTGGCAGAAAATATATTTGCATATACATATATTATATATGGGGGCGGGGGAGTGCCGCCACAAATAGAGTGTAAGGCTGTGGGAAACACTGATATGAATATAATTAGACATGTAAATACATATATACTGTATGTATGTAATTAATAGACATTTTAATTAGCATATTTACCATGTCACTGTTTCAAGTGAGAGGCGATACTTTGCCGAGAAAGTCAGACCCCGTGCTGTCAGAAATCTTCTAACTGAACAATAGCTAAGGATTATCCAAAAAACTTGCCAGGTTTGTCAGTTTGTACCTTTTATAGAGAAAAAAAGCTAAAAGGTTAAAAGGGTCTGTAAATTACTAAATATAGTGCTAAACTCATGTTCATATGTGTGAGATCAGTCATTTGTTGTAATGTGCTTTACATTGAACGCCTATGGGACAAGGTATTGCTCTTGAATAAAAGGTTAAAATACACACTATTTCAAAAGACCAGCAACAAGATGTAAACACCATAAATAAATGCGCTAGCAGCATAGTAAGTACATTACAGTAAATGTGAATTTTGTTTACTCTTTTAAACTAAAGAATAAGATAACATGACAGATAATGCACATTGCTGTTGAACATGGAACACTCCTTTAAATGCATCTGCTTTTGAGCTCCAGTCATGCAGTGTTTCACTCGGTCACAGCCACTTAGCTGACTCAACACTACAAGTGTGTCGTGTCACTTTAAAATGGAAACCACCCAACAGCAAATCACTTCACATCCTCCACCTGCAAATTAAAGCACTGATGCTCACTCTTTTAAAAGCACACTGAGCAGCACAGGAAGGTGAGTGAGACCTAGATAAAAACAATGCAAAACACAGCACTTACAAAACTATCTGAATCCCAGTTCTCCATTCAAGAGGGAAAAGACAGGTCACGGGCATAAAGCCAAGTTATTTGTGTATGGCAAACAAAGTAATGGCTATGTGTTGATTAAAGAAAGATCCCTGAATGGCTTCATAGAACGGCATGTGGCACAGCATGATGAGATTACAGCATTCAAAGCTTTTCTCCCATCATTCCAATGCAAACACAAATTATAAGACACTATACATTCAGTTAAACATGCCCTTATTCACCAAGGCTTCAGGGACCAAGATGGGCAAGATGCAGAAGACCAGTAGGTTAAACAAGGACAGTTGACCCAAGGGTCAGCAAAGGTCTGGTCAGAAAAAAAACAAAGAGTTATTGTTGACTGGAATGTCATGAACTTAACAATTAAGTCAAATTGTACGCAATAAGATTCTATAGAATGACCTTGTGCTTTCTCAAATAACAGGAAGCAAATTATGCAGGAAAATAATTGGCAAAAGATTATAATGTTTCAGAGATCAGAGTATGCATTAACCTCTGTACTGTAGATAAACTGATTTAACATTCTCACGACTTATTGATTCCTGGCCTACCGGTCAAATAAATGCTTTTCAAAGCAACAGAACAGAGGCCAAAAGGACATAGATGTCTTTCTCTTTCTCTCTCTCGCTCTCTTTTTATAGATAAAAGCTGAAAAGTCCAAATACCAAGTCCATTGCTGAAGACTCCACCGCTGTCAAAAGCAAAGCCTTCAAGTGCACATCAGCACAAAACACTTTTATTTTATATTTTACATAGGCTACAAAAAGAAAAACTCTTGACAGCTCACTTTAGAAGGACTTCAACAACACATGATCGTTGTCTCATCCGCCGTTTGATGCTGACAAGGACACACAACACACTAGCCTCTCGGATTCCTGCCATACAACTGCACCTGCACAGGCAATTGTTCGACTGTTTGCTCAGAGCAGCATGAAAGAATCTATAGTTCCTAGGATTTCAAACTGAATTTAAATACACAATAACCAGATCGCTTTCTACTGAAATCATATCCGTAGAGTTTTAGCACATTCTGGAAGTCAAGGGTGGACAATAAAATATAAATCAGTATGTGTTTGTAAATGCTAAAAAACACTTAAAATATATTTAATATTGTACATTATATTTTGATGTCAGATTTCACTAGAATTATATTTAGTATACTGAAGACTGAAGTTATAAATATGCATGCCTTTAAAAATAAATAAATAAAATCGAATCAAATTGCAATATTAAGCTAAATCTACATTTTCTTTCTACAGTAACCTAAACTGGGTATCAAGAACGAATACATTTTCATTTGGTGTTAAATAGCACAAGGTGGTAAACCATTAATGTGTGAGCCATTCTAGCACATTCTCTTAAAGATCTACTTGTACAAGACATCTGCAATGCATCTTGTTGATAATTTCCATTTGGAGACCTGTTAAAATAGGTCAGCATGCAGCAGGCAGAAAGTGCAGAGGGCCTTGAGTACTTTATTATCAGTTTAAGCAGCACAGTATTGAAGGAGATGCCCTTCACTTTAGATTTTTTGGAAGTTTTGGAAGTCAAGTGTGGACAAAGTCAGGCCGAAGTTTGTAGATCAAATTAGGCCATTTCACAACCTCCCCCTTACGATGAGGCAGAGGACGAGGGGGAAGAAATCAAGTTAAAAAACATTTCATCCCATGCAAAATGGATTCTGAGGAAAAATATAACTTTTTTTTTTTAATCCAGAAATATGAAACTATCAATAAAACATAATTGAAGCCAGAGATATCTAAACACCTCTCAGTGCAACTCTGAAATTCATGGAAAGATGAGAGGAAAAAACCCAACCTGCACCAAACAACTTGAGGCTGTTTACTGAGAAATGAAATAAAATTCCGGAGATGAGGGCTGCCTCAATACACATGGCAAATGAATACGTTAATAAAATATTTGGGCATCAAAGACAGCTTTATTTGCTTTAAAAAAATATTAATAATTGCACTGTAACAGGGTTTAAAGACAATAGATAAAAAATTTAATATTGGTGTATCTTACACAAAGCAAAAAAAAACTGATTTTATTGTTTTTCTTTATAACATTTCTAAAATATTCTCATTTTGCAGTGAAAAACAAGCTCTCATATAGCAGTTAGCTGTAGTTGAGCGTGTCGGAGGCAGGGAGTGATTTTTATTTTTCACTAATCATGTCCAGTTCTCAGTGGCTCAGCGGTGCTGTGAATGTTTTAAGCTCATAAACAAGCTTTCTTGCATTTTAATCAACCTTTTCAATTAGGAACTAATTAATACCTAACAGGAGGGATGCCTGTCACTTTGAGGATAAGAGAGACTCCACAAGTCACTGTCTCTCGATTTCCTCAATGAGTCAAAGGAAGAGCGAGAAATTTATACACTGCGAAAAAGACCATATAACAATATCCTTAAATGTCTGTTATTGCCTATCCTGCATTTCGATGCAGGAAAACAGCATTAAGATCGTGTTAGAAGCTTTGGCACCCATGTTAAAACTTGTCAGAAAGCAAAATCTAAAGACAGTCTTTCTGCGGTTCTACTCGGTATCGCATCAAACATCAAAGACTACTAGCTTTCAGGGGATGCTTGTGAGATGAAGCTGTGCTGTAAATTACAGACTCAATCAGCTGATTTCAAATTTAAGCAGGCTTGTGAATGCAGTTTTAAATGTTTACAAAAGCAATCCACTGATGTCGAAGAACAGAGACAGTTCAGGATGTCTTAAGTTCTTTTAAACACTTAACCATATGCCAACATTTCCTTAAATGGAAAATCAAAGTACAGTTTCACGGGACTGAAAACTTTAAGCTAACACTTCTTAAACAGGGGTTTAAACAAAAACTAATTCTGAACCTGAACTTTTTTTCCAGGTGCAGGGCGGGTTGTGGTAGCACATGCAAAGCATGCAATGACTGTGTTAACTTTAAAGGTCCCATGACATGAAAATTTCACTTTATGAGTTTTTAACATTAATATGAGTTTCCCAAGCCTGTCTATGGTCCCCCAGTGGCTAGAAATTTTGATAGGTGTGAACCAAGCCCTGGGTGTTCCTGCTCTGCCTTTGAGAAAATGAGAGCTCAGACGGGCCGATCTGGAATCTTCCCCTTATGTCGTCATAAGGGAAAAGGTTACCTCCCCTTTCTCTGCTTTGCCCGCCCAAACATTTACATTTAATTCAGTCGCAATGTCAGCACAGGCGTTACAAACAGACTCTTATGATATGTATTCGACAGCACCGCCACAAACAGTGAGTAACAGTGTTCATTAATGCCTGATCTGTGATCAGTGATCTCTGATGTGTAGCTAATTATTCAAGTTCACACAGACTTTCTTTCTAACTTGTTTGAAACTGTTTATGCATCAGTGAATCAAGCCAGTGGCTAAACTATCAACTCCACGTTGTTTCTCTTAGTAGCATAGCATGAAACAAATCCGTTATTTAAATTGTGATTTAACTACAGAGAGCAATCAAAAATTAAAACAATGCAGTTGTATTTAGAAATATTTTAACTAATTTAGGGCTGTAACTAATGATTATTTTAGTAATCGAGTAATCTGATTATTTTGACAACTTAGTAGTCTGATATTTTTAATATAAGTGACCCTAAGTGAAAACCAGGTTATAGTATAATTATTTATATAATGAACTAATGAAGAGGCAATAATAATAGGCTCAAATAAAATATCAAAACCATGAAATTACATGATTGTATTGAACAACACTATTAAAATACATAATGTAATATGCCTATACATAATATGAACATAACCAATTTAAGTACATTATATATTCAAACAAATACCTGCTGAGGGCACCAGCGTTTTGAAATCGCGATGTGCAATACATGCCATATTTAGACATAGGTTGATGTATTCTCCTGTGTTGGCAAAGGTTCGTAAATGATTTATGTTACAAATCTAGTGAGATAATGTGCACTGTTTTTCCAGATGAACATTAATTCCCATTCGCATTCACGGCATATACAGAAGAAGAGTGTAGCCTCTTTTACACGTACAGTCTTCACTGGTAAATTACCGGGACGTTACCATTAAGATATCATGTGTTAACAGGACCTTTTCAAAAATCCCGGGAAATTTGTTCTGGCAGTCATATGGAGATGACATGATTACTCTGAGCTGTTTACAAAGCTCTGCTGCTTTATAATTAGCTTTTCTATGTAAATATGCTCTAGATGGACATCTTTGTTCGATTGCGCCTAACAGCTTTTTAACACGCTCCTCCATTCATCAGGTCTGAGACGCCTCATGTTTATAAGAGCAAAATATTCTGATTGGCTAGTAGTGTTAGTTTGGTTGAGAGTGAAAGCTGCTCCTCTCATACCACTGGTAGGTGAACTCATTGACCTGAAAGTGATAATCAAGATTTAGAATCATTTTTTTCCACCGCCAAATGCTGCACGATGGAGATCCGGCAAAGTGCCGGAGAACTTTAAGCCCTGGATATACCAAGACACCAGAGAAAACCACCCAAACTGGGATGAAATTCTGCATTAGAGCACAAAAATGGTTGGCATTAACTTTTCTATTACTGCTGAGTTTATAGTCCTTAAAATGTGGCTTCCATGCCAGGTAGAGAAGAACGGGTTTTCAAGGTGATTTGCTGCACTGCATAGCGGAGTGTTTATTTCATCCTTTGGTCAATCAATTGCAAAGGGCAGTCAATTGAGCTCATAGTCTTAAAAGGTCCATGTGGACTTCCCTATTCAATAAGCGTGAAAGAGAATATAGGCAGGTTGACTCAAGGTCAATCAAGGTGATCTGCACTTTTTAGTATATATAAACAAGAGGCCCATTTAAAAGGTAAATCACAGCGGATCTCATTTGGGCTCAGCCAGAGTCTGCTCTGAATTGATTGGAGCATATGGTTCTAATGAACTGGCTTCGTTGCAGACAGGGGAGGGGTAGTGGCACCCAAACAGCCTTACTGGGCAGAAAGATAAGAGTGAAGAAATAAATGAGTACTGTAGTCTGATGTGATGTTCTCCATCTCTCCCTCATTCTTCATTATTTTATTCTCCTGAGGATGGTTAAAAAAAGTGTAATCTACACTTAACAAACACACAACAGATACAAGTCCTACTGTTTTGTTTACTGCATATAAGTGAATGCTTTAGATTTCAGATTCAATGGGAAGTCTGATAGACAAAGATGAACTCCAACTAGAACTTAAACTTGGTTTAGAAACCATCACTAAAAAACTGACAGCGCAGCGGCCAGGGTGCCCAAGAGAATTGGTGTAGGAAGATGGAGGAAAGACAGGAAGAGACAAAAAGAAACAGCAAGAACAGAAAAGGCGGCAGAAATGTTAGTGAACTTGGGGAACTTTTAGTGAGAGCAAAACAAGGCCCCTTGAGTTAGCTGGTAACTGCCGAGGTGGTATTCCTGCTGGGATGAGATGTGTCTGTCATGCAGACCCAGAGACCGACCTGACTTTTGGCTGCTGAACTGCTCAGGGAAGAGAAGAGCAGTGATTAATGACAGCACAGCTGAGCAGGTGATGCTTCAACCAGCAGTGACATAGCATGTATAGCACGTATACATACATATATAAAGTATATGTATACATGCATACATACAGTAATCAACATTTGAAGTGGATCAAAAAAGTTCAGCAAAGCTGTCCTAAGACAAGAACTGTTTCTTGAGCATCAAATATTCTATAAAATATTAAGATGATTTCTGAGGGATCACATGACATTTCAAGACCAGAGTAATAGCTGCTGAAAATTCATCTTAGAGGAACAAAATGCATTTTTTTATTATTATTATTCTGATCCTTATTTTGTATTAAATCTAATTTTGTATGTATTTTGTATGTATATATATGTGTGTGTGTGTGTGTGTGTGTGTGTGAGTGTGAGTGTGAGTGTGAGTGTGTGTGTGTGTGTGTGTGTGTGTGTGTGTGTGTGTGTTCCAAAAAAGCTACTAGAATCTGGGCCTGAATCCACGATGCTTAGCTCTTTGTCTCACAAACAAAAATCAAAGCTATGTTTACAGTCTTGAGTGCAAACAACTTACCACATACACAAACCAATGGCACACAAAATCTTTAAAGCCTACCTTAATTATGCCGGGTAGACTGCACTATTTATCTCACATACCCAAAGAGGGTCATGTTTGTTTGGTCTCACTACTGTTTTCCACAGAGAGGAATCAATTTAAAATGTTAAAGTGGTGTCATGTTAGAAAAAAAAAATAAAAAATGCAACAGCTATTAAAGACCAGATATTCATCATCACCTCCGAGGCTCCTCAGTGGCCAATGTTGACAGCGTGAGCCACAGAGGCAGCAAGCAACAGCAAGCCAAAGAGGTGGCTTTCTGCATCTCTCTGATGGCCCAGTGTCCTAATCAGCGTTATTGGCTTCATTCAGCCTAAGATCTGGGCAAACACAAGCTGTTTCTTCTCACATCCGCACCATTAAATCGCTTCCACCTCACTTCTCAATCCATTCAATAGCTGTAGAAATCCCTATTCATCATAGCCACTCTTCCAGCTCCCACTTAATAACAGACGCAGAGATCTTTAACTGCCCATAAACGAAGGCTCCAAACTTCAGAAGGCTTGCATCAGCAGCCTGGACTGGGGAAGTTCTGGCATGACTACTCTTACAAAGCAAGATTAATTAGCCTGTTGAATGGAGACTTGTCTCAGCTGTGGCAATTTGCCTGTGCTGCAGCCGGTGCGGGGCGGCTTTGAGACCTCCCGTGGATTTGCGGCGAGGCTGGGGAGTTCCAGCGGAGGCTCTCACGCCACTCTCGGCTCAGCTCAGCTCGGCTCCCCAAGTAGGACACGCCGAAATAAGATGGAGGTGCTCCTTTGGAGAGGCTGCGCTGCCCGGCTAAGTGAAAGCAGGTGAGACAATTACTCTTTGTTAAGGCGCTGGGCGGTTTGTTAACGAATGAGACGAGGGATATGAACAAGCCGTCCTCCACATCAAATCTACAAATTGCTGTTAATTTACTAGTGCTTTAAATAGAAGGTCCATTTGAGTTTGCTAAGTAAAAGTGTGTCAGGGCTGGATGGAAAATAATGTTAAAAGCACATTGCACACATTTATCTATGACAAGATAGCAAAGAAATGGTTGCTGAGTGGGAGGGCAAATATCACTGTCTTTCTTTAGTAGTACAGCTCCATGGGGAGTGAATTTGCGCATTTAGTCTCTTTTTTTTTTTTTTTTTTTACATCGGTTAGACAAGAGTGTCATAGACTTTCATGTGGTGGCCTGCAGGTGATCTTCCCCTCAACTTCTAAGAAATGACAGGTGTGACCTTTCAAGAGCCAGCGCTTCTTTTCCTCACCTCAAGACCATCTCCCCTTGCACCCCAAGATACTCGTCATCTCTTCTCCACATGGACTTCAGATGCAGGGATGTGCACTTGCACCTGGGACCCTGTGCCACCTCGAGCTACACGGTGCCACTACAGGACTTGCATGAAAAATAGATCACCTAATGCCTTCAGATAGAATCATTCATCAAGGACAGAGTGAAAGATCATTGCCAGCGAACAGCCTTCTGGGCTTTGTATCATGTAAAATATTCGGTACACACAAAAACCATGCCAAATCTGAGGACCGCAAACCCTCTCCCACTAGTACTGTGTTTACTGGCTTTTTGTATTCAGTTCCATTCCGAGTTGGGCAGGATCAAGAGTGGGCTTGTCTTTTAACACAAAGCAACTGAGGCTCATGGGGACCGAGAGCAGGAGAAAGGCTGCTACCCCTGGAGACGGTATCCATGCCAACTGGAGTTGAGCAACCAAAACCAGTTAACCTCGGTGGCGGCAGTCCAGGCCCACAGGTACGCTAGGTAATGATGTGTCCCCATTTACTCACCCTCTGTTGATTCTGAACCGCCACAGAGGAATTAGTTTGAGTGAGAGGGCAAAAGTTAGCTGTGCGGGAGCACTAGGTACAAGATGACTTTCTTAGCATTTGTTTTTCTATAAAACAGTGTCTAAACTGACCAATTTTTTAACTGAAAGTTGCAAAGCCACATATCGCTTCATTCATTTTTTCGGACATATGGATAGACCAAAATTTTTATTCTTCATACTTGAATTCTCAGATTAAATGCGGCAATTCAAAACAGTAAATCTACTTACAATTTAGGCAAAAGTTTGCTTAAGGAATGAGCACACTGCTGATGTGATCTTAGCACTAGCACGCCCTGAGCACATTTGAGTTGTTCATCTTGTCAGCAAGGCATATCTGCGTAATTTTTCATATCAAAAAGATAGATATTTACATTTTAAGCCATTATCGGCAAATCCTGACTACATTCCGATAATATTGTGCAACCCTAATACCAATAAATAAAAAGTACAATGTTGGCATATCAATAATGTTACATGGTACTGCTAGATTGATTCGTTTCATCTGCTTTTCTGTCAGTCTATTGTGCATCAATAATAAACGACTCTGTATTAGGAGAAATTTCAAAGACTAAAGGTTCGCTATAGCTTATCTTGTTTGGCGCCTGAAACATGCTAATGAGGGATGTCCAGGAACAAGCGAAGTCTGCCAGCAAAGACGTAGTGGGTGGAAAACACAACACTTCAGAAGCTCCAATACAAACAAAACCGAGACAACTTCAGTTTTTGCCTAGACGGCTCTAATTGCCCCCCTACACAAACTGACTCAAGCT
Organism: Carassius gibelio; assembly: GCF_023724105.1. NCBI lineage: Eukaryota > Metazoa > Chordata > Actinopteri > Cypriniformes > Cyprinidae > Carassius > Carassius gibelio. The sequence goes on along the minus strand of NC_068409.1, from coordinate 25,762,485 downwards.
GTATGTTACAAGAGATTCATAAACACTATTGACAATAGGGATGCATTGATCCCACTGGGCTTTGTTTTCTCTTCTTTGAGATTCTGTGTGGAATTTCAATTGCATTTGCACTATAACTACATAAAAAAGAAAACAACAAATAGAAACAATAGACAGAGTGCCAAGGGGAGGGAGATATATCTGAAATATACACTACATGCTCCTCTCTATAGTAAGTTGAGTTGAAGGTACCCGGAGGGCCCTCTCTTCTCTTCACGTTTACTTCTTTAAACCCAAAGTACTAACCATTTTTATTTTGCTAGCCACATTTTTTTCTATTTTTCTGTATCTTTTTATAAAAGATCAGCCCAGATCTGTGCTAAAATGCAGTCATAATATCCCACAACACATTCATAAGAGGGACAAACATCCATAGAGACAACAACAATTGAATTGTTAACGAGGCAAACCGCAATGCATGGTTAGCTGTGATTTTCTGAGGCGATGCACACCGTCGATCTGTCCGTCTCGTCTCCTCCTGTCTGAATTGGTTAAGCCGAGGCCGGGGGCCCAGGAGTTGTAGGGGGTAAAACGTTCTGTGAGAATTGCGATTTTGTTTCAAATAGGCAGCTCTGGGAACAGAAGCTTCAAAGCGGAGTCTGACCTGACTTCTCCTCCTGTGTCCTGGCATTTTTTGTGCAGTGGAATGGGAGATGTTACATTTTGAATGGAGGCTTACTTAGAGCACATTCTCCTGGGGCGGCACGGCCTGCTGAGTCTTTCTGAGCATCCAGAGATCCAGCACAGCTTGATTCAGATCCGGAGACAATGGGGAGACACAGAAACGGCAGAGGACAAGAGGGAATACACAAGCATGTTCCTTTGTGCAAGCAAACGAGGGCTGGCATTTCACACTATTGTTGCCGATCTGTTTGTCATTCAGTCTTCCTTTTCCCCCTCAACCTCGCTACCCAAAACACAACTAGAGAGTGAAAGAGAGGAGGACAGAAAGTAGGATGCTCAAAATGCATGACAGGAAGTTGGCTGTAATGAAGCGAGAGCAGATGTTTCACGGTTCCAGCAGCAGGTGAGTTCCTTTATGACAGCGTGTGATACAAATGCACTCACGACCATGCACATCAACACAGGCTCACAAAAACTCACAAGACAGGTTCTATGTAACGGCTATAAATAATTCATCTTCTACATTTCTGTACATGGAAATGATGTTGAATAGATGAAGATTGCAGGTGTTTCATTCCATTGCATTCCCAAACAAATCATGCTGAAGCTGGAGGACACAATTTCTGGCTCTTTATCACCTTAATCTCATTTAAACATTAAAGCATATTACAGTGACAAAAAAATCATACTCTTTCATCTGAGCCACTGAGTATCTAATTAAATATTTCTGTATCATTTATTTTCAATGAATAGTAAAAAAAAAAAAACAACAACTTGACTAAGCTTTTCTTGGTACATCATTCATTTAATTAAGTCACCTGTCACAAAATGTTTTAACAGGTTCAGTCTAAAATATATTTGCAAAAAGGGATGAGGTATCAGGAATACCAAATCATGATTCCTATGTGGAAAATATAAAATTTTCCAGTCCGATGAATTTGAAGAAGCAGTAATGCCAAGCTGTGACCCCAGTAAAAAGACTAAAAGTAATACTCACTACCATCCAGAAGTTTGAAAGCAATAAGATTTTCACATAAAAGTAATCTAATTACTTAGTAATCTAAAAACCTTTTTATAAATGTTCTTTTGACATTTGTATTCATCGAAAAAGTTTCAAAGTTTCTACATTGACAACAAGAAGAAATGTTTCTTAAGTTACAAATTAGCAAATTAGAATGATTTATTGAAATAAATGATGATTTTTGTAAAAAAAAAAAAGCTTAATCCCAAATATTTTGTATACAAAGAATTGAAATCACCTTGAAATGTAACTACATTCCTAGCTAATTTACCATCCATAATGTGATGCAGTTCTTTTTTTTTTTTTTTTGCTTCTTCAAGTGTTTTATTCATGCACTGATCATGAATAAAAATTATTTCATGTTGACTTAAAATTTTGATTTGAGAATTAAGTGTCTAAACTTACCTCCTGCCAGGGCCGGGTGTTGTATGGCTTTTCTGCACAGTCTGTGCTCATGTACACCAAAGACTGACAAGGGTAAAGAAAACACAGGAGCTACCCAAAGCCAACATAAAGCCCTCTGAGCTAGAGCTTTATAGCTCCGGGCCCACACCCAAGACAAAATATGATTGCTTTATATCGGTCACAGCTTGCCTTTTACCCCCAGTATTTGCAAGGAGGAAAACGAATGAGGAAATTATATTACGGAAATCACTGATCAATGGCCACAAATATTAATACAAGTGTCCCCCTGCCCCAATATCTCATCAGCTCTGTGGTACTGTCTGGAAAAATTCCACCTCATCTTGTTTGTTGTGATTACCGACTCCATTCCCAAATGTCTAATAACCATGAACATATCCACACACACATATAAAACGCACATATACCACCATCAGCCTCCAGCAGGAGAGCAGGGAGCAGTGTTTACAGGTGACGCGTCACTGGTGAGCGGCAGGGAGGATCGCGGTAACCTCCGCTGTGACAGGCCGCGCGGGAGGCAGCGTTTACTAAAGACAGTGACGAGGACTTGTCTACCACCGCAGCTGCTAAAACCTATTTTCAGAAGGAGTGCGGAGGCGGAGGAGGTATCAGACATGGCATGACACGCTTTCATGTCTCGCTATACTTATTAACATCACCTGGATTATTTAATCTGTATTGACACTGACATGTGTGAAGAAAAGCCTGTTGCTCCTTGTTTTCTTTATACTTCACCAAAATGTTAAATACCACCCCTTGTCTAGAGAGATTTCAAATCCATGTTTGGGTTTGGGGGGTTAAAGTTGATTCAAGCTATATTTTTAACATTTATTGTACATTTTTGTTCCATCAGTAAATTATTTGTATTACCGGTATTACTATAGACATTTTAAAATCAGACATAATTCTATAAATGTGTGTGTGTGTGTGTATTCTGTGGATTGTATCTACTGTTAGGCTCAAAAACTGAAAGCCACTCTAGCTTGCGATGAATTCATCCTCACATCTTTATCCAAATATGCAAGCAATCTCGAATATGAAATCTGATAACTCTTACAGCAAATTACCAGGCTTTGTGTAAATTCGGTTACACCGTTCATACTTCTCCCTTAAGTGCTGGTAAAATGATCTCCATGTCTCTTTGTATTTGCTCCATTTCAGATTGTGCCTTTGTACACTAAAGCAGAGCTCGGAGATTAACATGCAAAAGGTTTGTCTGCTTGCTATGCACCACTGCCGACAATGATGTCCCCCCTCCATGGATACAAATTCCCCGGAATTTAATCACCTGAACACAAAGAGCAGTGGAGGAATTCAGCCCATTCAGAGGAGGACTAACATTATCTCATTCAGCGTAAGACAAGCATCACACTCTCATTCAACAAAGGGAAAAGCAGCACAGTAAATTGGGCTGTATAAAGTCCGTAAAATGTTTTGGAGAAGCAAAGCTGGTTAGTGTCCAGGCAAAAAGAGTTTATCGAATTGCAAATGCTGCCAATTCTGTATTCAGTGAATGAAAGTTAAAGACACAGATGCTCAAAGGTATAAATATATCCTTTGTGCGAATAAGGAGCTCAAATAATAAAGGACCACTAAATATAACAAATAAAAGAGAGTCCGGAAGAGATAAAGGAGAAGAAAATGTGTGTTTTGTCAGGAGAGAAAGCGAGGGAAAGAAATTAGGTAATTAAAGTGTCGAGAATTAAGAAAACAGAGTGAAAGACTTAAAAAGTCCTCTAAAATGTTCAAACTCCGATCTCAAATGTCTCTGATTGAGTTCCTCACTGATGCCATTAATCGTCTATTGAAGATTTACACCAATTTCCCTCCATCTAGGTGAGTATTGCTTTAGATTTCCCCCGGTGGCCACACACACCAGTGCCAGTGCAGTCTGAGCTCCCACCTAGTCCAGCAGACGTACCCTGGTTCCCTAATGAAGACTCTGCCTCCCAAACAATGAAATAATTGACAACAGCCCCACAGAGCCTTCCGGAAAGACACCCAGTTGAATATTCAATGCAAATGTTCTGCCAAAAACATGAAGGTGGAGGAGCGATAGAAACAACAGAACTAATACAGTAGAAAATAAACAGACTCCTTGAATATTAAATGCTGGCTTATCTGTATCCCTGACTTGAGAATATTACCAAAAAGCAATTAATTAGAGACAGGGACTTGACCTTCAGTGTGCACAACAACACACCCCTATGCTGTTGGAGACTGCAACACATTAGCTGATGTGAGATTAGAAAGGAAAGAATGAATTAATCAGCTCTCAGAGTGGGATGAGAGGAAGGGTGGAGGATTAGGACCAGCTCGGTATTTCTAGACTTTGGAGCAACTAGACCGAGGAAGAGTCTGTCTGCTCCACGTTCAAACTCTTCAGAGTCAACATACCATTTCAATTACCATTCAAAAGTTTAGGGGTCTTTCTTTTTACTTTGAAAGAAGTCTCTTTTTCCTTATAACCACTGCATTTATTTGATCAAAAATGCAGTAAAACTGAAATATTATTACAATTTAAAATAAGATTAAACCCCAGTTTTCAGTGTCACATGAGCATTCATAAATCATTATAATATGCAAATTTGCTGCTTAAGAATAATTTCTTCTCATTATCTATGTTGAAAACAGTGCTTAATGTTTTAGATCCATAATATTTTGCAGGGTTCTTAGACGAATGGAATGCTGAAAGAACATTAAGTTTTAAAACATAATGAATGCCTTAACTGTCACTTTTGATTAACTGAATGTGTCCTGGCTGAATAAAAGCATTAATTATTTGTTTAAAAAAAATTATAAATCATACTGAACTTCTGAATGGTAGTGTCGATACAATTTCATACCAGCATAATAAAAAGCACACATTTCAAACAAAGTGCCAGCTGGGGAACGCTTCTTAAACAATCTCTCAAAATCTGTCATGCTTCTGAGGTTTACGAGTGACTGGCACCCCGACACCCGCCCACCCACATCAAAGTTTATTACAGTTCATCACCTTGCCACCAGCAGAGTAATGACATTTAGCCAATCCTATAAAACCCTGGCAAACCTGCTGGTATAAATCAATGCTCTTCCACCTGCAGTTCACATCCGTAACTCAGGCCCCATTCCAGATCATGTTAGATACCATGCTTTCAGAGCGCAAGCATGTGTTTTTTTTGAGCAAAAACATCCCCGCCACCCCCTCCGCTGTGAAAAACAGGATCAATGTGCATCTGTGCTGACAAGCAGTTCATAATAAATCCCATTAGTACAAGCCAGAAATCATTTATTGTGCTTTTTTTTCACTTCCTGATCTGCCGACTCCCTTATCCTGTACCCCTGCGATAGACACGCAGACTTCAACGGCCCCCAGAGTCTCAGGGCAAGGATGCAGGTCCACTAGCTGCCACAGCTTGTTATTTCCTCATCAGATATAGCATAGTTTATACGACAATCCAAAACGCATAGCTGTCCGATACAGCCTGGCAACCAGCGTGAAGAGCTCACGGTCAAGCGCAGACACAGATTGCCCTCTGCAGGAGACGGAGGTGAACTGCATGTGTTGAGGGAGAGCGGGAGAGGAATCAAGATAAAGAACAGAACCAAAAAATGAAAGTGAGAGAAATAGCAAAAGGACGGTTCAGGGTGAGCGTTTATATCAAAATATCTCAAAAGCAAGACAGTGGTGCTCCTCATCCTGTTCAAAACTCACTTCCATCCACTCGCTCGACTGGTAGGAGGACTGGATTAATCCTGGTGCTACAGAAAGGTCAGAGAAAAAGGCTGCAAATGTCAGTGCAGTTGCAAGGATAACCTCTCTAGAGACTGTTGCAACGGCCACCATCAAACCAGAAACCTTTGTTTGTGTCCGGTTTGGTGACGTCACCGCCATAAAATCAACAAGATTGGAGAGCAGTCAATAAGCACCTCCGCTGAGAACGGTTCCTGTGCAGTTGAGATCAAACACAAGCGGAGAGAAGGACACTTCTACAGCTTCCTGTTTAATAAAGAACTTCACATCAAATCTAAATGCAGCATCCACTGACTAGAGAACATGCGGTTGAAACATCTGCATTCATTTTCTGACACCCAAACAAACTGAAATTCATCAAGATGAACGTCTGCAGAGTGATGCGTTTATTTCATTTATTTTTAAATTCCGTGACTCGTAAATAACTCAAATAAATAGAGAAATGGATAAAACATATTTTCCTTGCCTGAAGGTGTTGGTGACAGCAACCTCATAACCAAACATGATGAACGCTAAGCATTGACACAAAAATTTAGTTTGTCTATCAATACAGACAGGAAAAAAAAAAAACATTTCTATAACACCAATATTGTTTATTTCATTTTGGAAAACCATATCCATTTCATAAGCTTAAATGACAGCCAATTTAGACATTTTCCATGCCGTCGGTTAATATGCAAAACATAATCAGAGCCATTTCCTGGTCCCTCAGTGGCGTGTGGCGTGTGCCATGGCACGCTGGGATAACTCTCGTCACGTTGCGTTTCCCTAAACTATCAGCATTATTTACTGTTTCCCGACAGGTTAGAGCGAGGGGAAAGGCGAGGAACATCAACACCCTCTCGATTGCATTACAAATGTGATTGACAGGCTTATATTTGCTGGGAAAGCTTGCCACTGCATCCTAATTTGCAAAGTCAGTACAAACTCTGAGAACATCATCTGCCGAGGAGAACAGGACGAGGAAAACAAACTAATGAAGGAGTCTTTTTCCGCATGATTTTCCTTCAAATTTCACCCACTTTGCGCTAGTTCACTCTGTTTATCAAGCTGCCACCCCCTCAACGCCAGCTTCCAGGTTCACCATTAATATGGAAGTGAAGCATCTGTTATGGTCTCACTCAACAATTAAAGAGTGCATTCTCCTTATTAAAACAGAGCTCTAGAGAAGCACCAGGAAGAGACTGCCTCCTGCTATCAAGCCGGCGTGATTTCACACTTTTTTTGTGATAAACTGCCGAGCTGATACGAACTTAACCCACTTCTCTGCATCTGAGGCCATGAATGGAAAACAGCCCAATTTAGCAATGCTGACCTTAGAGTAGCTGGGATTTAAGATGGCCTGAGCAATACGCTAAACGTTTCCTTCCTTTAAACGAGGATCAATGCAGTGAAAAGTGAAGTAATATATAAACGCATGTACCCTCTCTTTCTTTAATGATCATTCCTTGGGCAACTGTTTGCTGAAGCTGTGTCAGCCGAGATAAACTAATTCTTTATATGGACGAACTCTGAAGGGATGCAAGCAAACTAATCCTGCATGTAAACAACAATTAGTAAATCAATCAAAGCGAAGGGGATGACGACAGCGTTCTTAAGGGATTTCGCGATCACGCAATACTGTTTCAAAGACAAAGGGGACAGACCAAAGGAACATTTTGAGTACTGCTTTTAACAGGCTGATTGCTTCACTAAAATGACTACTGGCATAGCCCTCGGTGTTTGATTAGAAACAACTCCCTCGTCATCACAAGTGTATGATTATGGCATTAGGCCGGATTCTTTGACATCAGGATTTGCAATCAAGAAATTGGCAGAGCGGATCGATGGCGACACCTCGTCTAGAAGGAGCCTGAGAATCAATTAAGCAGTGGCACACACGTTCAGACATTACTTTTAATCTTCTAATGCGCCGTCGTAATGTCGGGGCTGGAATATCCGGCCCCTTAAGAGAGAGCATCGATCCCGCACACTTCTTCTGCTCGCTCGCTTGAAATGTTTCAGAACCCTGTGACGAGAGTCAAAAAAAAAAGAAAAGAAAAGCCATTCGGCTCAATATATATAGACAATTATTCAAAATGAATAAACGGGAATTATTTCTTGCATAAATAAAATCTATCCGTAACAACTGCAATAGAACGGAGAAGCCAGGCGTGACAAATGGGCCTCATGTTTCAGTGCTACTCCTTTTAAGCGTGTAGAGAAAACTGAAGCCGTAATTGTCCAGGGAGTAGACGAATCAATGAGCAAGACATATCAATAAACATCAGAGCAGTTGCTCAAACAGACAGTACCTTAGAAAAAAACACCACAGGGACTACAGACTTTCACAAGGATTCGCAAGCTATGATGCTAAATGAAGTATGTGGATACACTAAAAACTTGGTGGTCACTAGTTTTTTTGTTTGTTTGTTTTAGGCTAATGTTACAAGATATTTCTGATTTGTGAAGACTGTAATTCAGCTTTGCCTCTACATAAAAAAAAAAAAAAAAAAAAATTATATATATATATATATATATATATATATATATATATATATATATATATATAAAATATTTTTTTAAATGGTTATATTTTAATATTATTACTATTTTTTGATTGAATAAATTCTGTCTTAGTTAGCATAATACATCTTTAAAAATGCATTTCAAAAAACCTTACTGACCAAAAAAATACAGATATATCTACACATACACATATGTCTACATATATTAAATATTTCACCCCACAAGGTCATTAAGAACACTCAATTTGTTTGGTTCAAATGAACCTGCTCTACACAAGCCGTGCACACTTTCCGTGAAAAATAAAAAGCCTGTGTAATGTTCACACTCAAGCAGCATGTCAAAGGACACTCATATACATTTTGACAACAAGGTACAGTGCAAGGACAACCAGTGTGACTCGGGTAAAGAAATTACAACTCCATTCGCCACTAAAGAAATCTCTCATGGTGAGGATTTTATGGCACTAGGAGAGTGGAACTGAGTTGAGCCTGTCAAGTGCGGAGCATCAGGACTGTGTGTGTGGAATGAAGGAAAAAAGGTCTAAAACTGAGAGTAAAAATTGGTTTGTGTTACACAAAAAAAAATGAAAATATGCATATTTAAACATATAAATATATAACAATAAGGTAATGGCTCAGTTGTGAAGCTCTTATATCTGGAAAATTAATAAAATAAAAATAAATAAAAGTAAATGAATATAAGACAGAAAATGATAAAAATATCTAATATTAAAAAAGTAGACTGTTCCCATGCATGAGGCAAAAACAAGTCATTGGCCTGAGGGAAGGAACAGATCACTTTCTCAATTTCTAGAAAGGAAGAAGAAGAAGAAGAAGAAGAAAGAAAAATCAATCTCCCCACATAGGAGGGGAATAAATAAAGCAATAACTGTGTTATGTTTTTTAGATTAAAAGCGAGGGGGCGGATCAAGAGCAAAAAGATGGAGAAAGGCTGAAGCAAAACCCACCCTCAAACAAAAAGAGCATGTCTCTTCATCTCTAGAGCAGTCAAAACTCATGTCTGAGTCGCAGATATCTCAAGCCATCTTATCCACCACAAAGCACTACGCCGCCAGCAAACAAAACTTTTCTTTGTTACAACAATACGGCTTTGCATGTCAGTCATCCACTCATTGCAGAAAAACAAAGAAGAGGAAGATGATTCGCTTTTCTGCAAGACACAGACAAAAGCAAAATAATCTCCACCCAAGGCATGGCTCTGCCCCCTTGAAGTTCTGCTTTATTTCAGATCCTCCGAAGAGATTCTGACGGACTACTGTGCAAAGTCTGGCCCAGTTAGGCTCAAGATGGCGTGGCTCTTGAGAGCGTGAGAAAAGATTACACCGAGACTCAGAGAGCAACCCAATTACAAGTGACAGTTCTCTTAATTTCACCACAGAGAGAGTGTGGTGGAACCTCGGAACCACAGTCGAACTCCATTACCACCTGGCCTAGCCCCATTTCCATTAATAAGTGCTGCTTGAGAGAGTTGCACGGGTTATTTTAAGGGAGGAAGGTGTTGAGGGAGAGCATGGTGCTGTTTGGAGTGTGCTGAGACTAAAGATATGGGTCTGGAACCGTGCTGCACTCACATCTGGGAGAGAAACATTCAAACAAGCTGGAAACGGGAGCCCCTGGGGCCCCACGCCTTCTAATCTCAGATGGGCTGTTCTAATTAAAACCGGACTGAAGCTGGACAGAGCTGTCTGTCACGCTGGGGGAAAAAGTCACAAGCCTTTGGCCATCCAGCCGACAAGCGCAAGCACCGGCGCTCAAACACCATGCAAATTAAGGCTTTATATCACCCAGGCCTGAAAAAGAGGACAGGAATCAAATTGGCGGTTTAAAAAAATATATATTTTAACAGTGACTACGGCATTGCGTCAATGCGACTGTCACAAAAAATACTATATTTAATTTAAAGTATTTATTAATTGTATTAATAATTAATAGCAGTGGCATTCAAAACCGGTTTATTTTTATTCAGCAAGGACACATTAAGGTGACCAAAACTGACAGCAAAGATATTTAAATTGCTACAGAAAATTGGTTCCATTTTCAGAATTACAGAAATGTTTCCGTTTTATGAAAGAATCCTGGGGGGCGGGGGGAATCCACAAAAATATCAAGTTGCCTTTCATGAGAAAACATTTTCAAATTGGTTTTAAAAATAAAGATAAAAAAGATAAATAAAAAGGATTTGATAAAAAAAATAATAATAATAAAATAAATTGAGTTAAATCTATAAAATATATATGCTATTTAGTTTTATTTATTAATATATAAAGAACAATTCCTAAAATGCTCTCAAATAAGAGTTTATCTGCGAGGTTCCGATGAAGCACCGCAAGCTCATTTGAGACTGTTTTGAGCACCTACATAATAAAAGCAGCTGACTGTGACATGGAATGTGTTAATGGAGATACTTTTGCAAATTCTCCTATTTGTATTTCTAGGTTACAGCCTCACGAAACGTTTTGCCTGAGCGTGTGCATTATTAGGAGAATGTGCAGTGGAAATATGGCAGTGAAAAGACTTCATTGAGTAGCAAACATCTCTTTAGTTTTGCATGAGATGTTCTCATTATCTCATTTAAACCTGTTTGGCAGATTATTGTCTTCTTTTGGAGCAATAACATCTCTCTTTCTAAAACCCACCCCGACCCCCCTCCAATCTCTCTTTTTCTCCTTATTTTTTGGGCTTTCTTATTATCATCTGTGGAGCATAGCCTCATTATTTTGTTTTTTAAAGCTAGTGAAACAGACAAGACATAAATAAGCTTCATAGACAAAGTCTTTGTGGGCTACAGCTTTGTAATGCCCACTCTCTTTAGGGTTCCAATCATGATAACCATGCTAAAGATGTGCTCGTGAATTGGAAGTTAGCCTGACTTACAATGTTTTCAAGGATATGTAATGCAAAACAGCGATGCAAAACAGTCTTATCTAATAACTTGGCGGCAACATAATCAATGGCGAACGTGTGATTGCGTAAAAGGCGCTGCAAAAAGTCTTGGCGTCTTTTTTTCTTATGAAACAGACTCAGATTTCATGTGCACCCAAGCAGACGCTGTCCACGTACAAGAACGGGCGAATCAGTGGAGGCATACAGCCAAGATGGAAAGATGAAAAAAGATCATTTCAATGAATAACATTAGTCGTTTCGATTTCCTAGGAAGAAAAAAAATCAATGGTCATCCTGCCCTATAATGACAGAGATCACCTTTGCATTACCGCCCAGTTCTTATCCATACAGCTGAATCTTCCTCTATGAGTCCAAGCTGGCTGTGGAAGTAATGGGCACTCATCTAAAAACTGCCTTTGGTCTCACTTTCTAAGGCCAAAAACTCACTCCAGCAGAGGGAGAGCCGGCTCTCTCGCTGTTATCCAGCTCTCTGTCATTTCATGCTTAATTCTCTTACTATTGAACTGGATAAAAAGTTCCCCTCACCTCCCTGCCTCTGCTTCTTAGCTCGGCGATGGAGAGGCTTGCGTTCAGACGACACAACAGAGAGAAAAACACACCTTTCAAATGAACGATTGCTCGCCCAACTTAACTGCGTGCCTTTCTGTATTAGGGTCTGGTGGAGAAGCAATCTGTCTATGATGTGCACACACACACACGTATGACAGGCCAGCCTCTGAGACATACACACACGGCCCACTTCTCGTGAGTTACCGGGAGAAGGAGGCAGGGTTTGGTATAATGAGCTTGTTCCATCACGACTCAGTGCCAGAGTCTCTCAGTAGCGCTGTCTGAGGGAAAGCAATGTGTGCCACGCTAACAGATGTGGACTCTCAGCACGCACAAACACAGACACACACTCCAGCACGCTTTCCCATGCATGAAGAGCGGCCCCTGGGACCTGACTGGACAGCACACATACACTCTTCCGTCCACCCGTGTCCATTCCACTCACACTCAAGAAGGGCTAGATGCACACACAAACTCCCATGCACAAAAACACACACATACAGCGCAGTAATGAATGTGGAACCTAACTGGCATGTTTGTGCGCACTGAGAAAAGCCTCAGTGATGTGCGTGCTTGTGTACTCATAGTATAGGAGGCTGCGGATTTATGGGCTAAACCATCAGCCCCCTAACGAGCACTAAATATCTAAATGAGGAAGGGGTGAATGGGGCCATTTCGGTGTGGGGAGTCCGTGTGCTGTTGCCATGGGGACACCGAGTGTCACTCAGCATTCCGAGTCCTCGAATTCTATGAGCTAATTCTACAAAATTCATGGACCACTAATTACTTTTATGAGAGACTGCAGAGACTTAAAGGAATAGGGCACACAGAAATTCTGTCATCATTTACTCACCCTCACTAACATAAAAGAAGAAACTGGACAGAATGTTCACACAGTTTTAAAACTGAAGCTGGTGAGGACTAAGGTTTTTGAGCTGCAAATACGCTATTTGAAAAAAATCAGTAGGATTATTTTTTTTTTTTTTTTTTTTTTTAAATAAAACGGAAAAGCAACCGGTAATGTCTGCAGACATTTTCTTTAACCTTAAACAAAACGCAATGCATAATAAATTCATAAAATTCCCTCATATTATACCAATTTAACAGGCTTTTTATTGAAAATGTAAAAATGTAATATTTTCTAAATAAATCTATTTTTTTTTTTATAAGATAATATACATATTACACAAGATATATTTTTTTATTATTAAAAAGTAAACTGGTGCGACAGCTTATATTTAAATTAAATGCCAACTGACACTTTTTTTTTTTCGTTATACTTGATATTCTATGTCAAATTTATTCAAAATGATGTAGCTGGTCACAATTAACAGTTTTCATTTTGGGGGAAAACATTCCTTTATGACCTGCAGCACTTTCAAAAAATGCATTTAAACATTGTAATTTGCAACTTGCTTTATTTTCCCCTCTCACAATATGCCATGGTGTCTCATTCGAGACATTATACCCTCCGGTGGCACTCTGTTTACCTCCCTTACACCCAATAAACAAATGTTATCCTGCCCATGCAATCATCTCCACAGCAATGCAACCACTAAATTATTAAGTCTGAGTTCTAGTGGCCTCACCTTATCCAATCACACGGATGCAATATATAATTCACCACGAACTGCTGCAGTTCTCTCTTTGACTCGCGGTATGATTTCATGCCAGTTTCGGCTATGTTTCCAATAGACATCTGGCTATATTAATACAATTTCTTTGACAGTGAGATGTTTTCATTACCAGCGGATGTGACAACAGGATGATGCTGGTTGTAGCCAGTTATTTGAAAGGTAAAGTCAGTCTCTCTCCAAACGCCGGCCCTCATTAAGCTCTGAGAGAGACACACATGCTGATGCAAAACAGTGCACCACACAGAAATCTGGTTGAGCCAGATTATTATTGTGCCCATAATTAACCACACAAAAAGCAAACAACAGTTCATCAGAAAGCTAGTGTCAAAAGACAATGTGGTTTAGCTTATTTTGAATTTCAAAAGGACTGAAATGTTCTGAAGATTCTCTTTATAACCACAAGCATTAATTCTGCATATTGCAAACATCTGGAGAAAAGGACTTCAATGAGACTACATCAAAAATGACTCCTCATCGAGGTTAATATCAAAATCTTCATGACTGCAACCAAAGGGAACAACACTTCAGATTACAGAAACAGCTGGGCAGGTAGAAATCCTCGACTTGACACGTTGCGAATCCACTTGATCGTATACTTACACAAAATCCACACAGAAATCATCAAGTGTTTTCACAAGTAAACGGAGAATACAGAATGCATTTAGATAACTGAACTTTTTTTATTCTTATTAATAAAAAAATAATAATTCAGCCTTCTCTGCTTTAAGATCCTTCAAGAAATTAAAATGCTGACTTGGTGCTTAAGATACATTTCTTATCATCAAAGTTCAAACCATTCAAAAGTTTGAATGAAATAAAGTTAAAAAAAGAAAAAGAAGAAAAAAAATATTTTATTCAGTAAGAAAACATTATCACATTCATCAAAAGTGGCAGTGAACACATTTAAAACACAGATTTTCATTTAAAACAAATGCTGCCCTTTTGAACTTTGTTCATCAAGAAACCCTGAAAAAAAGCAGTTTTCACAAAAATAAAAATAAAGAGCAAAAACTGCTTTCAACAATAATTATAAGAAAAAATTTTTTCTTGAGAACAGTTATTTTAAATTGCATATTTCACAATATAACTGCTTTTACTGTATATTTGAACAAATAAATCCAGCCACGGTGAGCATAAGAGACTTCTTTCAAAATAGTTGAAAATGTTAGTGATTTCAAATGTTTACCAGAAGTGAATATAAATATATATATATATATATATATATATAAATATTTATATGGTTTATTTTTTTTTTTTTACTTTTTTTGAAAACAATATGTTATTTGCCAGACGGGTAGCATGCACAAATTGACACACACTTAACAAGCAGCATGCTTAGTAGTGTTGAAGCACTAAGTCAACAACACTTTGCAGTTAAGAGAGTTCACATAGTTCAGGGAGCCCATTACCAAGCGCTTTACTTATTTCCATGCCTTCTATAACACAGTTCACCGCATCTCCTGTGCTTGATTTACTTTATCTTTGGCAGCAGAAGCCAAGAAGGCAGAGGAGTGACAACTACCCAGAAGGTCACTGGTTCAATCCCCTGAGCTGCCAGTGCGCAAGTCAGCTGACCTACCCAGGAGCCATTCCGTCTTTGTTCCACAGTATTAGTGGCCTTGTATCGACCCCTCTCTCTTTGAGAAGGCATAAAAAAGTGTACTAAGCTTAAATTACACTCTGCATAAAAGCTTGTGAATTATGGGTTTTGGACATGGAAGAAAAAAAGAAAATATATATTTTTTTCAATTCAGCTGCTTGCGTGAAACCGGAAAAAAGAATGATGCAGTGATATAAACCTAAACATCTCAAACACAAGCGCTGTTGACTAAATCTATTCTGCTTGTGAGCAGCTTGCTTGAAAACATACTACAATGAACTGCGCACCAGGCAGTGTTCGGCCCGCTCCCTGATTGCATGTCCTCTGTTCAATAATTCAGGAGAGAATTGGATGAAGGGATAGATGGAAAGAGCGGAGCAAGTGACCAGCACTGATTCCCTGTGCCTGTAGGGAAAGCAGTACATTAGGAAAGCTTTTCTGCAGACAGGTCTCAGTCATAGACGTCGCAGAAAGGGTAAAAGAAGCCCTCCTGCCTGCTCTCGCTACGCAACCACCAGCAAGAAGGTGAAAAAAGCTCTTTTCCAAGCTCCTGTCCAATCTCTGTCTCTCCGCATACCATTCTCTCCAGGATCCATAGCGCTTCCAGTTTACATATTTGCCTTCTCTTTACAATTCCCCCCTCTTTCTCTTTCTAGAGAGCCAACAGCATGCAACCAGGATCTGGTCCTTGCTAATGGAGAGATGCGGTAACATAGGCTGGGCATGTGGGACGTAGGCCACTAAGCAGCACTTGTCTAGTGTTTAAAGCTCACCTACCTCCATCCCACCAATTCTCTCCTTTCCTCCTCCCCCCTCCCTTCCACATGGACACTGGGAGAAGTGCCGCCACATCACCTTACAGTGCTTTTCATCACTCTGTGACAGCGTGTCAACTCCGCTCCCCGTCACCAGCACACCATACACACTGATGTTCGCCGTCCTCGGCTGAGCTCCGCTTCAAAACCCCTCAATGTGACATCTGGATAACTTCACCTTGTGCATTCTGTGCTGCTTTCCCACACACAGATTCTTATGCCAAACCCCTGTCCTCAAGACTGGTCATGGCGCCAGGGTGCAATAATGAACGGGTTACAGTGGGTTGGGTGATGGGCTGAAGCATAGAGGGAGGTGTGTGTGTGTGTGTGTATGTGTGTGAGATCCCCCATCCTCCACAGACCACCTGTCAACAGCAGCCTCCATGTATGAGTGACTGGCTGTCAGTGTGAGGCCGGCATACCTGCCTCCAAAATAACCTCACCCTCTCCCACAATTACTGTTCCACATTATTCAGCCGCTCAAATCACTGACGTGCACAGGGAAAGAAAAACACTCTCTCTTCTGCTTTCTATATCCCCGTGTCTCTCTTTCTCTTTTCTATGTGTATTAAAAAAAATGCCACAGGGGAATTCAACACATTAGTTCTTAATTTACACCAGCATCAGAAAAAAAAATTAATAAATCAATATATAATACTACATTTAAAAAAAAAATATATATAAAAAAAAATAACAATATTTGTTTTACTAAATATTAAATGTATTAAACCTAAAAAAAAATTAGTTATAAACATTTTTTATAAAATAATGTACAAAAATGTAGGGAATTGAACTTAGCTTTAATTCAAATGCATACTGCTATTATTTATATTTACTCATTAGCTTTATATAATAAGAAAAGATGTCTCTGGGATTTCCTCATTAGGTTTCTCCGTAAACATATGTGTGTCTAGCTGAAGGGACAGTGACGAGATGCTTTCTGCAGAGCAATTAAATGGTGTTGCTGTCTCATGGAATGCAATCAGGGAAATCGAATCCACAGGTAACCTCAGTGAAAAGAATGGGATTAATGCATAGGGTTGGCTCTGCATTCCACGGCCGCTCTGCCGGCTGGGAGTGAGCTTGTTAAAGTTGATTTATTAGGTCTTGGTTTACACAAGCTTTCCCTGGCAATGCAAGGTCAACTGTAATGGCCCTCTGAATGTGAATAAATCTAAAGCTAAGCTAAGCCGCCATCCTCTCTCTGTTTGCCTCTCTGGGGCACATATGCTTGCTTGGATGTAACTTCAAACTGATCGATCTCTCGGTATGCAAGCTTTTTATTTGCATTATCATCATACATTATGACACTGCATCTGAGTGCAAGAGAAGTGTGTGTGAGAGAGCGAGAGAGAGAGAGAGAGTAAGGAGTGAGCAAAGGTTTCTTGTTTGAACAATAGTCCGTTTGAGAAAGCTACATTAACACAATTAGCTGATCACTTTACTATGGCGAAAAGGAGGAACCTTGCCTAAGACAAAAGGCTCACAACATCACACACCACAGATTGACGGTTCATTCGCACATTTCAAAAGAGAAAATATCTAGAAACAACAACATGAGAAAACAATCCCCAAATCAGTGTTTTTTGTTTTTTCTTTGTCACTTGCTCTTACATATTGTGCATATCAAACATACCCTATGAGGCACAAGGGAGCAAATTTATTTGTTTTTGGATGTGAGGCATGTACAGGGGGGAAATCATTTCTTTCTTGTCGGCAGAAGTTGTTGATTCTGTTTTGACGCCGCTCCATCAAGCCTGCCTGCCCCCTCCTGACATCCACGCACAGAAACGGCAGATCATACGGAAGGGGATGTCAGGAGACAAGCATGATAACGGATGCCACACTCCCCACGATCGCACTTTCGCACAACAAGCGCGACTGCTGCGGACGAGCTAGGCACAGTCACAGCTTTTTAGTCACAGCCCCTTTCTACGAAAGATTCCAGCTTGCTCTGTGCTTACGACCACTTTTGTTGCTGCTTCTAACAAATGTCCTGTCCGCTTTGCAGCTTTTGTTTTCTTATTAAAGGAGTATGTTTGCTAGGGACTGTGCTATTTCAAGGCCCTTCAACATTCCCAAAGCATGAAATCTGTGCAAAAGTATGATAAATCTTTCAAAGCCCTGCAGACCTGTGCAAACATGACTGTCAATAAGACAGAAAAGTTGTAGAGCCTTTTAACAACCATGAGAGCCCAGAGTTGAGGCGGGCCGTCAGACAGAGGTGGATGGGTGATGACTGCTGTCCACCCCACTGTGTGGGGTGACCGGCGGAGAGTCCAGTGCCGGGTCGAGCCACGAGCTTTCAGCTCCACTGCCTTCGGCTAGTTAATGCTGCCTGGAGCCTCAGCTGACTGCAGAAGCGCCAACACCATCCGTTCTCACCAAACCGTGCTGGGCTTCTCATCCTACACCCTCAGAAAGAAAAGTCCATCACTTCTGCCCACATGAGACATGGCTGACAGGCTGTACTCACAAACACACATCTATAAGAAGACAGTAACGTAATAACACAGACCTAAGCCATTGTAAGAATATACAATAATAAGAAGAAGAAGTAAATATGTGCATGTGTGTGCCTATGTATATTATAGACACACACACACACACAGAGAGAGAAATACAAACTGAAACAACAGTCAGTCAATGCCATCCAAAAACACCAAAAACTAAACCATTCCAGCTTCAGGTATTGAGTTAAAGTCTCCTTACACTCCTAACAAATTCAAAAAGCCATTAAAGGTCAAATTCAACCACCCAATGGTGGGCAACCTGCCAGACATACCCACTAAGGTCAAACATTTTTGTTCTTTTTACTCAAAAAAACACCACTGCAAAGTCTGTGCACCAACATCGAGCTGTAAGATCGTGTCAATTAAACACGAAGTTGGACAAACATCCCCCAATAGTGCCTTTGCAGTCCTGGTTTGCCACAGTCGAGAAGTTAATAATAGACAGGCCAACCCTGACATTCCCCCAGTCTCGCAGCACTCACTCCTCCGCCATGTGCATTGTAGAAATGCGAGGCTGCAGAGACCTACTGGTCAGATTGGCATTAATCTTTCAGCTAATATGGTAAGTTTAATTTTAGGAAAATAACTTTCCCCTACAGGACTCCTCAGAGCCAAAATGAATTACATGTCAAGGTGTAGCCGCCAGTCGTACCTAACTCCAAAAGCTCATTGTGTATGTAAATGCCTCTAATTGGAGTTGGCAAGCGAGTGTAACGATGCAATTTTTGTAATTATTTCAGTTTCCTCTTGTGGAACATTTAACATAAAAAGACAAATGCAAAAAGCCACATGCTTAATACAAAAGGATTGGCTAAATACAGACATCTAAAATTACAATTGATTAAGAACCTGAAGGTATTCATTTGAAATAAAAAATACATAAATAAAAATCGATGTACTGGACTGACTGCGTAATTTTGGCGAAAGGAAAACGGCAGTCGAAACAGATGCTTTTGTCAGACAAGCGATCTATGATGAAACCCAATACCTTCCCGTTACGGTAAGTGGCTATAAGAAATCGTATCCCGTGTGTTAATACCGGTTGAGTGCCAAGAGGTGCATAAAGCAGACTGGAGATGGGGAATATTTCTGACCTAATGCAATTAATAAATAACACTTTCAGCAAAGAGGTCATTAACACAAGTTACTGGACTGTTTCCTGCTCTTGTCAGAGGATCAGGCGAGTACACACTGTTTCACTGAACACTTAATTATCAGGATCGGGAGGCTTCCTAGCAACTCAGTGGCAACTTTTCAGACAGTTTTGCCCAGCTGATTACCCAGTCTCCCATTCTCATTCAGCCCCAGTCATTTTTAACATGAACACAGCCAATTTGGTTCTTTCTTCTGCAATTAAATGTGAAGTATTTTACTGATGAGCCAATGTGGGATTCAGCGAGCATCACAAAGGCCGATTAGTATGTGCGCCTCAAGGGTTTAATTCCGAAGACAAATGCTTTAAAGCACCATAAGCTGAGAACAGTCTATTGCTGTGATTAGGTACGACTTAGTCTGAGCGATCAAAAAGAATCCATTGTGGACAAAGGTTAAAACTGTGATTTATTTCCGAATGCAAAAATGTCCAGAAACTATCCAATGGCATTTCCTAAAAAATACAAATGCTAAGCATTATGAAATTAGTCGAAGGAAACGCTTTTATTTATTTTTTAACCAAGAGGGCCAGCCAAAACTCTGTACAAACAACAGTTGTTAGCTCAACATTGTTCAGAGGTTAAGGGCTGGTGAGAGGAGGCTCAAAGGCCCACCCTGATCAATGTGCAAGTGGTTGCATGCAATGAGAGACCACACCGCGGGGACGCTGGCCATTCAAAGCGAGGGGCAATGCAACGTGATTTAGAAATTGTCTACTGCCACAAGGTCCCCATCGTTTCCCGTTTCCACTTCACATCCCTAAGGCCTCATTCTGCAACACAACAGAAAATAAATATTGATTCAACGGACCTCAATGCCAAGGTAATGTGAAATCAGAACATGTGAGGGAGGGAGCAGAAGAACACAGAGAAACGGAAATAAGGAACACTGGAAGGTCGGAACCAAAGAATTAACATGGAGGCAAATTAAGAAATTAAGAAACCATTTCACCGAAGGTACAGCTAAAGAAAGGAACAACTAACTTGGCTCATTTATTGAAGCAGATATGCCAGTATTAAAATCTCACTTAATCAGCTTTCAGGAACGGGTGTTTGGGGATCTGTGAACAATGTGTCGAACAGCTTTGCACCAATGGGAGTAGCTGTAATTTTCTGCAGCCTTTTGCTAACTTACAAGTAATGGGTTTATCTTTGTAGACTGCCCGTGATTGATACAAGCTCCCCAAATCTCCTTAGTTCCCTCTGACGGAGTCTAATAAATACAGGTCAGACGTTCTTCATATTCTTTTTGCCTGTTAATTCTCTGACACTCTTCTAATAGGATTTATGTGCTGCTCATTTTAATTGTATTGGCGCATACAGTAATTCTTTAAACCCTCCTGTTTATCTCAGACACAGTTCTCGTATTTAAACCACATTCACACCAGCTCCACCTGAAGGAACAGGTGCCAGAGCACTGTCGTGGGCTGCAAAGAGGCTAAAGGAGAACAGAAAGAACTCTTCAATAGAAGTCAACAAGAAAGACCATAGAAACATCCAAGGCAGTGCTTCTGAGAATGACCTTCCACAGGAGTGCTGTAAATAGCTGCAAGAAATATACACTGTGGCTTGACAATGAAGGAATCATGTCAAGTTAATACGACTATTTATGCTTGTGTGTGAATCTTGCTAGACATTTCTGAGAAAAGTCTGAACATACATAAAAAAATAAAATGAATAAATCAAAGTAAAAGTATAAATAAATGCATATAAATTAATAAAATGTCAACACTACATATCATATGTCTAGTAGAGTGTGTAAATTCCCTATAGAATTATAAATATATGTGTGTGTGTGTGTGTGTGTGTGTGTGTGTGTATAAAAGGGATGAACAGATGTATTGCAGTGTTTATTAGGTGTCCAGCTCATAATGTAATTTACATTGTTCTTTCTATTTCAGTGAAAGCTTTTTATCCAGCTGCTTTAGATCGTCTTACATTACGTCTGGATCTAGACCCCATCATAACAGTGTTTATTTGTTCTATTTTGACCTACAGTAAATAAACATTCACCATTTGAAGTGACAGATGAGGCCTGATCGCCTCTTCTACTTTTAGTAAAACTGCAGCCCTGTTCAAGTATCAAGTTAATTGGTGTCTGTAGTCTCAAAAAGAGCTCTGTCAATCCAGAAATGACCAAGAGGGAGCCTTCTCTTCCTGTTCTTTAGTTATTACAAATTTTTTTACAGGAAAATTCCCATATGTAACGCAAGGCTCGCACAATTTTCAATTTCAGTAGTGCCCTTACTGACTTGCCTATAATTTGGGGTGTAAGTGTCAAACTTTACCGCTCTGGGAAATGCAATGAAACATTGGTGATACATTCTTATCATCACAAACCATTGGCAAATGCTTCCTTAAAGAAAAGGTGCAATAAATCAGTCTCAGTCTTGGACAAGACAGATGTGATGTGAGCTTGATGAAGGAACAGACCACTCTTTAACTAACCCCTAGCCATTTGCTCTTTTGAAAGTTGTGAACGAGTTTAGTTCCTGAGATTGAGAGTAGCTAGTTTTAGGACCTGCCATTAAAATGAAAACCAATTTAGATCTTAGTACCATCAAGATGTAATGCATTTAGTGGAGGGGGAAAAAAAGATAAAAAGAGATGTGATTCTTATTATCTAATTAATCCTAGCATGGCCCAAGGTTATTTAATTTGTTGAAAGATCATTAACAAGTCCTCATCCGGCAAATAAAATAATCAGGATCTTAATTTGCTCAAATTCAGGAAAGGATTCCAATAAACAAAGGCGGGTGATATTGAAGGCTGGAGATGGCCGCAGAGCTGACGGAATTAGGGGAGCACTAATAACAGAGAACTGTGGGCAACTTAATGGCTCCGACGACGGTGACAATCATTTATACATTGTGCCCACATGATGCCACATAAACAGGGAAACAAAACATTAAGTTGTCAGGCTGAAATGATGGGTATTTAAGTGACTGAAACATGGCGTGAGGAAATTGTTTTTTTGCCTGGGCGCTTTATGTATGTCTATCACTGCAAACAAACACCCCAAAATAGACAACTGTAATTCATCAAACTAAAATTAAACATAAAAAGAAAGTTAAAGTGGAGAAAATTGTTTAACGATTATCAGCTGTAAGATTAGAGTGATGAGAGGAAATTAACAGAGTGTCCTACAAAAGAAAGGCACAGTGTTGGGGAACATACTCAAGGACAAAGTCAAAAATTTGTTTTATGTGACACAGTTGGTGCAGTTCAGAAAACAAATATCCACCCACTGTCAGATGATGCTGAAATGCTTTCATTTGCACCTTTTCTTACTATCCATAATACCGTGATCACAGGGAGGAATGCATAAATCATTCCGGCAGATCCTGTCTAAGCTGCCGTGGACATTTCCGGCGCTCTGACCACTATATCCTTAACATCCATCAAATGCAGCCATTAAAAAACCAGCACATACAACATCTGCTACTTAAAAAAAATCAATCTGTCCCAACGATCGATTTCTTATGTTCCCGAAACCAGTGCAGAATCGATAGGTTGGCGGGGCTGCTTGAAGGATGTTACGGCTATCGCTATGGTAATTCTGAATCTTAAAGTCAACTTTATCTGCAGAACCCAAGACATGTGCAGCACCTGTCATCTATATACCGCAAACCTTGAGACAAGATTCATGCCTTCTCATAAAGTCCTGCATCTCCCACCCTTGCTTCCTCCTGGATGATGATATAACACAGTGATCACTTTATTAAGGGAGAAGGTTAAAAAAAAAATAGGTACCATAATACTGCAAACAAAGTGAAATGAAAAAAAATATATAAGTTTAGTCTCAAAACAAGTGTTGAAGAAAAGAAAAAAAACTCATTGCAAAGGATGTAGGTTGTTTACTCAGAAGAAAAATGTCCCCAACAGTTTTTTTTTCATCCAATTTAAATGGTCAGTGGATCCAATTTAAATAGTGACCAGCATAAAAAATAAAAACATATATATAAATTCTCATTTAATGTCAGCATAACTCCAGGGGATATTAAATTCTCACTTTTTGATAATAAAGTAAAATTTTCTTCAGCAGAAGTTTCTGAACACCACTTCAGAATCTAACTGGATCCTGCTGTCTGTCACACATACAGATTTTAACGTGGCATGTTCTGCATACAGATAAAACCAATAAATCAAAAAGAGACATGCTCTTTCTCTAAGATTAAATCCCCAAAAGGATTTTTATTAATGTTTCTCACAAAAAAAACTTAAACAAACCCCAATAATTTGACATGCACAATTAATTAGTTCAGTCACGAGTAACAAATACACCTTTATAAAAAATAATAATAAAAAAAAAAACACAACAGGTGTCAGTGCAAAAACCAGTCATAATACATTAAAACTTTTCTACAAGGATAATCTCACAACCAAAAGACACAATGTCAAATGCATGTTATGCATTAATAATAATGGCAAGTTTCCTAAAACTCCAAAACTCTCATCACATTCATTAGATCACAATTTATATATTACTTTTTCAATGCAGTGAAATGAAAATGTAATTTTGAAATAATTTCACATATAAAATTTAAGGCATTTTTCATGAATTGTATTGTACTTTTGTGATAAAATCAATTACACCTCAAATAATTCCTACAGTTGGTGTGACTTAAAAGATCTCTCCACTTTAAAAAAATAAATAAAAATATGCTCCTTTTCCAACTCCCCTGGAATTAAACAGTTGAGTTTTACCATTTTGGAATCCATTCAGCCGATCTCCAGGTCTGGTGATAGCACTTTTAGCTGAAGCTTAGCATAGATCATTGAATCTGATGAGACCATTAGCATCTCGCTAAAAAATGACCAAAGAGTTTCCATATTCTTCCTAATTAAAACTTGACTCTTCTGAAATTACATTGTGAACTAAGACTTAAGACAGAAAATGAAAAGCTGCAATTGTCTAGGCCCATATATCTTGGCTTATATCTAAATCCTTCAACAT
Source organism: Carassius gibelio (assembly GCF_023724105.1). Taxonomy (NCBI): domain Eukaryota; kingdom Metazoa; phylum Chordata; class Actinopteri; order Cypriniformes; family Cyprinidae; genus Carassius; species Carassius gibelio. The sequence continues at coordinate 25,737,988 of NC_068409.1, read as the reverse complement.
TTTCCTTTACCAATCCTCGTTTTCTGCTTCTAACTTGTGAACGGCATTTTGTTTTGTTATGCTGATATCTTGCGTCATCCACCGGAACGGCGTCCACGTATGACAGTCAGCGGTGAGAAAAAAAAGTGTTTATTATGTTTAAAATATGGATATTTATCTTACAAAAATGCATGGATTCGCTACAGGAGGCCTGTATTCACCCCTTGTTTAAATAAAGGTATTTGCGACCATTTGTGCACTCATGGGCATGCTGGTCTAAAAGAAGACGCGTTGTTGGCACGTTTCTATTTTGAGGAACTGAAAATATACTGTGCCATAGACCAACTCAAACCTGGTCTAGAATCTAAAGTCTTTTTTTTTTTTGTTATTTAAAGAGCACGTTAGTAGAACATGCGCCTCTGGGTGGGTCCACAACTCACATTCACTTTCCTTATTACACACAGGGAAAAGCAGCAGAATTAGGCTACCTATTTGTTCAAGCACAAGCATCTCCTTTTCATCTCTGAAGACACGTTCAGTCTATGCACTTGCAAATTCTGCCATTTAAATAACAAATCCACAAGGTGTCAAGGGCACCTAAGTCGAGGTATTGAAGGTGGGGAAAGAGCTGTACATGCACTATCCCCACCCACAATTCCGTCCGGCCCGAGACTAGGACTCACAACCCTTCGATTGGGAGTCCTACCCTCTAACCATTAGGCCACGACTTCCCTGTAAAGGGGACAACCGAGCAGAAACGGCTGTCCCCAACTGCTCCCCGGGCGCCGCAGCATAAATGGCTGCCCACTGCTCCGGGTGTGTGCTCACAGTGCGTGTGTGTGTGTGTTCACTGCTCTGTGTGTGTGCACTTCGGATGGGTTAAATGCAGAGCACAAATTCTGAGTATGGGTCACCATCAGTGGTGGACAGTAACGGAGTAGCTTTACTTCGTTACTGTACTTAAGTACATTTTTCAAGTATCTGTACTTTACTTGAGTAATTTTATTTTGAGTAACTTTTACTTTTACTCTACTACATTCCGAAGCATAAAATCGTACTTTTTACTTCACTACATTTCATAAAACATATCGTTACTCCCTATAATATATCACGTGCTCCGAGACGCAGAAGCGGGGTCTGATTCATCATGAATGAACTGAGTCTTTTCAAAATAAACCTTTAAATCGGATCGCGAATCGCACCAAACGATTCGTTTAGGAATTAGAATGATCCGATTGCAGCTGTTCTGGAGTCGACCACTCACTGATTCAAATGAACCGTTTAATGCGAGTCTCCAGAAGTAAGAACCGGGAGATCTTGTGAGCGCGCGTGCGTCTGATGTTGCTAAAAGTAAGTTATTAATGTCGAAATATTGGATTAATTATTGTAACTGAAAATCATATTTAGGTCAAAATTTTCAGTTGTTTGGGAACTAAATCCGTTGTAAAGAGTGATCTATTTAAGCCCACTGAAATGCTCGAGTGCAGACCACATCAATTTTAGGTAAAAAAAAAAAAAACTTTAAATAACACAGATTAAATACAATAACTCATGCACGTTCAAATTTCCCGCTGCCATAATGTTAACAGTTTTATTAAAATGTCCTATGTGACGTCTGTTTTTATATTGTTTATCAACAGTAATGTTATACATATGTATATTGTTTGGATTAACTAGACGAGTAGACAGACATGAATGTTTATTCATAACCGTAAATATTGTTAGCTGATGCTAACTGTCTAGCTAACAAGCTTGTTGGTGCTAAGTTGAGGTAACTCTTATAAATAATGTCCAAATATTTTTATTCAACCACCTATATATATATATATATATATAGAGAGAGAGAGAGAGAGAGAGAGAGAGAGAGAGAGAGAGAGAGAGATTACATCTGGGTAGAAAAGAAAGGATGTGATGTTCAGAACATGGTAACTACAGTAATTATTAAAGTGGTGAAGAGATGCCCCCCAGTTTGGCCAGGGTAGTTTTTAAACCATAGACAAGGTTTGAGAAGGAAAAAATCATTATGAAAATATAATTATATTTTCCTTAAAATGTTCTTCCTAACTTCAGGCCTTATTATCATGTCATATATAAAGTTACAGTACAGACCAAAAGTTTGGACACACTTTCTCATTCAAAGAGTTTTCTTTATTTTTATGACTAAGAAAATTGTAGATTCACACTGAAGGCATCAAAACTATGAATTAACACATGTGGAATTATATATGGAATTATATTAATAACAAAAAAGCTTGAAACAACTGAGAATATGTCATATTTTAGGTTCTTCAAAGTAGCCACCTTTTGCTTTGATTACTGCTTTGCACACTCTTGGCTTTCTCTTGATGAGCTTCAAGAGGTAGTCACCTGAAATGGTCTTCCAACAGTCTTGAAGGAGTTCCCCGAGAGATGCTTAGCACTTGTTGGCCCTTTTGCCTTCTGTCTGCGGTCCAGCTCACCCCTAAACCATCTCGATTGTGTTCAGGTCCGGTGACTGTGGGGGCCAGGTCATCTGGTGCAGCACCCCATCACTCTCCTTCTTGCTCAAATAGCCCTTGATGCCTTCAGTGTGACTCTACAATTTTCATAGTCATGAAAATAAAGGAAACTCTTTGAATGAGGAGGTGTGTCCAAACTTTTGGTCTGTACTGTAACTTTGATGTTCTGTAAAACAACTTTAAATTACTTTGTTCTTATTGGTGAACAACAGATGGTCAACTCTGTTTTCTCTCAGGTACATCACAGTGTAAGCTTCACAGTGAACATTACTCTCATCAGCGTAGTCCATATCAACAACAAAAATATATCTTGACTCCATATAGTGGTTATTTTGGAAAAAATCCCAGGTATTTTGAGCAGTAGGATTATAAAAAAATATGTGCTAATATAACATTAAATTAAGTAGCCTATATAAAATTGCAAACATTTATCTTTCAGTACTTTTTTACTTAAGTACATAAAAAATTGAGTACTTTTGTACTTTCACTTGAGTAAGATTGAAAAAGGAGTACTTTTACTTTTACTGGAGTAATATTTTACTATACGTATCTGTACTTTTACTCAAGTACTTGATTTGTGTACTTCGTCCACCACTGGTCACCATACTTGGCTGAATGTCACTTCACTTCACTTCAATGGCACGAGTGCAACTGCCTCTTAAAGGGAGTAGGAGATGACACTCTGATTGGTTTATTGCACGTTACACCCAAAAAACACCCATAACTCAAAAAAAAAAAACAATAGGGACAACCTGTTTAGACCATGTGAGTAAACCATTTTCCCATTGTTAAAATAGCAAAAGTGGATTCGTACATGCTCTGATTGCAACTGCGCCATGCGGATTAGACCATATGCTTTGATCATTAAAGGCCCCTAGACTCAAACAATTTTTAAAACACAGCTCAAATACAAAAAATGGTTCTTATGTGTGTGACAGTGTTGATCAATGCACTACTTCAAACAATCTCTATTCTAGGCAAATGTCTCACTTTCTGATGCACTATTTATCCAGAACAACAAACACAAAGACCTCAAAATAATGCACAAACTGATAGGTAGCTAATACATCTGCACCTAATAAAGCTATTACAAAAGACTGTGTTAGTCCCTCACCATGTGTTTAATGCACAGGGTAGAAATGTGCATTTGTGCTATCTGTTTGAGAAAGAGAAACACTCCTTATTACGAAGACAATATCCAAGAGGCCTAAAACTTGCAGGAAAAATGTAAATGTAAATATGCATTTATATATGTTTTGATTAGGGCACACATTCTGCATGCATAACCAGGTAACACAAATGTAAACCGAAGAATGTGGCAGGATACTTTGAACAATATTAAAACTAGTGTAATCCGAATCTCTTAGTTTGCATCGCTTCACACATTAAACTAAGCAAAAATGTATTATATGATGTGACAAACTGCAATTCAATTTGAAACTTGTTCAGATCGCATGCTGTTTCTTTATGTTTCTGTTCAAACATTAACCTGGAAAAACAAGAACTTTTATTTGATTACTTTTTTTATCCCTTAACTTCAGCAAACTCTGTTGAGACCCGACAGTGTAATCAGTAAATAAAAAGACATCACGTCCCAGTGTGATCTTCACCGAAGGGCCAGTGCTGGAACAATCATCTGCTACAGCCCACCCTGGCTGGAGCATTCGGCTTCCAGGTGTCGGTGTGCATGTGAGTGTGTGTGTTGGCAATGAGGTGTGTTTTACTCCAGAGCTGGAGGAATCCCATGCTGCAGCCAGCCCTTCTCCTCCCTCTCTCTCAGGCTGCCAGGGTAAACAAGCAAGGCCGTGTAAATACCACATCGCCTTATGATGGCTCAGACACGGGAGACGGAGGATCCCCCCGCTGTGGCAGCCAAGCTGACAGTCAGCCAGATGTGGAGGAGCTGTCCAGATAATAGAGCACCACACACAGGATGTTCAGACAGGGCTTTCACTGGATCCCTTGCCAATTCACACGTCACTCAAACACACACATACATGTGCATGCAGATGAGCATCTGAACCAACAGCAGGGGTTCATTAACTCACTTACTCACACATATAACTGACATAAATCCACAAACATCCAAGAACTAACATGGTAGAAACTTGTTCTTTGAATTCCTTATACTGTGCATGTTTTTCCTTTGAGCAGATTCCAAGCATCCCACACTATGTTTGTCTGTGAGTGTGGGAGTACGCATGGAGGCCCCAGGCACCCAGGCCCACATACAATGCTACACAGCTCAGCAATCACACCACTGCTCCTTACATGATGCAATTAAAGCAGAGCCCTTGCAGGACTGAACATGTTTACCTAGCACTTCCCCGCTTCGCTGGTGTAAAAATTATTGTTTATTTTTTACGTTGGTTTCCTGAGCCTAACGCTTTAAATGTAGGGATTTATTGGCTGTTAAAATGTAGGGATTTATTGAACACTTATTGGCTGATTCCGATATTTGTCACTTCCTCTCTTTTTTTATGTATCATATTTTGATCATGTTTTAAATCAGCAAAGTTCCAAAAACACCTGCATTAAATTATTCTAGCAGTTGTATTGCTGCAGCATCAAATAATTTCTAATGAACATGGATTTGATCAATTTAACCTTCAGCAGATCTACATGAATACAACAGAACAAAGACACATATTAAATTAACAGTGCTTTTTAGGAAGATTTAACCGTTTTCAGGTACAGAAATAAAGTAATGTAAAATATCACTTCACTGTATACATTAAATACATATTAATTAATCTTCGAATTTGTTTTGTATACATTTTAATATTTTTTTGCTTGTTTTCTTTGGGACTCTTATTTTGACAGGTTTTCTAGTCTACGGAGCTATATGGGTAGTGAAAGCACGCAAATCTTCAGATTTAAAGTTTGTCAGATTATTAAAATGAGGTTCGCTACACTTATGAAAGTTACAAAAGTTATTTAGTCAAGAATAGTGTGCAATCTTTTGTCTTTTGTTATTTGATTAGCATTAAAGTGCAGACAGCAGGATTATGCAACATTATACAGCTCAGGTCCTCCACGTAGTTAATTAATAAACAACTGGTTTGTTATATTGGCCTTTTTCCTTATATAGCTGATATGCAGATGGTTGTAAATTTTGGAAAAAACTGACGATAAATTTTGACGCTGATACATACCAATGGCATGAATATAAAATATATAAATAGGCAACCCTATTTAAATGTCCAAAATATGCTGCTTTATGACATGTACGTTTCTTATTTTTGTTGTTGCACTAATAAATTAACTAATTAAAATAATAATAATAATAATAATAATATTCAAAATCGTATATAATAACGTTCAAAATCGAATGAGGTTCATCTGCGATTATGAATGCGATATTGCCTAATTGCCAGCTTTACTGACAAGATGCACATGACAATCGAATGTGATTCATTGTACAGCCCTATATACACAGCTGGTTTCAAAAGTCTGAGACCACATTGAAAACTGGAGATTCAAGATCTATAGTAAATCTGGAAATCACAAAAAAGTTATTTCTAAAGTTCAATTTTGAATTAAGAAACAATCCACACTATAACTATGACATTTGTGATATTATGCATATGAAAACCCTTTTTGTTCAATAGCTCTACACAACAAAAGCAAATACTAAAATATTGTGCAATTCACGTAAATTTGGCTCAAAACTAAAACTGTAAGCTAATATTAATATATAATATACACTAAATATATCATTTATTAATAATAATTCTAACAGTATGAATATTATTAGTAATAACAGTAATAAATGATACTTTTATCATTCACTAAATGCTGGAGCCAGGCCCAGCTTTTTCCAGGCCATTGGCAAGAGGAAACACCCTGAATAGATGGCCAGTCCAATAATATTAATATTCAGTTCTCTTATATACCATTCAAAAGAGTGCACAACCTTACATAATAGTTCTTTATTTTACACCAAAATTGTAAAAGTTAGCTTCATTTTCTTGATAAAACCAAGGTCTTTCTTTACCTTCTGCATCCCCAGTGTGGAAAAGAAAAAAATTGCAATCATCTAATCTCTTGTAAAAGGCCAGGCACTGCTCTTCAGGTTTGGCCTTTCAAATAAGCCACACCTGCACAGATGGAAAAGGAAAAAAACACTAGTACTGCTTTGTAAATATCTAGAGACTGTATCGTGTATATGCATCGTACAAAGTCTTCGCAAATTTATGGTTTTCATACAAATGCTAATCAAAACCTCACTCTTGTGTGTGAAGTCTCACTCCTCAACAGAACAAAGAGGGCAGAACAAAGACATCTGTGAGAAGGCCAGTGACAAAAGCGAAATTATGTAGTAGCATCTCTAGGACACCATCTCCTCATGTGTTCTTCAGTGCCTAGATGCAGATGGCACTGCAGGAGACAAATGTGGTGAATCAGAACAAAGACGCTGACAAAGTTCTGTGGGCGAAACGGTCCCGTATTCAACTCTGCCCTCCAAAGCACCAACAGACAGAGTTTCACTACTCAATTTTAAACTGTGCACTGAGAAGCCACTTCATTCAATACCACTTACCGTCTTAAAGGTGGTGGAAGAGAGACATGTTCCCTCTACAAAGAGCATAAGTCTGTGACGGAGCTCTGGCGGGCACGGGGAAGCGAGCATTAAGAGATGACAGGTATGTAAAGCGAACCTCTGAAGTGTCAGAAGATCCGAGCGCTGATGAGAAGACCAGCGACTCTGACAGCACATCTGAGACTTTAAAATCTGAACATCACACAACCGCTGTAACAGAGTTTAACGTACTCTTGCGCTGCTGCTAACATGTGTACAGATTGTATACCTGCTTGCATTTATCTGACTGCATCGTGAAGATGTGGCGTGACCGTGTGCGTGCTCAGGGACGATAAAGGGAGAGCGGGAAATGAGCAGGTGTAGGTAAAGCAAAGAGGGACAAAATTATAACCCATCTGCCAGTGCAAATTAATGATGTACCGGCGTCTTAATCACCTTTTGCTCTTAACAAAGAGCCAAGGGAATAATGATTAGCAGTAACATAAATGTAAGACTTCCATCTCTGAAGTTGCATGGTGAAATCAATGGCAGGCACAAAAACTGCTACAAAGCAATCAATCACCTTAACTTTTCTGAATCCACTTGCAACCTTTCCTCGCCTAGCGCAGCCCGATGGGACTTGAAGGAAGAGGAGACAAAGGCATGTCAATAGGGCCCGGTTTTCCATCACATGTACTCCTTAATCACACACCCTTTAATGCTGTACGGTCTCTGACTCTCCTTTCCAAACCAATAGCCTGTTAGCTTGAGAAAGCACACATCTACCTACTCGCTCCTCTGAAAGAGCCCTCATCTATCTCCGTCAAAAGCTGGGATCTCCATTAAAGACTGTGTGGAGAGGTGGGGGGGGGTGTTTACTTTTTATTGATGCTGTTGTCTCCATTGTCTTGGCTAGGCTTGAAAAAGCTCCAGTCATTACTTTCTCTTCACCCTCCTTCTCACTCCAGTCACTGCTCATCGCAAGTCATTGTTCAAACAATTAGCTCGATAAGACAAAGTGAGGGTGCGAAAGGATGTTACGGAGAAATTGAGAGCAAGCACCTTCAGTTGCTCATCTCATTCTATAAAGTGCTACACAGAATTCATCCGAGAAAACAAAGGAGTCCGCAACTTTGGGAAGTCTTTTCGAAATGTTTCACAAAAGAAATTACAATGAAGTCTTTCTTAAGCACAATAAAAATGCATCAAAACAACTAACTTAGGGTGTAAAGACACTGCACTTTTGAAATGTGTCACTTTTCCCGGTTTTGGAGCCCAGCTACACTTCCTTCCAACAAGTAGCATTTAACTTTCTGGGGCAATTAAACACGTTGCGCAGGACAACAAAGCCGTGAAACCGGCAAAAGGAAGGCTATGCATAAAAATAAAACCAAAATTGTCTCGACAATAATGAACCAGCGCCTACATCCCTTTTCAGATGACAAGAAGGATATCTATCTTAATTGTTGTAATTACTGGACCCCCAGCAGTGAAGGTCTCCGAGTGTGGCAAACACACCCACGGGAGAACATCTTGTCTTCTGTCACTTCTGGTAAATGGCTCTTCTCTCTGACGAGCTCATCTCGTCGCCTCTTCCCCATCTCCCATTCACACATCCAGCTTGATAGCAATTATTTTTGAGGCCATCCCTGGCAAAGCACATTATTTAGATTTTCACTTACAATCGAGTTAACTTGCAACTCTCCACCCCTCAGTGAGAAAACGAATCTCTTCATAAGGAGGGAAACGAATAATGTTTTCTGAGGTATTCGCCCAGATTTCTGCCATTTGTATTCTAAGTGCTTGTTTATGGGAACAGGGATCCGGGGCATATCCTTGGGAAAATGAGCTACTTTATACCATTTAAATATATTACAGCCAGAGGCACTGCACATTTGAGGAAACATCTAGGCAGACAGCAGTTAAAAGATACAGGGTGAGATGAATACCCAATGAGTGTGAGGGAACAATGCAATTTCGAAAGAGAGGTCAACAAAGGGTCACTACGCCAAGCAGACTGTGCCCGCTTCTCTCAGCTAGCATTCTTTGAGAAACCGTGTCATCCTCTGATACTCTGTGGAAAGTATATACAAGTACTATTTTAAACTCCCCTGAAGCAGCATGTTTGCATCAAATCCTAAAGCTCGCTCCAGAAATGTCTTCGAATGCTGCAGTGGCATTTTCTGTCTTTTGAGGTGAGGGGGGCTGATCAGATACTTGGGCTGTCGAGACTAGATGTTCTTTCGCATCTCATTCGCTTTCTTTTTGGAAGTGGATTCAATGGAAGCTCCGTCGAGCCATCATTTAGCCCTGCACCTGTCACTCTGTGGGGGAATGCTGGTTTAAAGTCTCACTGGTTGATGCTCTCTGACTCTGGCTGACAGCTGGAAGGCGAATACTGAAGTTTTTCTGTTGGTCTTTGATGGAGTCTGTGTGAGTAAGCATCCGATCCCGCCCCCCCCTGCCCCTACACACACACACACACACACACGTACACACACCTCAAGCATGGAAATTAATTATGACACACTCCAGCACACACCTCCCGAACATGCGCTCAATCACACTATAAATATACAATATACACTACGAATGCATGAGTGCTTGACTGATATCAGTGTTCAACTTAAAAGAAGACTTAATTCTCGCAGATTAGACCAACTTCACATATAAAACTAAATGACAGGGAGAACATCTCGGACATAATGCATCTTTTTGAAGAGAGTTTAAAAAGAAAACTGCACTCAGAAATAGATTCCTTAAATAAGTAGCTAAAGACTTTTATAACTGAATACAGCATGGAAAGCTCAGAGTTACTGGTTTGTACATATCAAAAGTACAGGAAGGTGTGTGTGTGTGTGTGTGTGTGTTTTGCACAGGGAGGTGGGGCTGGGAGTAATGCGTGTCAAGACACATTAGACTTTAGCGCTAATGTTTCAGACGGATGGAAGGATGAATAGAGGGACGGATAGGCAAGCTGACAGTAGAGAGACACAAGCAAAGGAGGATGATGTGGTGAGGAAAATTCCCCCCAGGAATGGCACTGTGGAGAGAGTGGTGTTCTCTATTTATAGAGGTGGGACTGGAGAGATGCTCGTGACAGCCATCCACTACAAAATCCACAGCTGAACTAAACCCCACGGAGCACAGGAACAGCAAACCAGAGCTGCTCACTGCAGGTCAGTTAGAAATGATCACAACTTCAATAAATCATAATCACCATCATGCCAGTTTGCTCTTATAAGGCCCTCCAGGCGAACTCCTTTAGGGTCCTCCTGTTTACAGGAAAGTCATAATTTTTTAGAGCCATGCAGCAGGATAGCCCAAGGTTAACTGTCTGACCTGAAACAAATAGACATGTCATGTGCTCAAGGAGCCAAATATACAGCCATTAAGGAGGCATTATAAGGAAGTCCTTGGGTTTTTTTATCACATTTTAAATTCATATATTTACAAACTCACAATTGTTTAATTAATTAACAAATTGTTTGAAAACAGTACAGTCCAATAATCTGTAACAACATTAATAGTGTTATCATTTGCCAATGTTAGAAAGAACATGTCCCTGATATAACAATGTCTTATAGTGTACATTGACGGAGAAATAATTAAATAATTTGATCTAAGGTTCATTCAAAGTTCCCATATTACGATAAGCTACTATAAACACTGATGATTTGTGGGTAGATGAAAAAAACAAACAAAAAGGAAAATGCAATCTATTCTCAGAAGGTTGAAAACACTGACAAATAGTTGCACTCACTCTAAAAAGTGATTTAAAAAAAAAAAACTATTCTTGCTTGGTGTGTTTTTTTAAACTAATGCAGTCAAGTGAATACAGAAATGCAAGAAACAGTGGTATTTATTATAGAGCTGAATTGCAAGAAATATCTGTTGTAGTTTCCCTACAGTAGGAGATGCAGTTCAATAACCATGTTGGGTAAGGTTGCAAACGAAAAAAGTGAGAGAGAGAAACAACAAATATGGCAAAAGTTACATGGCGTTGCATTCAGAGCTGTAAAATATGTCATAATGGTTGGATATATAACATGTTTTTCATTCACGCTGCAGATGCCTTAATAAAGAAGTCTGCTCGCCTAATTTAACTTCAGTCAACTTGTGGCCGAAAGCCAAGCGTGAACAGTGCCGGAGCCGACAGTAGCCCAGGGTCCTAATTATGAAAAGTAAAAGAATGATCAAGTTGAGTGCGGTTTAATGACTTTTAACATTCATTTTGAAGACACTGTGGGCGTACACTGGCTGACTGCAGATTTGAGTTTTAATCCCACATTTGCAGACCTGTAATCCATGTGCAGGTATGATAATCACTAGAAACACACAAACACAAACATGCCAAAATATTCAAAATTATCCATATACTGCACCCAACAAATACAGTATCACCCACCACGTGATATATTTAAAATGGATGTCATGCTTCCATAAGCACATTCCGTGGGCTGTTTGCAAGACAGTATTAATTTGTTCTTTTTTTATTCGGTTGAATTATGAGGTGCCTATACAATTTTTTTGAACTCTACAGTCCAAGGCTGTATTTTTAATATTGCTGGATAGTTCACTTCCAATGCCACTGGCCCCAAGAGTGGAACCAGGGCTGTTTCACATTCAGTTCACACAAAAATAATAATTACTGCTTCAGTCAATAATGAGACAAGGACATGGCAGAAAGAAATAGGACAAAAGGAGACGGTTCTCCGTATTAAAATGCATCCACACAGTAATGGCTGTGTTCATCTAGAGATAAACAGGGTTAAAGCCGTGAGAGAGCAAGAAAGTTTTAAAGATTGACAGTTGAAAGAGAGTATATACTGTAGTATGTTTTATCAATATACTAGAGTGCTACTGCAAACCTTCAGTACAGGCAAAGCTCATGTTTATCATTTTTAAAATATTGTTATTGGGCGATATGTTTTTGTGCTTGGCCGTTGTGTTCGAGGTGGGACTTTTATTTTGACTGCAATGAGAGCGGCAGTGCCAGAGCACACAGTGCTCACATTCTCCCTCTTGTTCACTGCCGTCATTCAGTTCTGCCTAATACAGATAGAAGTCTGTCTAATAATAATATAGATAGAACTGTTCAACAAATGAATTAAAAGGTATACAAAACGTATTATAACGATTGCTTTTATATTATTAGTAACAGAAAGGCAAACATGATACTTTCTCGCTTGCTGCCAGCATTCAGCAAATATGCATATCATTTAAACAAACTTTAAATAACTAATACAAATTTTATTTTTACAAACCTTGCATACTTAGTTGAATCCAGCTTTGAGATCTTGTGAAGTGTGCATCTGCATATTGCCTGATCGCATGTGTTCTGCGTGACAGTCGATCCGTGCGAATTGAATCCGGACAGGAGGAGTGGTCAGCTTCACTGGAGATGCGTGATCTACTTTAAACTTGTGATTTCAAACTATGCTGATTTATGCATTTGCGCACTGTTATATTTGTGTGCTGCATGTAAAATGAGCGTTACCTTGGCTTTAATTGAAATAATATGATTCCCTATGCACACAAACTTCCCAGATAATTTATTATTTGTATTATTATTTATTATTATACACCTTTATATTATATACCTTTTTAATAAAAGGTATTTGGAACATCTGAGATTGGTTTATAGCTTGGTTGGTCAAAATTACTCGCATCAAACGGCCGTCAAGAGTAGAGTGCTGCGAGCTCCCTTTGGCAGCTCAGAAATCGCAGACACAGCAGCGAAGCTCATAACACACCTGGATTTACAGGTGTCTGACAGTCGCTGATGTCAGTTTACAAGCATACAAGCTCTTGGGACGTGAGACCGCCGAAAAGCAGCCTGCGACTAGTGAAGTGAGGAGATTAGAAACCGCAAGAACCACCTGCAAACTCCCATCTCTCTCTTTACATTCTCTGCCCACTCCACATTTTTTCTTCTACAGCTGTATAAACTGCCCAGCTCATCTAATTATGGATGATTTAGTCTGCAGTGGTGGGTTTAAACCCCATACAGATGCTGGTGGGAGCCTAGACAGTGCAAATTGGGCATTGCACCACACAAGAGAGACATCGAATGACTATGAGAGACACACACTTCCCATGACAAATACAGAATTAACTAACTGTGTAGTGTAGGCTTAAGGCAAAGACTACCTATGATTAAATATGAATGTTTAAGGCTCTGTGCTGTGCTGAGGGAACAAACAAACAGCACATTTGTATTAAGATTTCTATCTCTGGTCTGCAAACCCATTATTGAGAGTGATAACCATCGAGCATCCTTTCATGGATGAGAATTTGACGGCATTGACTGATAAAAGTGCACTTCCGACATCAAAAATATCTGACTGTTCACAGAGCCGTTAAACGTTAAAGATCCTCCACACTTCTGTGCCCACCAAACACAGTTAATAAATAACTGCCCTTATAATTCATTTACTTTCTCTGCAAAAAGAGATTCATTTTTATTAATGAAATGCAGAGAAGAGGGGAGAGCGAGAAAAAAAAAGCAGATGATTATCTTTTTCCAAGCCGAGTTTCTTCCTGTCTGTAATGGCTCACTGTGTCTCTTGTGTTGGAGAAAACTGTGCAAGCTTTCAAATGAAAATGAAGCCGGATATTCCACAGTGTATCAGTCAGTGTGGCAGAGTTTTGAAGATGCATGAAACAACCTGAGGCCTCAGCAGTATTCAAACCGTGAGGGTCAGCAAAAAAAAAAAAAACTCCCAGATTCTCTCGCCTCTTCCCTCTGCAAAACCAAAACCTTTAGACAGACCAATTGCATCTGTTTGTTATTAAGAGTACTTTGTCCTATCTCCAAGCCCACCTATTCAGAAGAAGAAGAAAAAACTGATCTTCTGAGGCCTTGAATGCATGAATAAGATAAAGCTGCAACCATCCAACTTTTTCATAATTAGCCTACACTTGAGAGAAAATTGCAAGCTCTATTTTGCCTTTTTCCTAGAACTTTGCTAATCCAAATGTACATTTTAGCACAGGAGAATACAAACAATGTGCTAAATTTACTTTGCGACGACATTAACATGAGAAATAGCAGGGATTAAAATGTCATCATTGACTATACAGAATATAGGGTTCTGCATACATTGTTTATGGTAGCATGGATTATTCAGTAGATAAGCTAGTCATAATATTCATATGACTTATGCATACTTAGCTACAAGAGGAAATCTGAAGATATTTATGTCATATATCAAGACTGCACTAAAGTTCAATGCCACATGTACAAAAACCTTCACACACCAATTTGTCTCGCAGTAACATCCACAAGAAAAATAAGTGCTACAGCTATTCAATTCATCCCTCTTGTGTATAGCCCCTAACACTACATGCTGCAGTCTGAGAATTGTATTTTGACTCTGGCAAAAATATTTCACTTAAGTCAGAGCTGTACGGGATGTCTTTGATAGAGAAAACATGACAGCATTTTCATTTTTGGTGGAACGACAGATTTCAACTCCAGAAGAAGTCCTTGAAACTTGAACAGCAACAGTGCATGATAATGGGCTGATCAAAATTCAGATGCCCATTTGGCTGACTAATTATTATTTCATTGACGAAGCAAGACAACACCTTGCCAGTCCTCTTTCATCCTCAGTGGTGTGCTAAAATATCTGAGCAAATATTTGGGCAGTGTTATCCTAATGTATTGAAAAAGACAGAATACTCGCCACAAAAGTCAAAAAGAAATGTTAACTGTGCCTTCACATGAACCAATTAAATGTACTGACATGCATTTAAAATGAGCGATTGGCTCCTCCGTCCATAAAATACAATAAACCCAGACCATTGTTCTGTAGATAAAAGCCAATGGTGGTATCCAGATCATTATGTTCCTTTGATATCCTGTTTTAATTGTTTCAAAGAGAAGAGACTCACAACTGCCAAACGCAGCGGGTTCAAGCTGTGGGCAAGCATATCAAGGACCCAAAAAGACTAACACTCAAAGCGATAAAAGCTCTCGATGTAATCAAGAGAATTAGCCACTCCCTGAACTCCAACAATCAAACGGACTCATGCTATAGACTTCAAGACGTCTACAGGGCCATTACCATTAAATCAAGCATCCATTTGACATCAGCAGAACAAGAACCATGGCGTAATACTTCCCGAACACAAGGTAAATTCATCATCTTGGCCGAAGCTAAGCGGTTTTAAACAAGGATCACAAAGAGAGGTCCACCTATAAACAATTACCTCAACCATTTCACATCTGAGCCCACAAATCCCTTTGTTTTCCCTCTCTCATGCAGAAAATTATTTGTGGGCTAGAGGAGTTGGACTGAATGAGCTGCAGGTTTAATTCAGTGCCTTTCATTTCAAGAAGATTTTCCTCTCCCTGCCGGGGAACAAACAACCACCATCCATCAAGGAGAATAAAACTTTTTAAATAGCTCTTCCTAAACAGTGCGCTTAAGATAGCCAAATGTTAATAACCAGCTGATGAAAAATTCATCAGCCCAGAATAACACAATTCACCCAAATACCAGCCAAGTACACTATAATTAAAGTGATGCCAGTCTGTTTTCATGAAAGACAGGTTCTGGAGAACAGAATCAACTGGAGACTCTCCTGCAATTAATAAACCCATGCTTTTCCACTGATAAACATTAAATCTTGTAAGAAGCAGAAATGGGTCATGATTACCAACAACTGGTCAATTAGGTTGATGATTACATCAAATTACAAACAGATACATATAACAAAATTAATACTAAGATTATTTTTATTCTTATTTTGAATTATTTTTAATGAATATTATATATTTATATATCATAATAAACTAATAAATTATTAAATTATTAAAATTTAATAAAATACAGTATCTAACTATATACAAAAACTATAACTTGTTAATCATCAGGACGCAATTATGCACACTTATATATAGACACATATTTAAAAGATCAGTCCTTTTAGAAAAGAAGCAGCCTAGCACGTGTACATTAAGTGCTGAGTAACAGGAAGTGGAAGCTATAGGAATAGAACATACACGCTTGGCCAATGCAGCACATTACTATGCAGCAAGTCTCTCCGTACAGTAGTGGCTGGGAATCACCCCTGCGAGGATTAAATTCAGTGAGCTGAGAGAAAGGGAAAGGTGGTGGTTGTGAAATAAGAGAGTCCAGTGCTCTCTCTGTCCTGTTCTCTGCTTCTCTCTCTTTTTCCATCTTAGAGTGAATAGGCAGAGGACGCCTCGTTGATTTTACTGCACGCCATCAGAAGCTCCACAAAATCCGGCAGAGGTCTGGAGGGCCAGGCAGAAAAATAAAGTGAGGGATGAAAAACTCAAGAGTGGTTGAGTTCACGAGAAGGGAAGGGAGTGGACAGGCGAAGCAGACAGACAGGAGAGCAGGGCATTCCTCTTCCCATCTGCAGGCCTGAAGGCAGGAAGCGGGGGCATGGGATATGGCTCATTACACCCAGCCTTCTCTTATCACTGCCACTCTCCATGGAGTCATACCCAAACACAGCTAGTAGGGCACTTCAATTCCCTCTCTCCCTCGCACACACAAAAACACGTTCCCTTTTCGCTGCCACAGATGCTGGCTCTCAGAACACCGCACATCATTATTCCATAATACAATTTGAGCAATCCATCCCTAAAGGATGTTGCATTTTGAACGCATGGCAAATAACCGAGCCATTCCTTTATGTTCTTAAGAGACAGTGACAATTTTCACATTCTATATCAGAGAGATCCACTGACATAAAGATTGGCCATTGTGACACACGCATTCACTTCCATTTGTGTTCTGAAGCACAAACAGTACATCGAAAATTGCTTTGCGTCTCGTAACCTTTGTCATTCCAATAGCATATATTTTATTACACTGCAGTGCATACATGGTTTACCACAGAGACCAGTTTGCAGCGAGAGCAACGGCTGCATTATCAAGCCTAGACATGACAGCCAATCATCTTTCAGAAGCCATTATGATGATCAAGTCCATTATAATGACACAACATCTGGAACAAAGACCTCTAATAGCCAACAGCTGCCGGGTGGAATGACAGCAATTAGTGAGCCTTTGACACTACACTAACCCTCGGCTGAAGTGGACGGTGTAATTTAAAGCTAGCTTTCACAACACTTGTGAATTAATTATCAATCAAATAAGTGACATAGGGCCCTATCTTGCACCCAGCGCAATTGACTTTGTACACCGACGCATGTGTCATTCCTATTTTGCACCCGCGCAAAGCGCGCTTTTCCCTCCACAGAAGCACGTCGCTAAACTAGTGAATGAACTTGCGCTCCCTGGGCGTTTCAGCGCAAAAAAAGGAGGCGTGTTCCGGCGCAAACAATCCCTGGTGCTATTTTGCTGTTCCATTAAACAATTGCGCCACTGACCAGAAAAAACCTAGTCTAAAGTCATTGGCGCGTTGCGCATTGTTCATTATGCTATTTTAAGGGCGCATTCATGACCATAATGTATAGCGTGCACAACGCGCATACACTTTGCTCATGTAATCTACACAGATGCAACAGTTATTTTTGCAAATCATAAATTGTTACACTAAAAAAAATATTAACACATGAGATGACGGAAATCATTGTGGTGTATTTTGGGTGGGTTTCTCCCATCCCCATACAACACAACTTCTCTGTCTTTCACTGCTCTTACAAGAACATCAGTCTCCTCGGCTGTGAACCGCTCCTGGCGTGCGCCTGGGAAATACGCCATAATAATAGCAATCCATAATGGAACTTGCGCACCTGCTTTTAAAGGGAATGTTGGATGACGCTCTGATTGGTTTATTTCACGTTACGCCCAAACCACACCTATGAATAATGAAGCTACTTCAGACCAACCCACTTTAGATTTGCGCCGGGCGCAAGAGCCATTTATCCCGCCGGGAAAATAGCAACAGCGCCGAGACCCGCCCACAAAGTTACTTGCGCTTCGCGCTTTGACACTTGCGTTTCAGATCGTTAAAATAGGGCCCTAAGTCATGCTATTTGTAATATGACTCAAAGAGTCTATAAAATTAAGCCTGTTCAAGATATTAATTTTTACTGAAATGTTAACCTTCTTACCAACGTTAAGTACAACAACAGCTAGCTGAGGCCTTAATAAACATAGAAACAATGTACAAATGAACTCGGACACCTGAACCTCTAATGCGTCTGAGTGGCCAGACTATCCAAATTTAGAAGAAAGACAGTGGAAATTGCGCATCACCAGCTTCTATTGATTTGTAGAAGACTGGAAGAGACACTAGTGACTAGCCAATGGAGGTCTACAAAAAAGCCTGAGGCATACTTTGAAAGTGGCAGTGAACTGTGTAAGTGGCCTGTTGAGGACAAGACTGAATTACAGTAATATGCAGTATTACATAAAGTGAATCTTCTAACAACAAGCCTGACTCTTTGTTGAATGTAATTGAATTTAATAATAATAAAAGGAATGTAATTTATGCCTGTAATGTCAAAGTTTCAGCAGTCACATGATCCTTTATAAATCATTCTAACATACTAACATGCTGCTCAGTTCATTAAGTTGCAATAGTAAAGATATTGATAAAGGAACAAAATATTTGAGTATCTTTTAATCGATTGTTAATCAAAAATATCTTGAGCACCAAATAAGCATATAAGAATGATTTTTGAAGGTTCGTGTAACACTAAAGACTGAAGCCACTGCTGCTAAAAATTCTGCTTTAATAATACAGAAATAAATTACATTTTAAATATAATAAACAGAAAACAGTTGCTATTGAATAATTCGATCTGGGTTTCTGTGCACCTTATTATACACAGCTCTAAGTAAGGAACTACATAAATGCATGTTGAAGAAAAGATGTCAGGAATTACTTTTTTTGTAATAATCCATCTCCTAAAGCCTCCCTACAAAACATCTAGGACAATTAAACATGAATGAAAAAATGGAGACAGAAAAACATGGTTATTAACTGCCTCTGTAGGTCTTTGGTTATCATTAATAAATATAATTACAGCAAACAAAGAAGTCCAATGGTGTAACGTCAGCAACAGACAAAGACCCAATTTTATTATCACAACCCATTAATTACATCTAATGAAAGAAGATATAAGGATGGGGGGGGGGTTAAACCATTTCCTTTTTTCTTCTTCTTCCTCTCTTCCAAGCAAGTGCTTTTATCGCCACAACAGGGGCATTCATTTCCTTATGCTTTTATACCCTCACTTTACTTATGATATACAAGTGTTTAGTTGTTTTAAAAATACATTAGTTGCTTTAAAGATTCTCCAAGTTATCTGGATATGCAAACCTGACAAACAACAACAGAAAGGTAAAAAAAATGGTAATGCCAAAAAGAATGGCATTAGCATGCTGGGTTTTGGGAATAGCTAAAATAGAATCCAGATCATCTGTAGTCGACACTCCAACAGCCCTATTCCACAGAGACCATGACAAAGAGTGTAAAAAAGCTAAACTACTGTAATTGGTTTTAAAATGGTGGAATTCATTACAGTTGTGCTGCATGTTCAGAAATGCAAACAGGAAAGAAAAAACAATCACTGAAGGCTTGAACTGATATGCTTAAATAAAAGCAATAGGGAGATGAAAGGCATAATTCAAAATGACAATTTTAGCAGCCTTAGCTCATTTATGACAGAAAGTTGAATATGTTGTGAGTGTAATTGGCTTATGATATCAGCTCTCTTTTCTACCATTGCCTTCTCTTTTGTTCTACTGGCATGATATAGACTATGAGAATGGCCAGCATCCAAAAATAGATGAAGAAAAGTAAACCTGAAGTCTTTCCAAAGTAAAACAGGCTCCAGGTAAATCTTTTGCATATAGTTCAAAACAGAAACGGGTGTATAATGACAAATGTTAAATTGAAACAACCTCAAGTCAATTTACAGCAACTTCCACATAACTAATGTCATCTGTTAAGCATGGTAACAGCTCACTGGATGCTCAGTCGGTTTTATTCACCCAAGCATCATCTGCATTAACCTTACATACTATCACGTAGTTTCTGACACATCTCACCACAAGTGGTCCATCTACAGATCTGATCTGCGTGAGACTAAATCTGTATTTGTATTTAGACTTTATATGTGATTCAGGAGCATTTGGCAGAGCCACCCAAAGAAAGAAGCATTAGCATATGGCAAAGTTTAAAAATTAATGGGTAGTGTTGGACAGAGCACCTGAACCACAGAAAGGTGGAGGGACAGCATATGTGGATGAGAGAGAGAGAGAGAGAGAGAGAAACACCCCTACCATTCTGTCATTGACTGATGGTGGGGGGGTAAAAAAAAAAAACTGGGTAAGAGACGAGATGAGAAGAGGCTTGCAAACAGTACAGTTAGACTTTGCATGAACATGCCTTACTTCAAGAAGGGCTACTTGAATGGAATTAGCTTGACAATGTGTTGTCAGCACTATGTTTTATGACATGATGAGACCAGAGGCGCCAATATAAATTATTCAGATGTAATTGCATAAGCAGGATGCCGATGTGGGGTGAGGCAGCTTTAGCCACCAAACGTCCATCTCCAAGACCAGGAGCTAGAACGGGGAAAACGGTAGTCTGTCAACACCCCTTCAACTCAGGAAATAAAAAAAATAAAATTAAAAATAATAAAAGACGTGAATGTAACATTGGAGATTAAAAAATAAAATAAATAAAGTATTGATCTAGCCAAGGTCCATATGAATACTGTTGGAAGGTTTCAGTTACTTCCCCTCTTTAAAGATCAAACCTCTAACAAATGGCATTGTAGCCAGAAACTGTGCTGTGCAGGTCTGCGAAAAACCCATTAGGTCAATTCCATGGCAACAATGTGTCTTTTTTCTCCATCTCACACACACAAAAACTGCCGTGGAACTTTATTTTAAAGATACTGACTGCCATCTAGTGGCTGTTTTTATTTTTATTCTCAAGACATGCACTGCACCATCTTGGTCTCCTCCAACTTGTAGTCTCACTGGCAATAGACGGTTAATCATATGGATTTATACACACACACGTCAAGAAATAACAGAGAATGTGCAAACAGCGTGTCTGCTATAAATACACTGAACAAAGCATAAAGAAAGAAAAAACTACCAGGAAAAGCTGACATTTAGGGAACACAATCAAGAACAAATAAAACTAAAACGCAGCCATTTTGAAGGGTTTATTTCTCCACAGCCCCCTTGAGAAAAAGTGCAAGGCAGACTAAACGGTTTGTGACCCATCCTTGATCAAACCACAAATCGTTAAGCTTGGCCATTTGGGGAAGTGCTTAAAGTGTGTTTGATGAGCAGATAATGACGGCTCACTGCTGAGCGTCCAAGGATGACGACCATAAAATGTGCAGCCATGAGACAAGCGCCACACCTTATTAGTGCTGTGATTTGCTGATGGGGCTGCAGGGAGTCTCGGAAGGAGACGACGGGATTTTAAGCAAGGGAAAACTGTAGTGATGTAATCAACCAGGTACAATGACACTAGTTCTGCACCTCTTTGACTCCTACCCAATAGGCTAACAAGAAAGCTTTTTATTAGTTCAAGCCTGGAATAAACGCAGAGAAATAAAACGAAGAGGAAAGTCGAGAGCAGTCAAAACACACTATTCTCCAAGCACAGCTCCCGAGCTGTCTCCACTTACAATTAAATGTGGCCATACTATGTTCATGCCATGGCGTTGGTTCAAAATAAATTATTTTACCGACCACCCTAATTGTAAGAAAAGAGCTGTCCTGAAGCCATGCAGCATGTGCCAGACCCCAAGCACCCCAAAGTTAACGAGGTAACTTTGAGAAAGAAAAACAGACTGCAAAGCTCCTTCTTTCATTAAGATGAAAAAGCAAAGCAGGACTCGTACAGCTAAAGTGATGACACTGATGTCTTCGGTAAGGCTGTGGTGAAAATATGCTATGTGCTATAAATGCATCACATCTAAGGCTTGAAAAGGGCAAGAATGTGAGGAAACGGTGTTGAAAGGTGGTCAAGGAGGGTGACGGGACAAACCATTACCAGATCTTCTGACTTCAAAATGACACGGAAACATGCACGTCCCATCTCGCACATTTAGAGATGAGAGCAGGACAAAAGAAAATAATAACATCTAGGTGGATGGAGGGTGATCCGATTGACCACTGGAAGAAAAAAAAAAAGAGACAAATCGAGGCAGGACAAGGGAATATATTGCACTAGTCGCAAAGACGAACACCAAATGGGCTCCTCTCATACAGAAGTGGCGTACAATCAAGCACACACACGCCTACACACAAACAGGGCCCATCTCGTTTCCCTTTAATACGAGGACACCATGTCCACTCCTGGCTCCCTTTCATCTTTTCTTGATCATAATGAGATCCCGCTCCCCTCTTTTGAAGGCAGGAGCGCTGATTGTTTGTTTCCCATTGAAAGGAAGGGCCACGTGGCATAATGCAGCAGTCAGTCAGAAGGCAATGAGACCTTTTCTGTCACCAGTGGGAGCTGATATTGACATACGCGGCCAGTCTATCAGGTCGCAATTCTTTACACACTTTCTAGACTGCGTGTCCTATATGACAAGACATTTGTCCTTCTGGTGTATATGCATTCCCTGTCATGACTTACAAAAGACTTCTGAGAGCTTGTGTGTGATATAAAGTACGAAGAGAGAGAGCATGTCAAACTGTCTGACTGACGTTGGAAGTGCATTTATTAGTGTATGCTATCGTGAAGAGTAGCTTAAAAGCAAAACAAAAAACTAAACTGTATGCCTGCTTTATATTAAGGTTTGATCTAATAAATGCTACCTTTAAGTCCTGCCGTTTCCCATATGAAATCAACAAACCCAGACAGGGTCACTGAAATAAAGAAAGGACTGGAAATAGTATTAAAGGTAAATCAATCGTGTCATACTTGACATTTCTATATTAGCACTTGATTAAATGTCATCAAAATTGTATGCATGGTTGTGGTTGCACCAAGCAACAAGGGCGCATCAGTCGAGACCCCACAGGAGATGAGGTTAGGTGTTGCGATGAACATTGTGCTAGTGTCAATCCAAATTCAACCCCAAGAAACTTCAATATGCCTGAGCTTGGAGATGCAAACAAAACTGAAATTCACAGGTCTCAGAGATGAACCCTGGGATCCTAGATGCAGAGTCTGAGTAGCTTCTGTGATGAAACCGAGACAAAAGGGGCAGAAATAAAAGACCTTGATAGCTTGAGAAGGACTAGTATTATAACATGACTCAGCCTTATAGGTCAGTTACAAACATATCTGCTGCTATTCCATTAACTTGCAGGAATTTTAAAGTTAAGCTCTCTCGACAGCATCCGTGACATGTTGTCAATTACTACAGAAAGTTATTTTGACTCCTACCTCAATTATTTCTGCAAATTAATTTCTATCAGCACATTATTTGATGGCTAAAGTAAGAAAAATTATTATACTGCTAAGTATTAAGCTTCATTACTCGTCCCCCAACGGTTAGTGCTGCAGGCATGAATGATACCTCAAAAGAGGTGTGCAATTACTTTTCTAAGAAATCAGACTTACAATTTTCAACTAAAAGATTATGAAACTGTTAGAAAAAAAACTCACAGATTTACACAAAGGAAGAGACCGGTGCTACATATCTAGAGACCAGAATATCATTGAGTCTCAGATTCTTGTCTGGCTTGGGCAATACGCAACCACATAACCAACCAGAACACCCTAGCAACCATTTAATAATGTATTAACTAGTGGTCGACCAATATATCACCAAGGCCGATATATCTGCCAATATTTTTCTTTTTTAATAATCACATCGGCCGATAAGTTTTTCTGCTTGGCCGAGGTGTTCGATGATGCACGGGACTTTTATTTTGACGGCAGCGCCTGAGTACACACACTCTCTCTCATTTACTATCGTTGTAAACAGTTCTGTCTAATACGAATGGAAGTCTGTCTAATAATCATATAGAACAGTTAAAGGAATTAATGTATACAAAAATTATCACAACTATTGCTTTTATATTATTAGTAATAGAAAGGCAAACATTATAATACTTTCTCGTTTGCCATCAGCATTAAGCAAATATGCATTTATATCCATTTAAACAATCTTTGACTGACTTCTGAATATGTAATTTCACAAACCTTGCAAACCTAGTTCAATTCAGCTGAGAGATCGTGTGAAGTGTGCATTTTTATCAAGCATGATCGCGTGTTTTCTGTGTGATGGTCGCCCCGTGTTAATTGAATGCTTTAAACTTTAAATGTGATTTCAAACTATGCTGCACTTTATGCTTTCGCCCACTTTCATTTTCACTGTGTGCTGTATGTGAAATGAGTGTTACCTTGGCTTTATTTGAAAAATAGAAAAATATGATTCTCAATGCACACAAACTTCCCAGAATAAGTGCCGTTGTTGACAGTGGTTACATCCTTTTTAATTATAATTTTCTTAAGTATTTATTTATTAGTGAAAAATACTTTGTCATCTAAAGCATAAGTATGTTATATAACATATATTTATTTTTAATCCATTTTCAAATGTTTTTAAATTTGTTTTCAAACATGAATAAAAAAAAAATTACACACACACATACATCTGCTTTATATCGCTATCGACCTCCCTGCTCTTCAAGATATCGGCAATTGCTGTCAAAAAAACAATATCGGCCGACTACTAGTATTAAAAACTATTCAAAACACCTTAGCAACCACATAGCAACACTATGGCAAACACCCAAAACAATTATTTATTTTACACTGGCTATTCTCACTTTCTTGAAAAAAGAAAAACTAAAAGATTACTTTATATAGCCCACAATGTTTCAATAGCAGATGATAAATTCAAAATATAAATAATATAAATAAAATAAAATATAAATATTAGATGCAACTTAAATTAGAAATGTGTAAGTACATTTCTAATTTAAGTACTATAAAAAAAAGACAAAAGCACATGAACTTAGACTAAAATTTAAATATCTGCAGTTAAATCAAATGCGTCATCAGTGTCCTTGTGCTGACTTGACACTTACTGACACATAAAATAATAAAAAATAAAAATCAACAGGACAAACCAATCACACTGAACACATATTCTTTCAGCACAGTTCCTTCATCCTAATTAAAATATATCTGTAAAAATTATGAACAGGAACCAAATGGTTTATTAGATTTATTTTTTTTCCATAGGGCACACGTCCTTGGTGCTTTAAAAGACTTCCTATTAAATTAGTTCAGCCTCCAGTACACAATCATCATTAATGGCCAAACTGAAACAAAAGAGACTTTCAGACTGAGGCAGAGTTGGTGGGGATGGGCTGTCCTTGATTTTATTCAAACTTATGCTGGGTACACACCAAAAGATTTTTTTACATCTTATAGGATTTGCAAGATGTGATAGACCACAAACATGAGGATAAAAAATCCTAGATTTAACCGTTTTGCTCCTATAGTGTGTGGTGTGCCAGGATGTGACAAGGACAGCACACAACACACGAGCAGATTTTCTACCAGAGTCTTGACTGTGAACACAGGGAATCATGCGAGACTTCAGAATAAGCATTGTGGACGATATGCAGGAAGAAATTGCAATTATAGTGTTTGGATTGATTTTCACAGAAAATTCACAGAAAAAAAACAAAGAAAAAAAATTGGGTGAAGTCGTGGAGATGGCAGGGACAAGGTCTGTACACGTTACAGAGTTACCTAGAGGTGAGCAATGGTCCCAAAATCTCTTTTTTTTTATGATTTTTGTTTCAGTTCTCTCTTGGAAAAGAGATCTTATTCTCTTATTGCCTTAACAATTATTTAAAGTTGATTTAATATCAGATCTCTATTTAAGTACGTGATCATTCGCTTTCTGATTGGATATGGTTTTGTTTCACGTGATAATCTCCAGAGCGTGCAAGTGTTTGTCTCCCCATAAATCAGTATTAAACATTAAACAATAAATATTAAACATGCTGAATATTTACGATTCGCGACCGGCGTTCTTCCTATCAGGTTCGGACACTCTTAACACACCTCACACCAAGGGAAAATCTGATAAGATAATCTGTAGAACCATCAAGATAATCGGGACATGGCTAGGATTGTCAAAAGAGGGAAAATCGGCCCAAAATCAGCCCGATTATCTTTTGGTGTATACCCAGCATTAGCATAGTTAAAAAGGGCCCTCTCCACAGATCCTGGCTAGTGCCAGCTAAAAGCAGAGCGAGTGAAATAGGACGCAGTGCACCCTCACTGCAGAAAAGCCTTTAAACAGGTGCTTACAATGACTCCGTACAGCCATGGTAGAGATGAGCCTTAGATCAGGTGTATACTGGGTATAAAGTCTACCCATGAAAAAAATGGTGCCCACACACAAATGCCAAGGTTATTCATTTGCTAAGGAATACAAATTATGTGGACTATAAAGAAGCAAAGTGGAGACAAAAAAAGCAAGGAAGGAGAGGCGATGGGAGAGAGAGAGAAGTCAGTCTAAAAGAGAACTGTGTTACATCCAACAAAAGACACAGAAATCATGTGAAGAATACTCAACTTTACCCATAATGCAGCACACAGCAAAGACAACAGGAAAAAACTAAATAAATTAGGCTAGTTTTGTTGTAAACAATATTTCCATTTGAACATACTTTCTAACTAACAAGACTGCAAATTGTAAACTCAGGGCTTAATAAAATTCAGAGTTTTCCCACTTGTATTGTAACTTATGGCTTTATCATGAAGTTCATGTGTGGTCAACTCGCAAATATGACCATTCCAAGACTTGAACACACCAGCAATTTAAATTAGCATCATTTCAGACTGTATAAAAATCCTGGATAATAACGGCAAACCTTGTTTCATGCTAAATAAAAAATAAAACATCTTAATAAAACTTCTGATGGAAACCAATAGCTAAGTCATTTTCTTCGCCAAGGTTTTGCTCTTTTTCACATATGCTTTTCAAGGCCCTCTGGTTCCAAAGAGAGTATTTAAGTACTCTCTTAAGTACTTAACACACTTTAACATGACGGTAAAATCCATGCCATTTCACCCGATAAAGGGCCAAGTCTTTGTCCCATGTGAAAAGCAGCTAAATCATTTCTAAAATACAAGCTTTGTCCATTATTCTCTCGCCGACAATACCAGGGATTCTCAGAGAGCGGCTGAACTCTTAACAGCCCTAGCAGACTCCAGTCCCTGAGGTCTCAGTGGCTCCACTCTCTCCCTGTGCCCACAACTCTGAACGTGTCGCCATGTTTCCGTGGAAACAGACAGTCTTTCCTAACTTCTGGGCTGACTGTGTGATTATTGATCTCCTCCTGAGGTCCGGAGAGGCTTTGCAGGTCAAGTCATGTGACCTTAACAGGTAACGGTGGACCAGTCTTCGGGGCCAATCGCTGATTGGGTTTTGTGTGTTGGTTGTGCTTTATTTAAGCACAGGGAGTCGCAGTCTTCCATTCCCTCACATAGGGGTTCATCAATTTCACACAGATAAAAACGTGGGCATTTTGACACACAATCTATCATCCTTAGCCTGACAATCAAAGCACCAACATCCCTGATCAATCGGACACCGCAGAGGGCCGGCAGGTACGCCTACACCCCCTTGGGTCACCATCATCATCACCATCAAGCTGCGCTAATACAAAACTGCATGTGACTCAGCAGCATACAGACATGCTGACCAGAGAATCTGAGCCCTGTGAGAGCATGCCAGAGAAATTTCACCCCTGAGGGAGCCGTGGTTTAGGCTGGTCAGTCTGCCTCCAAACCACACTGACAGCGTGGAAATAGCAATCTGCCCAGTGAGAGGGCGTCATCTTGGCCCCACTGAACCTGGTTTCCACAATAAAGCCCAATAAAGGTGGGATATTGGGAAAGAGAGAAACAGAAACAAGGGGAATGAAAGAGCTGACAGCTTCCCTGCAAGCCCTCACACTCTCCCATCCACAGGAAGTGCTTGCAAAAGTCAGATGGGATGGCAGGGAGTACAGGAACCTCTGAACTGTGAGAAACTTCTAAATGAGTGGACTTGTTTGTGGTGCACGCTGTCAGACAGTTCTTCAATAGAGACGATCCCAGAGTAACCTTCCTGCGCTATCCCGAGAAGTGATGCAACATTCAAAACTTACTTCCACGCTCATCAGCATCGAGCATGTTTTATCGCTGACAGTTTATAGAAAAATCACTCCACGCACAATTCTATGCCAAGCGGCATGAGAGCATTGATGGAACGGGCCATTTCGCTACAAATAAATGAGTCTGTTGCGGCAGCTTATTGCTGTATTGTAAATAACAACATTTACCTGTGCTACCTTATCTTCAAGCTTCCTCGCGTACATCTACAGGCCTTTCTCATAGCTTCGGCAACACAATAAAACACCATTTTAAATGACAAGTGACACTTGCGGAGGCAATAACGGAGCCCCTCTAAATAAATAAAATAAAACAAATAACAAGCAGCCTCATATGGGCTATGGGACCGCACTACATGAGAAATAGTAGAAGCCAGTCTGCAATTACAGCATTACGGAACTGTGAAATGAGGAAACATTGCCATCGCCCAGACAGTATATATTTATAAAGATTATTACCATCATTTTGGAGAAAGTGGGGGGCGAGGGGCGAAAGTAAGTGACAATAACAACATGAGCAGCTATGAACATTTCAGAAACAATAGTGACATGCTGTAATGTGACTGGGACAAAGACATGGTTTTGCAAATGGGTTGTGCTGAACGTCCCACTGCAAAACAGAACGTATTTATAGGACGGGGGTGGGGGTACACTCAATATCTTTTCCGCTGTTCAATCAACATGGAATGTGTGTGTGAGAAAATCTAATTAAGTGCTACATTCTCAGAACGCTGTCTGGGGGGGAAGAATGAACACGATGAAACCCATTTAGATACAGAACATTAGAATAAACAGATTAGATCACAGATTATGATTATTTGCCTAAAAACTATTGCTCATCCCTGGTGTTACAATATTTAAATGCTAATATCTGTTAGGCAGTGATCCATTTCAAAGAAAAACTGCTTAAACTAACAAAAAAGGTCCTAGTTTATTCTCGGAGAGCACAATTGAGAAATCAATCATTTCTAAATGTGCAATTTACATGCAGGGATTGAGAGGGGGAAAAAAAAATACAGAACTTTTTCAAATTATAGCCTATAAACTATACTAATGCTGAAAATAAAACCGAAATCGAAAGCCATAGAAATTACTTTTCTAGATATTTCAAAAAAAACACAAAAAGGAGGAGAGAGAAACACAGCAAAGACAGAGATTGCACAATAACAAATCAAAAGCGAATAAATAATTTTGCTACTTACCGCAACTTTGCTCCCAGTTATCTGCATGCAGCGGTCAGCGGAGGGTAGTTAATGTGCAAAAAGACACAAACAGCACAATCATTAGTAGGCCAGAATCTCTCTGGTACTATGCAGCTGAAGTATTAGAGCTTACACTTAAATTACTTGCACACTGGCCCTCTCTGCTATGCTGCCTACTCAGCTGAGGATTACACACAACTTAACAGGGTGGAGAGAGAGGGTTCAGACGGACACTAAAGACAATGTCTGCTATTTTGATGCCTGCTTGGAACATAAGGATCATGATGAGTTAATCGCTGATCGAGTTTTTAAAAGTGGCTCTCTGGTCGCTCATTGGTTTTACATAGCGACTGCAGAGAAACAAAAAAAGACATCTGATGATTGATGCTAAAATGTCATGTTTTAAAGAATATAAAATAATGCCCCACCTCAAAAATCTATTGTTTCCAAACCGCAAATCATTAATTCATGAAAATCTAGCAGTTTCTATATTAAAGGCATCTTTGAAAGGCAATACAAATATCCAGAGGGCATCGTCCCTCAAATTAAATTTTGGAAGAATCTAGAAGATTTATTTACAAAATTAACCCAAAATGTGGTATTTTATTCATGAGCAGATGGTCTCCTAAAATGCCTCCATAGGCCAAAAATCAATCAAATGTCACTGGCACTTTCTATCAAGTGTCAAATTATATATCATAACTCAAGAGTTCGACAAAGTCAGCATGTTTCTTTTTGACCATGCCATGTGACAATTGCTAGGCTGAATATCTAGATTTTTTTTCTTTCTTCTTTTTCTGAGAGCAGACAACTGAAATTAACGTAAAAACAGATTAATCCCAAACAAGAATTATTCTCACTTCTTCAGTAATACAAAACCGAAGGCAGTAGTTTCTAAAGTTTCAGATCGGTTCTTTTTGTTTTTAACATAGCTGTCTTTTGTTTTTAACAATCTCCCGCAACCATGTTTTTAAAATATGACTATAACAATGTCAATTTTAACAGCGTATTTCTTGATTAATAGAGTGTTACTTTCAAGTCCAATTTTCCATATTCCAAGTAAATATGCTCAAACGAATCATTAATGGGTTGTGTCTTGACCCAAAACAAAAAGTCACCTGATTTTGCCATCACCAGACGTGCTGGACGGCTGCCAAATATTGTTAGCACCATGCCATGTTTGGCTGGGTTTGATAAATGTTGTATTTTTACTGCAGCTTGATCAAAAGAGCAGACATTATCTTGAAACCACATAGAGAACTGTCAGGGAGGAGCCTGAGGGGAAAAGCTGCTGCTAACATCAATTTACACAAATTTCACAAAACAACACCTCATTGTCACTTTACTGTGGTATTAATGCTATCAATTTCCTGAGGAGCATTGAGAGAGAGAGAAAAAAAAAACAGATGATGGTAATTGTTGCAATGCAGAATTAGGCAGTCATGTAATATGCTAATTATGAAGAAGCTCGATTATGAAGTAGCTCCTGTAAACAAACTTCTGAAGAATGTCATCTTATCAAGAGATGGGTATTTATATCCTCGTTCCAGCTCTTCTCATGACCATCAAATGCTCCATGATGCAAATCTATTCATTTAGTTATTTATTTATCAGCTCCTGTATCCTAGACAGGATCAGTTCATCGCTCAAAAACTGTCATGAATGATTACTAGAACTTGTGCTGTAATTAAGATTCCGTTCCATTTCCGAGTCTCTGTAATACCACAGTATTGACAACGTTCAGGTGACGATCCTGAGTAAGACATCTTTTCCTCCCCCCTCAAAGACCCTGCCTCGACACATTCTGTTCCTCACATGAATCATTTCATTTAAGAGCAAATCAGTAGAGCAAAGTCGAAGCTTTTCATGACACTGACAGAGCTAGAGAGGAATGACTGTGTTAGTTGTAGACATGCTTTGGCACTCGTGAGGACAATGACACACCTGTCAGAGACTGAAAAAGAGAGAAAGCATTTCATGAAATGTTAATGGTCAAGGACGTCCACTGAGCGTCAAGGCAACATTGGTTTGCACTGTATGTGGCTTATAGTTATGTTCAGGTTACATACTCCCTGGAAAAATATTTAGCATTTTAAAAATGGGTAAACTCTTACCAATATGATAAAATATATTTACTTATTCCACAAATCAAAATAATATCTTTAAGATTATTATTTAAAAGCTACACACCCTTGATTCTTAATATTGTGTGCCACCTTCCCAAGCAAAGGCTGATTACATGGAATCACAGAAATTTTAACATATGTAAATATGTATGTCATGATAAACAGCTTTATGTGGTAAATACTAAATAAAAGGAATGCTTTTTAAAATATATTCAAAAACATCTTTAAGTTTCTGTGAGGACTATGTATTTAAATATTTATATAGTATGTATTTGGGTATTTAAATGCAAAGGCGCTTTGCCTTTATATTTTAGTTTGTGGAGGTAATCATTTAAACGTCTCCTACTGAGACCCCCTGGAATGTGTGGTGAGGGCTCTTAGTTTTGCCTGCTGAAGGATTCAAGTGGCTTCATCCAAGACAAAAATGCTCATTTCTTAAAAAAAAAAAAAAATAAATAAATGAAAAAAGCCATGCAAGGGACTTAACGAAAATGATATTAATAAACATGCATTTTATATATCACGTTTTGGCAAATAGCTATTCAGAAATGTTCAGTGTGAACAAACAAAAATGGTGTGATGGTATAATATAATGAAAGCATGCACAAATGTGTTCCAAGGAAAGAGGTGTTGGCTGTAAATAATAAAAGGAGCTGTGATCCATGGGAGCTGTAAGTTTGTGTCACCCAAGCAATAATATCGGAGCTATCAAAGAGGACAGACATCGCTGGTGTGAAACTTCTTTCTGCTTCCGTCCTTCTTTTATTTCATCGCTCTGCCCTCCTGCCAGGCAGGAGCTGTGGGAGTCTGCCGCACACAGACAGGCAGGAAGGCAGGCTGCGACAGGAATGGATCGGATGGGTTTGTTTTCCCACTAATATTTGCTCTGTAAAGCTGTGTGCTGAAACACAATCTACTGTAGGCAGATCGGCACACTCGGGGAGATAGCAGCAGATTAAGTGGGATGGATGGACTCTGCTCTCCCTTCTTTTATTTAGACGGGTTTGGGTTATTAATGCGGAGGTGTGCAGAGGCCGTCTCCGTGCTGTCTGCTCTTGGCCCCGCTCACCCCTGCTAAATTACACCTGCAGCGGCTCAAGCGGAGACCACGGGCCTCCTCTACCACCAGACCACCACTTAATTACTCCCACTCGCAAACCAAAGAGAGGACACTGACCCAGTGCAGTCAGAGACGGACAGCACAGGAGTGGCTTCCTCTGGACGTGTGTCAGTGTTCGCA
This sequence comes from Carassius gibelio, assembly GCF_023724105.1. NCBI lineage: Eukaryota > Metazoa > Chordata > Actinopteri > Cypriniformes > Cyprinidae > Carassius > Carassius gibelio. Next base: position 25,705,353 of record NC_068409.1, on the reverse strand, counting down.
TGTAAGCATTAGTCAGTGCAACTCGAAAACACCCTTGGTAGCTACTCAATATACAAAGAAAGTGCATTCGCAGATTGATCTCTGGAAGATGAACAAAATGTGAAGGTTTTAGATACATTAGTCAAGTGAAAAAAACACTTGTAGCAAAAAAAAAAAAAAAAAAAAAAAGATCCTGCCATCTCATGCTTCTGAGAGCTGCGAAATTTGTAAACATTATTAAAGTCAACATGGAATCAAAATCAACCCATTTATTTTCTCAATACATATTCTTGGACTTATTCTGCACAATATAAGTACACTAAATTCAGAAGGAAAAAAAAAGTCTTATTTTAGCAAAATAACCAAAGTAATTTAAACTAATTAGCAACAGAATGGCAAATTATGGCCAATAAAAACATTGTAGAGCTGAATACAGCTCAGCTAGAGAAACAAAGACAAAAGAACTACTAAATTGTTCCATCTTTATTCCCCAAAAATACAGTTTTACAATATAATTGTATTTGGATGACTGTGGGAACCCTGAATAACATTTCTCAAATTTAATTCTTAACATCACCAATTTTTCAATCTCTCCCCTCCAACCAGTTTTTATGATGCAAAACAATTCAAATGGATAGAGGCAATCCTACTGCTTTTTTTTATTCTGTTTCACTCAGAAAGATGTCACACTGCAGAAGTAAATGGATACATATTCCAATTCATGTTGATTTCAAATGTTTGTCATCAAAAAAAGAGCCATTAACGCTCTTTGACTCATAAATATCAAAAATCATAAAAGACAAGGACACTTTTAAAATAATCAAAGAAGATTTCCCGCCACCTGTAATAGCATTGACTTAAAGCGGCATATTAAAAAAATAAACAAAACCGTAATATAAATTGAAAAAGGCTTATTAAAGGCTCCCACAAAATCGGCAGTATGCAGATAGCTTGGTTAGTAGCTTGAGCTGAATGTTTAAAAGAGGAGGAGGAGGAGATCTCTGGGTGCTAGAGTTGAGCATTACAGGGAAAAGTGTGTTGTGCCTGTGGTAAACATCTCTTATCACATAAAAGCACATCTCTTTCCTAGAATGCAGAGCACACGTTCCAAACCTCCTCCTTGCTTGTCAGAGATCGCTGTGTACAGCTTCCACAGTGACATGCTGCTGGTGAGTCCCTCTGGTGGTGCTGAGGGGGCTCCAGGGGTGCAGAGAGACAGGAACCCCCTCCCTCCTCCCCACTTCCCGCTTTGAGACTACAATACTAATATGTGAATCATATTTCACAATGCATGCCAGGCTCGCAGGGCTGACAATGAGCCTGCTGCAGAATTCAATCATCTCTGATTATCGTCATTATTAATAATGCTGATTAATTATCATAGCCGGGAGGAAAGCTAATGAAAACGGACGCTGAAGGCCAGCCGGAGGAGCCAGTGGCAGAGCGGGTGAAGGGGATTGTGGTGTTTACGTGGAGTCGAACCACGGCAGGACCTACTTCATAAAGAGAATGAAGAGAATTCGCCCCGAAAGCCTTGGATTACCCCGAGAGGCGGTGGCGTTCTAGCCTTTATTCATCTACGGTGATGAAAGAGCCATGTTTCAGCTTACCGAGCAGAGACAGTGATGCGTACCAAATTCTAATGAAAACTTGATCCCCGGCAATATGAAGCTTTTGGAAAGTGCAATACAACAAAAGCAGCCTGATAAGCACCCAGAAAAAAAAAAAAAAGGTGAGAGGAGAAAAAATACCAAATAAATAAATAAGAACAAATAATAAATAAAAGAGCTAAAGGAGGCAGCAATCAAAGATTTGGGGCTTTAGCAAGAGAGGCAGAAAGCAGATCAGGTTAAGCTCATTATTCCATAGTGTCTCGTCATGTGGTTCATCCCCACTCTCTCCTATGTCTGTTTCTTTCTTTCTAAGACCGGCTGCCCCGTGTTTTGTGGCGCACTTACAGATTTGGCTGTTGCTGAAATGTACTGGACCACCATCTCACGTTTAGTGCTCAGGTCCTTCCCTCGCAGGGGGGCCTTGCGCTCTTCATTCAGGTTCATGTCCTCCTGTAGACGTAAATAAAAATATGTTAAATATATATTATAATAAATATATCATATTAAATATCAAATTAAATGCAAAATATCCAAACATAGCTAAATTATTATTATTATTTTTTTAATAAACTCTGAACATTGTTCTCACTGCACATTCATGACCACAGTAAGGACCTATAGAGCTAGGTTAGATTGAGTAATGAATCCTTGAGATATGTTTATCAATTCCATGACAAGTCAAGGAGACGTTGTATGTGCACAAAGAGTCTTTCTCCAGAGATGCACCCAGGCTGTATTTCTATGGAGCCATGCTGCCCTCTGGTGAACAGAAAAGGGACTGTGTCTTCTATGCATTCAAACGAGACCAGAAAAAGCCATGTCTGAAAACTGTTACTCTGTGTGTTTTCTACATGTGGCTAATAGCACATCCACTGAATTGGTGATAAAGTGAAGGACATCTTTTCAGAGATTAACATTTCAGTAGTTTTACATCAAGCCACTGTCTCTCTCCTCTTCGTTTCCCCTTGCGTAAAACAAGGCCTTTAATGAATCAGTGAGCCCTGTTGATGTGGCATCTTAATTGGCTCCTTAATCCAGTTCCCGCTCTCCAGTATGATTTACCCATCATAATTAATTATGTCCTCAAAGCTTGGAATTATTAAATCAAAGGCCAGGGCTGGCATAATTAATTCCTTTTATGCAAGCAGCCAGATCCACTGATGCAAAGGTATAAATAAGAGCCTTCTTTTCTCTTCAGCTGCAATTTGAGTCTGCTTTCTTTACGCTCCAACTTGAAACTCTATTAATCTCAGTGCCAAGGAAACTTCATAAAGTCATTCAGAGGAACAATAAAACTACCAATACAGACCATTAAAAATAAAAGAATACGGTGTGTATGGGATGCGAGTCTGATCTCCCAAGGGCACAGAGGAGAAGTGCCAGGAAAATGGGAATCAGTAGATCTATCTCTCACTTTAAATTGTTGTGGAGAGTGGCCAAGTTTCCCAGAGGAAAAAAAAAAAAAGGCATAATTTTTCATGTTTGATCTTGTTCAATTGGGTTATTTTGTGGTGGGCTTCTGAAGACTTCTCCAGAATAGAAGCAATCCGCTTAGGTCTGTAAGGACAGCCGAAAGAAGACTTATTAGTCAAAGTGCCATAAATCAAAATAAGCCAAATGTACTTTTGAGAGTCCAGCGGCGTATATGAGCCAAAAGTTCAAGGAGAAGCTATTTCTTCGTCAATCTGGAAGAAAGGGAACAGGATTGTCACAATTACGCCGCCTCGGATATTTCAGTGCATCTAGCAAAATATAAAATATAATAGCCAAAGTACATTCAACAGAAGGCAAAAGTACATTGAATGTCCCCCAAAACAGATAGAATAATGGAGAAAGGGCATCTGACCAAATGCTCCCTAAGAACAGTTTGGGGAGGGAAGATGAAGATAAGTGGGTGGGAGGGGGGTGGGGGTTGATTGCAACTGCAGGGGTAACGGTCTGATCCCATCAATCCCAGAGTCCTTCTCTGGACCAGCCGCATCTCTGTCTATCTGAACGTTAATAGTGCTTGAGGAATAGCTGCGGTTGACTGAATGATGCTGCAGACCGGAGGAGCTGGCATGTCACATCCTGCCAGCGCTGTTTCTCAGCAAGAGGGGCACGTTAAGAGCCCTCACCCATGTCTTAACACGCTTTCACCCAGCTCATGAAAGGATTTACCGCTGTGCATTTTTATCAGGCCTTGAGTCCAGCTGCGCACATGCACACACAATGGCAAGGACGGCGACACTGGCTCTCTCTCCTCATGCGCGCATTAAGGCGAGAATATAATATGCTTGGGGCCATGGCCACTAACCCCCTTCATCAAAGAGCCAGGGCTTTCATTTGTCGAAAGAGCTCCTGTGTTTACTAGAGCCCTTTGATGACTGACCACATTAGTGCACCCTTATTTTTCTTGCACCGAGCCATGCACTGCACTGCAATCTGAGAGATCTGCCCACTGGCATTAAAGTGTATATTCGGGGGGCTAGAGCTGGCTCATTTATTTGCATCTGGTCAATGCTTCAAGTTTGTATATTGAACAATGACCTCAAATTTAGCCTGAACACTGATGATGTGAATCAATACATACATGCACAACGAGCATGCAGGAGGGAAACGCAAGTATAAAAGCTCTCCCACAGCTTCATATTTTAGACTGAATGTGGTTTTGTTTTGTGGCTCATGAATCTTTTCTATATGGAGACCAACTGAGCTGATTCATAACCTCAATGTCAATTGCGGCTGGAATACCAATGCGTTTTTCCCTCAATTGTTTCATTATGATTATTATGCTTTCAATACAAAAAAACCCAGTTCCGTTCTGTGCAACATGTTTCAGGCCTGTAAACCTGCCTGGCTTGTCAAGCAGCAAATTGAAGCCCAGGTTTAATGTTCCACTATCTTGAGAACAAAAACAGCAATTGAGAGGTTATGTGAGTGACAGGCAGTTACTAACGCAACAAGAAAATATGAAGGGCCAAGAGTCTCTGGCGGGTGGAAGATTGGTGCAAACATTTGAAACAAATGAACAAATCAAACTGATTATAGCCCACCATGTCAGAGAATGCAAGGCAATTACAGAAAATGTGCTGTATGACTCAGTTCTACATATGACCAGGCCATCTGATCACAAGCACAGAACAACTGAAAACAGTGTAAGATAGGCTTAGGTCTACAATTTTAAAGCTTTAAAGAAAGACACAATATCCGCAAAAATGCTATAACATTAGTGAAAAGTACGCATGAAGGGACACTGTTCAGCTATATCAGGGATTGGCAACTGGCGGCCCACGGTGTCTTTTAGTACAGCCTGCTGGATCATATTAGACTTGGAGGATCAATTTTAAAACATTTGAAAAGCAAGTCACAAAGATTGCTTTCAGTTTATGATGTCAATATCATCTCCAACCAGGAGAGGTCGCTAGTTTCCAGCTGCTCCCTGTATTAATTTCAGCGTGGTAGGACATGCACTCTTATGTAAACATTCACAAACTTTAGCAAATAATAAATAAAAAACTGACGATGGAAACAGTATTTTCCAGTGAGGATGGTAAACAGATGATCTTTTTACCAAATTGGTTATATATAATAAATCGTCATCACACCACTGCTCACAAACAGCGGGGACGCCAGAGTGGCACTTGTCTCAAATTCATAGGCAACAAAAGCTTTTTGCTAAATGCATGACAGAATGTTTTGCACTGAACTTCTTATTAGGGTTCCCGCGGGTCCTTTAAACATCTTCAGTTAAATTGTTTACATTTAAGGCATCTTAAATAGTAAAAAAAATAAAAAAAAATAAATTGTAAAAGGTCTTTGGGGACGAAAAGACAATAATTCCTATATGGATTAATATGAGGATTAAACTTCAAAAGGCTACTATTTTACTGAATAAACTTGGAATCCTACTGAATCCTGAATTTGCTTTTCAATAAGCCTGCTATTATCAATCTGCTATTATTGCTACATATTGTAAATGTGAACCAGTGGATTGACAAAAGCTAATGCATTATAAAAATCTAAACAATTAAGACACTAAAATATATGTAATTTAAAATAATAATAAATTGATAATTGTAAATGAATATAATCATTGATACTTTTGACTCATTCCTTATCTAAATAAATAAATAAAAATAAAAAAAAATCCTGCAAATACCAGGTTATTTTATGGTACCATTTGAAGTAACTATTATTTTTGAATAAGCCCTTTTTAGTTGTCCTCTTAAGTTGTTTTGAGAATGTTCTGTAGGCCACTAATAAAGAAATGGACCTCTGTATATTTGTTTGTTGCAAATTTACAGACAATGCAAATGAGATATTTACATTGGCTTGTTGGGGTAATATTTCTGTCCAGTCCAGAATTAGCATAACTGTAAGAGTTTTATTGTTTATAAAATCTTTAAAAACAAATTATTCATACTTTATCATTAGTTATACTTTAATTTCCTTAAATAAGAAGGAAATGGTGTAAGACTGATGTAAAAGATGTGTGGACGTGGATTAGTAATCTGGCCTCTTGGTATAAAGGATTTAAAAAATGCACTCCCTCATCACTATTAAAGTTGGCCATCCCTGAACTATATTTTCTACTGTAACATTAAAAAATTGTACTTGCTTTGCAATCCCAAGAAACCGATTCCCTCAAGACCACAATTCAGTAAACCAAAAGATATAAATACCATGTTTGATATCAGGATATCTGGTCCCAAGAAACACATGAACCAACAATGCACAGCACAGCACACAAGTATATATATTTTTTTTATTATTTTTTTTTAAATGACGATTTAAATTTGATCTATTCCCCACCTGCTTCAAAAATATACTTTAGTACGTAGGTCAAATAGGCAACAATTTCTCAATTTCTTATTTTTCATTTACAAAATGAATTAATGAATGAATGAATACACTAGCATGTATGAGTTGGGGAAGTAGTGTCCTAATGGATAGAGAGTTTGACTCCTAACCTTAAGGTTGTGGGTTCAAGTCTTGGGCCGGCAATACCACAACTGAGGTGCCCTCGAGCAAGGCACTGAACCCCCAACTGCTCCCCAACTGGCGCCGCAGCATAAATGGCTGCCCACTGCTCCGGATGCGTGTTCACGGTGTGTGTATGCACTTTGGATGGGTTAAATGCAGATGGCCACAAACTGGCTTGCCATTTCTCTACATAAATGCTGCCTCTTTTGAAAAATGTGTCGAAGAATTTGGTTGGTGGGAAGCCAAGTAATCTTTCGACTTTGAGCACAGTAATCTTTCACCTTAGCCTTTTCGCCTTTCAATTATCAATGTGTATGGTATCAACCTAATGAGGTGTACAATTCACCGTGGAGCCTGGAAGGCAGTTTAGAGTACATAAAATGGGCACTGAAGATCAGTTCTGCTCAGGTGCTGCAAAATTGGCAGAGTTTCCATATTCCATATTTATCTACAGACAATAAATCAAAAGAAACAGTCAAATAACAAAAAAAGCACCATAGACAGACTCTGCTGTGACAGATGCAGGTTGGGGAGAGCTCTGACCCAAACAAAAAAAAAAAAACTAATACAAAGCAAACATTTTTCTTGTCTGGGAAATAATCCTCCCATTGTTCTGCAGCCAGATTTTGTTATTTGACTTGTCTAGGCCAAAACAAGCGTGAGTTCAATTGAGGCCAGTGTATGCAGCAGCCCTGTCGGTTTTGGTGTCTTGGGAATTGAAAGAAGTGTGTGTCTATGTACAGATAAACAGAGCGGGAACTTCAAAGGTAGGCTGAAGACTGCATTCAGTCCTCATCGCAAGTAAAATAAAACGGTTTAGACAATAATGTGCTGCTTCTCCCCATCCATAACAGTAGCTTGTTCTATCCTATGTGGTGGATGCTCTATTGACAGCTGTCAACATATCACACTTGATGACAGAATTAGCGAGAAGAGTCCTGCATATAAAAGCTTGGTAGCTAATGTATATTCTCTCCCAGAGGCGAAAACGAACCAGTGTCAAGTCTAGCCAATGCTCAGTTAATGCAATCTGTCTGCATAGTGCGCAAAGCACTCAAGTCCCATTCTCCACTTGTGATTGACAGCAGAAGAGAGACAAGGAAAGATAAGGTGTCTTTGATGATCTATGCATCATAAACCTCGCTACTACAGACACATGAGAAAACAAATGAGTCACTAACGCACTGGGCTTGAGGATCGTTGGTTTCAATTCCAGGAAAGAAACAGGTCATTATACAAATGACTAAAACCAAAATAACCTACTACAAAAGTACTCCCTTGTGAAAAAGAGGTACACTTTAGCACACTTTATTAAATAGAAACACGCTTATAAACTTCAAAAAGAACAAAAATAGAACAATTTAAAAGAATAAGCTTAAATGCAAACTGAATGTAACGTTTTCATGCACAAAACAGCATGTTAATTGCAATTAAATAAAATAGTTACATTTATATTTAATTTTAAGTGATTTTTGTACCATTCAAGTAAGACTTAAATATATATTTATTTGTAATTTCATAATTATGTCTACTGGCCTTTGAAATATGGTTAAGCTTTCATTTAATGAAAAATTTAGCAATTTAGTATATTTAAATATATTAACTTAAATTGTAACATCAAATATCACACTAGCATAAATCATGTGCTTTAGTATGTTAATCAGCACATCAAAATAAGTGTACTTAATTACATGATTTAAAGTAAAACTTTATATTTGGCATATTTTTGTAATAAGCACTCTCCTTTTCCACAAGGGATTTGCAAACTAAATGCTTGAGAAAAACCCTTGTTAAACTCATTTTATGATGCTGGCCAAGTGTGTGAGAGTGGAAATGTCACTGAGAAGTCTGGTTCTGATGGCCTAATTGACACCCTTAACATGAGCTCCATGCTTTGAAATGCATCAGTGAAAAAGTGTTTCTGAGGTTATACAGTGCCTGGAGCACAGTGCAGATCTCATTGTAGATGGAAAACAAACTCACCATCATCTTCTCAAACAAGTCCACAATCTCTTTTTCTGACAGGTTCATGGAACAGTCATCAAATAGTGGCTGGGGCACAGGCAGCTCGGCCTGAGTGGAGATAGGGTCTGTGGGGTGCTGGATAAGGGGCTTCTCCTTCTTCGTGCCTTGCTTTCGGAAACTGGTGATTCTGTCACGCTGGAAAGACAGTTGAGTTAAAGTGAAGTAAATAACTGGTGTTTATGTCAGAACATATAAACAACCACAGCACTAATACTGTGCAAGGCCTTCTGAAGAAACGGTTTAACTTTTATGGCCCTGTCAAATACATCTGTTGATGTATTTTTTATTAAGACAGTAAGTTTAGAAGAGACATATAAAGGCATAAAGGGTTTGTCCATTTTTTTGCAGGGAAAGTACATATGAAAGCATATGATTAGACTTTTTTGTAAACGACATTCAATTAAAAAAGGAGGCATTAAACTGATCAAATATTGACAGTAAAGACATTAACATTTCTATTTCAAATAAATTCTGTTCTTTTACATTTATCAAAGAAAGAATATTAAGCAGCGCAACTATTTTCAACACTGATAAGATTAAATGTATCTAAAAAAAAACATTAGAATGATTACTGAAGGATCATGTCACAACGAAGATTACATGAATAAATTAAATTTTGAAATGTATTCAAAAAGGAAACATTTTAAATTGTAACGATATTTCAAAATATTACGGTTTTTACTGAATTTTTGATCAAATAATTGCAAATAAGTTGCCTCAAAACTAATACACTTGGACCAATAACCACAAAACCTTCCTTACAATTTCATGGAGGTCTTTTTAAGTTAGTACAAAACAGTTTGGTTACTTATTATAAAGTTGAAATGTAAGTTTAAAGTTCACAGCTTGACATTTGACTCACCTGCTCCCTTGTTACTTTACCTTTCCACGCTGTACTTTTAAAACAAGGGGTGATATTACCTGTGTCATCTTTCCACTAGTTCATGTTCACTTCACAGTCATAATGAATACAGAGACAATATCACAGACAGCACTCTAGACTACATTAGACGGCAAAATGTGACTTTGATGTGTTTAAGGTTTCTAATTAGAAAGAGATGTGAGAGGCATCCACCAGCATTCCAGTCATGGGTTACTAGCTCAGAGAGAGTAAAAACGGATCATGCACTAATAGTCACTGTTAGTCTGTCATTGAAAACAGAGGGAACATGCATATATAGATGAATTCAAAACAAATGAAAGAAAAGAATCAAAACACACTGTGTAAAATTAAAGTGTTCAAGGAGAGACCAAAGTCAAAATGAAGACAAGGTCAGACAACTTATTATGAACGACTGCATCAAGTTGCCATGCGTATGCTTGAACTCCGGCTTGCTAACCTGGAGTGAACTTTAGACTGATCGATTATGGCAGACCTGATGACAGGGTGATAAATAAAAATTTTGCTTTGCTTTTTTTGTCTTTGATCTCTCTTTGTCGATCACTTCACTTTAACAGCATTCTGGTAGTCGTGGCGAAGATGAGAAAAAAAAATAAAAGAGAAAAAGAAAGACACAAAATAAAAGAAACAGACACCTTACCATGTCATCAGCCAATGTTTTTATGTGTATGTTCTGTTGAAGGGAAGGGACAACATAGAAATGAGGGCCAACGGAAACACTGCTGTGCCTTTGTGCATGGGAGAACCCATAACCACATGCAATCAATGACAGATTTATGCAAAATAAAATAAATAAATAAAAAAGGCTTATCAGATCATAAGAAAACAGCAGAGAAAGTGAACCCACTGCTGGTACAACTCTGAATGCATTTATGTCTCTTTTACATGTAAAGTGGAGTCTGTTCATTTACAACATAAACAAATCTTTGTTTATATGACAGCAGGACTAATGAAGATAAATTCTTGAAACATATCACTTCACACCAACTGGCCTTACAAAAGCAGAAATAAAGCTTTGATGAGCAAGGCTAACTAGAAACAGACACATTCTGCCCAGTATCACAGCAGAGACAATACAGGAAGAGGAGACAGACCAATCGGAGGAAAATTATTGAGGAAATAGCAAAAGCTTGCCAAAGATCTTTGCTCCTTTCAGCTCCATGTGTTCATTCCTCAGAATGAACAGTCTGACTATGTTTACATACACGTTACAATAATTCCAAATTACATTTGATATGATTATACATGATAAATTTGATATGAATGTACATTATATGAATATATACATGTAAATATTTTCAAAATGTATACTATATGGGTGTCTCTTTATATACATAATAAATATACACAATATACAAAAAAAAAAAATATTTTGGATATTATTAAATCACAATTAATCATTGCCCAGCACTACTTTATTAAAAATATTTAAACTACTACTACTACTACTACTAATAATAATAATAATAATAATAAAAATACTACTAATAATAATAATAATAATAAAGGGCATTAATTCTGATTAAACTATAAGATTAAATTATTAAGATATTGGTATGTTAAACATAGCTAGTGAGCCCTGCTGAGGCCTTCCAACCTAAAGACACTTTGGCCAACCAGATTAACCAGAATAGTCATGCTGTTCATTTGCAAAACATTTCTAAAGAACATTTTGCTAGTTATTCTATAAATCACTATGCACCTAGCTTTAATATCCACATATTACCTAAAAGACTATATCAAAAACATGTACTTTAAAAAATGTATTTGCCACACCACAGAACCATTAACCTGAACTAAAGAAGGAACAAAAGATGATTAAAATCAGGGGATCTGGGAAAACTTGAGTGTCTTCAAAGTTCAAACCTGTGACTTTTTCTTCTGCAGAAACAAAAGATGACATTTTTTAAGAATGCTGGGTTTTAAACTACATTGATTGGACCCCATGGACTTTCATTGTATGTTTTACAGTAGACTTTGTTTGGAATTACATTGTTGGGTGGTGAATTAACTCTTTAATGCCTTAGCTGCTAACTTAATCATTTATATTATTTAGTAGACACCTTTAAATCAATGCAACTTATAACTACAACAGGATTCCATCTTGGAGTGTAACACAGTAACATTAAGAAGTGCTGCTAATTAAAGTTCCAGAACTGCTCCAAAAAGTATGAACAAATACAGAGATGTCTGTGAAACAAGAGAAAGTGACTTTTCTGGTAAAGATGGTGGACTAAAGAAATCTTGCTAGTTGAGCTAATCAATCAACCCAGTACTGACAGCAAAACATAGGCAATCCCATGCTGGTTACCAGAATCCAAAACCCAACACATGCTGGTCTATCCAGCAGGGTCTGCTGAATCTCACTGTGAAGTCTGCTCTTCATGATGCAATCCATTAGATACATCTTTAAACCTGATCAGTCTGACTGTATTGACCTCAAACACAATTTAAAAAACACCACTTTTCCCTCCGCCTTCACTCACTTCCTAACAGATGTGCTTTATCTTTTCGGCTACAGCAGGGATAGACGTTTATGAGATGGAGCACGCAGAGGGAGAGATGGGTGTCCATATGCCGTGCGGAGCGGGATGAGTGTTAACGAGCAGAGCTCCGCGGAGGAGCTGCCATAAAGCAGAACTTCCCGCAGGTTTCCTCACTCTACAGTTAATCTCTCAGCCCCCCGGGTCCTGCGCTTACCCAGCCATTATAGCACTGCCCCAGGGCTGCAGGCTGCACCCTGCTTTTTGAAACAGTTGGGATGGAATGGGAGGTTTGATCTGAATGGAGGTGTGTCATGGGAATAAATCATCTATAATAATAATACACAAACCTTTAATAACAAAGATCGTATAATGCTTTAAAAGGGTCATAAAGAGGTCAGTGCAAAGCCCAAACCAAACTTGCCAGCAAATACTTTTATGGAAGGATATTGTTAAAATAATAATGACTGAATTGGGATTATTGTATTACAGATCCAACAGCCTGAAGTGGCTTCATAGTGAAAGGCCCTGTATAACACGGATGTGCATTTGTTATTGAAAGTAATTAAAATCCTAAAATCTAATTAAAAACCATTTAACAACTTTGCATAATTGTGTTTTGACTCTAGGGCTGGTCTTTAATATTGCAGCTCAACAGCACATCAGACAGTCAACAGGGCCAAATATTGCATTATGATTTAACGACACACCTTCGGGGCAACAGAACTTTATTAAATTCTTTATCAAAATAAAGCTTTATTCATTACAGAAAATTCCCCAAGCCCCCACAACAGCAGTATTAACGCAGCCCCCAGCTCCTGCATGAAGAGCGACATAAATTGCAGTGGAACAGGTCAACACATTACACAACTACTTAGGCCCAAGTTAACTCTCAAGTTAGCTAATTGGAGACACTCGAGAGAAAAGAACGGCTTCATTTTGGTTTGAGAGTCCTAATGTAAGGCTCACTTGTCAGCAGATGTGCAAATGATGTGCTATTACATGTTCCGCCACTAGACGGCACACACCATTCAGCACACACAGTTGGTCAATCAATGTTTTACAGGAGCCATTCAAAGCATTAAGCAGCCTTACAAACATGGCCAAAGGAGAAAGTAGCTTCTAGCTGACACCTCTCTGCTTCCCTGGCCATACTTACATTGGGAAAACAACCAAAGGGGATGGGGATAGCAACAAGAAGCTGTTGCTAATGCTTTCTGGGAAATCGGGTTATTTTAATTGGTCTTAATTGTACTCAAACAGTGGATCGTTTGAACCTAACAGTTTTTGGCAACTCACAGTCACTCCGCCTCGAGAACGGAGCTTTTGGTGGCCAGCAGCTCCTCTCGTTCACACTCTTCACACAGGGATGTTTTAATTACATACAGAGCTGGGAAGAGTGCGTCAAACCCTATAATAGACGAACACAAATATCAGGCTGGATTTCACAGCCAGAATCAAGATATTAAAAAGAATGGGTTTTTACTGGTCATAAACCTCAGTGATGCAGATAATCCTGCAGTAGAGTAAAGCCCAGATCACTCTTGATTAAATATCAGAGCTGCTCTTATACTGCGGGGTGCTCACTTTGAACACTACCTACTAGAATAAACACTGATTGTTGGTTGTATTTGCCCACAGAGTGAGAGTACAGGCCAACAGGATACCAAACAAAAGCCTGATGGGAAGAGACACAATGGTAATGCAACAAAAGGGGGTGGCTATAGGACACGCCAAACAAATCAATCATTCACAGAGACAATAGAGCAGAAAATGGCATAAATGATGTTGAATCATTTCTAAATAATTGCATAATGATTTAATTCTCAACCGGTTTAAACTACTACATCTATCATTTAATTCACATCAAATTAAATATGACAAAGTTTCCACATATATTTTTTAGTATTATTGAACATTAGTGTCTTTTGTCAAATTGCTGGGATCACTAAGAACACTACGATGTGGTAAAATCAATAGGACTGCACAATATATTTCAGTATTATAACATTTATCAGCTGATATGTTTAATGTTGACACCAATATTCGATAGGTCACATTAGCAAAACATAAAAATAATATTCATTTTTCATACGGAAAGTTAAAATGTTCACTTAAAGTGTTTAAAATTATTGATATATTTGTGCTTTTAGATTGTTTTGTATTTTTTTATTGATATAAATACATGAATAGGGCTGTCACTTTTAGTTCGAAAATCGATTGCACAATCGATCGGACCTACCAAAAAAAGCTTTGAAAATGAAAAAAGGGACTCTATTTTAACCAAATATGTACTGTACACTATTTATTTTAAAATAATTAAACAATTAAAAAATATAGATGTAACAAAACTCACAAACAAGCAGAAAAAGAAAATAAAGAATTTCGAAAGTGCAGTATGCCTTGCAAAAGCTAGAAAGAAAATACCAGCAATTCTATGCGCCAGTGACGTCGAAAGCGACCTCTTGCATCTGGCGCGAATGATTTCAATGTTAAGTCAATGTAAAGACGCGTTTACGCGCGTCTGGAGGTCTCGCGGCACGGTAGACGTGAATTCGTCTCATTCGCGCATCTAGTTACAGGAGATTCTGAGTTATGAAAAGGACCATTGCAAGCTGACAGCGACCGGCTTTTGTGGTGGAAAATTGGCAGTAATACCCCCACCTTGCGCAGCTGTACCTGAGTGTCCCTGGGACATCAGTGCGGTCGGAGCGCGTCTCCTCAACTGCTGGACAAATAGTGAATAAAAAACGCTCTGCTCTGGACCCCGAAAATGTTTATCAACTTGTTTAACGTTACCTGTCCAATAGTTTGTAATGTGTATAGCCTTTTTGGACATTTCATTATGCCTGCCTAGTGCCGCCTAGCCTAAGTGTCGGTTACGTTCAATAAAAAACACACATATCCTGTTCTCAAGTCCATTTAAAGTTTAATTTTTTGAACAGTTGTTTGAAATGGATTGAATCATTATTTAAAATAACCTTGGATATTTTTTAATTGCCTAAATCATAAATGCAGCCGGGTTGAAGCCTGCAGTGATGTTTTTATTTTATGGCAGCCGTCCCCTCTGCATATATTATTTTTCGAGAATGTTGCACTCCTGTTGCTGTTTGTTATTCTGCACGAAACTTCATGCCAACAAATAAGAAATATTGCTGACTTGTGTGTTTCAAGCGCTCTCTTTACGTTCCTCTGAATAGTATGAATAGTATGATTTTAGTTGTAGAAATTGGAGTACACAATCTATAAATTAAATATTTTTTAACAGTAGAAAATACTGGTTATTTATTAATCATCAATAATTATAATTATTGGTTTTATTGGTGCATTAAAAAAAACGGATTGTACAATACACAACTACCTGGTAAAAGCTTTAATACAACTCAAGTTTTAGTCAAATCTTTCATGCTTTCATTTACATCAGATGCACAACTACGGCTGATGCTTACTAATGTGCTGTACTGAGAGATCACTTAAGTCAAAATGGCCACGGAAAACAACTGTAATTCAATCCACCTGCTTAAACGTTGACATTAACATGCTGAAATGCACATTAAGTTGTGATGTCATATTAGTCAATATGAAATTGAGAAACTGCCATCAATTTTCCACAAGAAAGCAGCACAACACAGTTTGCAGAGTCTGGCTCTTTGTCAGCCCTGCTGGGGAGTCTGGGGTGATGCCAGACATGCCTGTTCGCCATCTCTGCAGAGATACTGCAGCAGGCCTCATAGATCCGTGCATGCAACTATAGTACATCATTTTCACCACGAGGCAAAGTGGGAACATCCAGCAGAAGGGGTGGCCGACTCCTTGACTTCATTTTCAATCCGTGGCTTATCTGAGTGTAGCCAGATAAGGCAGGGCCTGCAGATGTAATCTGTCTAATGATATACAGACTTAAGCTCTTTCTGGTGCTTATATTTCTGTGGTTCTCCCCCAAACAGAGAGGGAGTCTGTAACAACTTGCTCTTTCACTTCACGAAGCGAAACGGTGATGTCATGGTTGGTGTGCAAGTCAAATACATGTGAAATAACTATCCTTTGCACTCAACCACACTGAAATCAGTTTCTCTTTTCAGTCTCCTTCCCTTTTCCTTCAACCTTTGTCCATGTCTTTTTCTATCCTGTTACTCGTCTCTGTCATGACAATTCACTTCACCATCAAGTTATACACATTCAGAGTTAATCAGACCATAATCATTTGGGGGTAAAAAAATATTGATATTTCAGTTTACATCCCAACCGCTAGGTGGCAGTCTTCATGTCTGAACGACAGTGAGAGTAACAGGAAATACTAGAATTATGGCACGCCACTAGTGTTAGCATTAATATCACTATTTGCTGCTAGTAATGGAGTGATGAAAGAATTGTCCCTGTTCCTGGTACAAAGCTGAAGTGTGCCGTCATTTGGGCTTTTGCAGTAACGTCCACCGTGGGACCGTGGCGAGGGCACTGCCTCGGTCCGACCGCGTCCTGTGTGAAGAGAGGCTCGCGTGGGTCGAGGTGGGTGATAGGGTCGTAGCACAGCTTCAGCTTTCTCTCATTTTGGGGCCGTTTTGTGCAGTTGGGGGGTGCAGTTTGATGTTTGCAGTTTGAAGTGCACCCCACTTCATAGCCAAAGCCAATGCATATGCCAATGGTTCAACGTGCCAAATGGTTCACCAAATTCAATCAAAATGTGGATTAAGAAATGAAATGCCACTGTGGGTTGCCCGGAGATGAACAGTTCTGCATTGTGTTTATCTTCTGGTTGGCAAAATTGAGCAAAACAGACAACATTTTGTCTAAAATAACACAATATGAACTTCTTAATGAACTGTTGTATAAGATGAGTATCACATTTGCACAAGTGCTGCAAGTACTTTATTCCCCCAACACCCCCACGCTTTACTCGTACTGCACAAAAATTGTTTCAGTAACATTGAATATTAAAGGGACTGATTATTGCAAATGCAGATCCCACTGAGTTCTGGTTAAATAATTTGTATTTATTTATTGTTAAGGTTTGCATATGGTGGTGTGTTCTTACAACGTACAAAACTACCAAATTTTGCTATAAGTTTGATTGCATCACATAATATAATTGCTGTTAATAGTGTTCATAGTCTGTTTGATTGATTTAATTGATTTTTCCGTACATTTCTGCCAAATGTACATAAACTGACAGTCACCACTGATAAGCAACTACCAAATATTGTAGACACTTAATTTTCTGTAAAGTTGCTTTGCAACAATTTGTAAAAATCGCTATACAAATGAACTTGAACTGAATTGTGTTCTTAATGACAGCTTTCCTAAAAAATATATGCTGTATCATTATGGTTAGGGTTATCCTGTTGATAACTGTTTTTTTTATTATTTTTTTTTATTATTATTATTTATTGTTTTGCTTATTTTATTTGATGCTGTAAAGCACATTGATCAGCTGCCACTGTTTTAATGGTGCTATACAAGTAAATTAAACTTGAACTTGAAACTTGATAATGTCATAGTCAAGATAAGCAGTGTTAGCTTTAGCTTCTGTATTAATAAAACACACATGTACACCCACGGTAAAAAGTTTGGACACACTGGGACTACATTTATTTATCATGGTCTGGAAAACCTTTTGATCTGGACGTTTCATAGAATAGTTTACCTAAAAATGTAAAGTCTGTCTGTATATAACCTCAGGTCATTCCTAACCAGCATGCATTTATATCTTAAATGAACACAAGAAAGCAGAGCTTTTTGAAGGAGTTTTAACATAGCTATGGCTGATTATACACAGGGCTTTTTGAGCAATGATGCCATCAATGGGCAACCAGGTGAGACACAGGGCCCACAACCAATCTAAAGTATCCAAAAATAAATTTGTTAACCATTCTCAATTGTAAAGTGCCCAAACAATGTTGCTTGGCTAAATTTATCAAAACATTGCCCCATGTGTCATCATCTACAGTTCATAGAAACTGCATCTATCAAGCATGTCAAAAAAAAAAAAAAACACCTATTCATATTATGTACCATATTTTTCGGACTATAAGTCGCATCAGTCCAAAACTACGTCATGACGAGGAAAAAACATGTATAAGTCGCACTGGACTATAAGTCGCATTCATTTAGAACCAAGAGAAGGGCGCGAGAGGGCGCTCTATGCTGCTCAGTGGTAGACTACAGGAGCACTGAGCAGCATAGAGCGCCCTCTCATGGCTGTAGACGGTAATGCGTTCTCTTGGTTCATTTCTCTTGGTTCATGTCAAATTGATTTTGATAAATAAGTCGCACCTGACTAGGGCTGTCACTTTTAGTTCGAAAATCAATTCCACAATCGATCGGACCAACCAAAAAAAGTTTTGAAAATGAAAATAGGGAATCGATTTTAACCAAATTTGTACAGTATTAATTTTAAAATAATGAAGCAATTAAAAAATATAGATGTAACAAAACTCACAACCAAGCCGAAAAAGAAAATAAAGAATTCAGAGAGTGCAGTATGCGTTGCGAAAGCTAGACAGAAAATACCAGCAATTTCACGCGCCTATAAGACCCATTGACGTCGAAAGCGACCTCTTATGCTGTGTCCACACACGGATCGAGCGTCTGGAGCGAATTATTTCAATGTTAAGTCAATGTAAAGACATGTTTACGCACATCTGGAGGTCTCGCGGCGCGGTAGACGCGAATTTGCCTCATTCGCGCATCTAATTACAGGAGATTCGAGTTATGAAAAGGACCATTGCAAGCTGACAGCAATACCCCCACCTTGCGCAGCTGTACCCGAGTGTCCCTGGGACATCAGTGCGGTCGGAGCGCGTCTTCTTAACAGCTGGACATATAGTCCTCCGGACCCCGAAAATGTCGACTTGATTTCCTGTCCAATAAATTTGTAATGGCCCTAGCCTTTTTGCGCGTTTCATGCCTGCCTAGTGTCGGTTACGTTCAATTAAAAAACACACACACACACACACACACACACACACACACACGGACTGTTCTCAAGTCCATTTAAAGTTTCATTTTTTAAACAGTTGTTTGAAATGGATTGAATCATTATTTAAAATAATCTTGGAGATTTTTGAAGTGCCTAAATCATAAATGCAGCCGGGTTGAAGCCTGCAGTGATGTTTTCTTTTGTTATAGCAGCCGTCTATATATATTTATATAGCCGTGTATATATATTTTTTCGAGAATGTTGCACTCCGGTTGCTGTTTGTATTTCTGCCAGAAACTTCATGCCAATAAATAAGAAATGTTGCTGACTTGTGCGTTTCCAGTGGTCTCTTTACGTTCGTCTGTTATTTGACGTTGAAAAAGGAAACGTCTTTTTTTAGACATGGAAAATCGATTTTACAATCGATTCAATGAACACTCTTAAAAATCGAAAATGATTTTTTCACAAAAGTGACAGCCCTACACCTGACTAGTCGCAGGAACAGCCAAACTATGAAAAAAAGTGTGACTTATAGTTGGGAAAATATGGTAATTAGACGTTTAGCACATTGATGCAATGTAAGAGGATGATGGCTCTTTCCCTCCATTACCCAAAGATCTCAGTCACCTTTGGCTTGCTTACCGTAGACTATAAGAAATAAAGCATTTTTTTTTTCTCTGTTTTTCTATAATGTCAGTTAATGATCATATGAAGGTAGGCAAACATAAAATATTTTATTTTTATTAAGTGTTGTAATATTGCAGCTTAACTGATTTTTTTAAATTTCATATAATTTAATTAACTGTAAGCTTTATCTACTAACAAACCCACTGTAGTTCCCTCACAAATCCTAATTTGGTAAACCCTGAACTACATACAACATTAATCATGGCTTGCATGTCACACTGCAGACTTTGCCCAGAATATTCCTGAATTCAACAGAAAAAGATTGCCATTTCTAGTAACTGATGTCAATGCTGTATAAAGGTTTCATCATCACAGATAACGTAATTGTTTCTGGTGTGCCTTGTGGCTTGAGCTCAGTTTTAATTTAGGAATGTGCAGAGTGACTAAAGCGGAACAGACTCTAGAGATGAAAGATAACTTTGCTACTGAAATAAGGACTATATTATGTTCCAAGCTGTCCTCTCGCCACATCACATGACCAACCAAGGTCACACTTTGTGTGTCACAGGAACTGGTCAACAATTTTTGTTCAAATCGCTAACTACTACAGAGCATGAAGCATAATGAACCAAATTAAACCACGCTGCAAACCTCATAAGAGACGCTTACATTTTAACCTCAAACATCAGATGTAAAAAAACAACAGAAATCAAACTGCTGCTTTGAAAAGTCCATACAATAAAAACAAAACCTACCATTAACCTAGGGTCAAAGCTATTTGATGAATGCACAAATAATTATACATGTGGGAGGAAGGTAATCATATTCAGTGTTAGTATAATACTATTAAAGGAACAATTATCCTTTTAGTCTACAGTAAATTATTGAAAGAAAACTGCTTGTTAAACAGAGTTATTTGATCTTTCCTCTTGACAAAGAAGAGTGAGCTTGACTTCAGCTGGCTAATGGACTGATCAATGTTTCAAGACAGTAAATGTAGCAATGGAACTCAAGAAATTATGCCGGTGCAACAATTAATCTTTCACACTATAGCCAAGAAAGTGCATTAACAAAATAAGGTCCATTTTGTTTCCTTGTTCAGTCCAAAATTAAAACCTTACATTTAAACCAAAAGGCTACACTGGAACTAACCAAACTAACACATGCTTTCGGAGCATGCATGAGAGAAACAAGCTGTATATATCAGCAGCTATTAATAGTATATATTCGTCATTCAAAAGGAAAAAAACGAAACAAAGATTTACGAAATAAATGCAGATATAAGAAATGTAAACAAAGCAGTGCTTGCTTACCATTTTGAATATCAATAAAGTTAATAACTTTAATCATTTTAAGCAGCTCATGTTGTTATGAAAACATTTGCTTATTAGAATAACAGGGAAAGATCACGTTTAAACAGTCTTCTTTCAGTACTGCCTTCATTCACGTGCTTGTTTTAATCACTTTCTATTTAATTCTGTGGCACTGACTTGTTCGATAAACTGAACATCCAATCAGAGCTCTTTTCCTTGCATGTTGAATCAGGCAAACTGCCACTGATGTGAGCCCGACGAGAGCCGACGAGTGGAACAAACAAACTATCCCATCCGTTGCTTGCCATCGGCCCGATGATGGCCCAGGGTATCCCACACACTGATTTATTTGTTGCAGACTGCCCCAAATAGATTTTCCAAAAGGCTTTGACTTCATTGAATAAACATGAGCACTACACGTTTCCAAATCATAAAAACAATGTACAACTGGATTTAGAAAATTTTCCATTTCATTTTAATTTAATTTTGAATGTAATGCTTAATAAGGCAGTGTTTATGAGCAGCGCTGCATTGCAGCCGTTACCAGATAAACCTCTATCTCTCCCGCTCTTGAAGTGCCTCCTGTTGGCAGAAAATGAATTTGCATATATATGTATATATGGGGGTGGGGGAGTGCCACCCCAAATAGAGTGTAAGGTTGTGGGAAACACTGATGGCCAATGGCCGATTGTCAGCTTGGTGTTTCCGGGGCTTAACAGACTATACTATACCTAAAGCAATGGCTGCTTTGTGTGTTTGACACCGGTCTTACTTTGGTTTACAATGGTCATTGAGGACTAAATTTAATCCCGGAAGATGAAAATAGCACAAAAAATTATCAATTATCAGTTTTCTCCAAAAATGTAAATTAATGGATGCTAACATTGTCTTCTATGATGTGCAACACAAACACCTCTGCTAAAATCAGCAAAAGTAGTCTCATAATTCATGACACTTTAAGACATCTGCCCAATCAAACAAAGCTCCACTGTTCTCAACATGCAAACAAACTGACTCATCTGAATGAAGTGAACATGCTAGCATGTGAAAAAGAGAAAAAAAAATTCCATGGGATTTGCCTTTTGTGTAACAACCCAGAAATGACTGATGCCTTCAAAATAGTGGAGGGGCCCTCATGAAATAACCCATCCCAAGAGCTTTGTTGCCTTAACATGGGAAAAATCTTTGGTGTGTTGGTTATTTCAGGAAAGCTGAGCCAATGTTTATGTTTCTCTGAAACATGCAGAGATGTGGTGGTGTGAACAGCTTTCTTTGGACCGCCATCTCATGTGATTGATTCAAGAGAGAGATCCCCCTCCCAAACAACAACATTAAGTTTTCGGAGCTCCTATTCAACTGATGTGGCTGCCTCGTGTTATGTGACAATGTGAGCATTATGAAGAGAGAACTGGGTGAAGTCATAATGATCAGGCTGTGCTTCCCCCACTGTAACTAAAGCATTTCCCTTCCTCACTTCCTGTGAGCCCCCAGACTCTCAACATGTGCTCCACTTCCTGTTATTTTCTCTGAGATCCCCAACACCCTATTTGAGTCCAACTCAAACCGATTACCCTAGGGTCCAAAAGTCTCAGATTACATAAAAATGATGGGAATTCTAATTTATAACCAGAAGTAAAGTTTTGGGATTTCAAAGAAATGTTACAACAAATTTTCATAAAATTTATAATAAATATTTCAGATTTTCGATTACAAGACTATCGAGTTGTTTGAATAAAATTAATCAAATGAGCCAATTAATTAAAAGAGAAGTGCAGCTAATATAACTTGTAAATTATTTGTAAAAAAAAATAATAAGCATTTTCTCAGATGGTCTCAGACTTTTGAACCCCAGTGTATATAACTGTACAATGCAAACCTCAAAAGTTTCACAAGAGTGATCAGAACTGCAAAGACACCACCAATGCACTGTTCTGTGGTTAAAAATATTAAGTTGACGTTCCACCCACAACTGCTATATTTGACACAGTTTAACTTATTACCATTCATCTGTGTCAGCCACAAAAACAGATCTACCTCAATGAACTTCTGACTTAAAGTATGCCGGCACTACATTAGACAACATTTAAGATGACCATTACTTGCATACTAACATACAAAATATCCCATACTACTGCAAAATAATGGAGCTAGTATCAGTATAACAGTATTTAAACATTAATTGGATCAATAATGATGAATTTAAACAACCCTGACAAGTCACGGCCAAGCAAACACTAGTCAATGATTTTAACTTGGTTTGGGAGAACTGGCTGGCCAAAAGCCAAAAGGTGACTTGTTACATTTGTTCTAGGGAAACTAAGTACAGCTGCCTCAGTTGTTTTCCCATGAGAAAAAAAAAACACAGGTTATTTAAATAACATGTACTTCTACAACACACCCAAGATAAAAACTACCCTTCCCTGAAGAATTATTAGGAGTGAGAAACACTCAGCACACCACTGAGTTTTACATGTGAACAGCTCACAGCAGTCTGTTTCACACATTAAATCTGGCCAATCACACCTCTGCTTTGAACAATGGTGAACAGCAAAGGCCTCCACACCACCTCTTATCCATTTCTCCATTTCCTTTATAGGGCTTGGGCGCCGCGTTGCATTCTGGGACGTGGCAGTCCTTCTGGCAGCCTCGCGAATGTAAACATACATCAAGTCGAACGAGAAGAAGCAGAGTTAGGAGAAAGAGAAAAGATGGTAAAATCGTGAAAAGGTTGTGGGATTTATAGGGATACGCTAAATATGGATGCCAGGGACCGGTATGTGGACAAAATCGGCACTATTAACGGTTTGGATCCATATGAAATTCCCAACAAATAGTGGAGTACCGACGCCAATCTGTAACTAAAGTCACGTTAGACCTAGCTTCACAAATCGCTTAACGTTAGTTAATGCAGCAGTTTTGTAGTTCGAATTTTTTATGTCAGCAGAGGGATAGCAACAAAAAGATGAATGTTGAAATTTCCCATATTTTGGATGAGTAACCCAAGAAATTTCCCTTATTTTCAATGTTGACTTAAGCTATATAAATGAATATTCAGATGTTATGGTCTCTGTGGTCGCGCCTCCAAGCAGGAAAGCGGTGTAAAGTTAATCCATTCTCATTTTATTTTCCTCATGGCGATTATATGTTGCGCTATTTACACCCCACAATACATCAACGGTTTACCATGGTTGAAATAGATTTTTAATTAATCAAATTAAGACACACGGATGAGAGGAAGTATGTCTAAACACTGCGCAGTAGCCCGAGTAGCAGCAAAGGAGGCTTTCAACGTGGTGGCCATGCCAAGTAATGACGTCACGACGCCCAAGCCCTATTAAAACAGGTAGATAATCACTTTTCAGGGACAGTGGCTTTCACAACAAACAGAGTGTATTTTCCTTTAGTCACTTACAGCATGACTACACGAGGACATGTTGTACCGATTGCCTGCACTAATCTGCACTCCGTTATGGTCCGTTACATAACAGCAGACAGGCTTATATTCTATTTTTGGAGTTTCATTCATTTGCAATGGAATTTAATGGAGGTAAACTTCCATTCAGTCTGTGCTCAGGAATGCCTTTTGAGGAAACGAGCTGGTATGCGAATTCCTCTTAAATGACTTCATCCGGTAGGCTAAGACCCACCTAAAAGACTACAGTAAAGACATTCATTCCATAAATACAAAACTCACATTATTTGACACTGTAAGTCGGGTGCAAAAAATAACAGACTAACAGAGCAGCAAACTTTAGACAGTCATGATCACATAAGAAAACTGAATCTTTACAGAACACTGTAAAGATTAGCCCCAGTGCATTATAGAAATCTAATGCTCTGTGATAAAGCTCAGCTTGCTCCAGGGGTTATAACCCTCCTCTAATCCAGCTCAGGACAGATTTTTCATAAGACCAGTGATGGATCTCATTCAAACAAACTTACATATTCAATGCTGGAATCTACTGACAACACATAAATTGTATATAAATTGTGCCTACCCCCAGTGGTTAAGCTACTTCACAATGAGGTCAACAGATCTGAGGGTTGCTATAGACATACACTTATGCATAACTGACTAAAGTTTTTTTTTTTTTTTTATGTAAATGTAATGTAAATAAATAAATACATAAATAGTCACTGTATTTTGAAAGGGAGACAAATACAGTGTACACTTAATAATTTGTGGATGATTGATATGTATTATTTGATGGTTACCAATGATCGATATAAAGCCTTGCTTTAAAAATGTATGACAATAAATAAAAATGCATAATTTTTGCAGTAAATTCACTATAAATAAATGTTTTAATGCATCATTTTAAAAAGAAAATCTTGAAATAATTAATTAATTATAATTCATAGGTTATTTTTTCTGTAATCTTATTGCATTATTTTTTCACAAATAATGAAATTGCTAAAAACATGAACAAAAAGCAAATAAACAAAGTGACCAAAAGCACACTCCGTAATCTGTAAAGTTTGATATAAAACTAAATACATTTCCCTACTGCTATTATTATTAAGCAGGTAAAAGTGTTTTCTTATAAATTACAGCAGTGCATATGGATCATAGCATGAGCAGGATGAGACATGACTCAAACTCACTTATACTTCTGACAGTTTCTAAAATTATTTTCCATGCATAATTTTATGCATAATTTCCATTTTTATTAAATCCAGACAGGTCAAATGAAACAGCAAAACCCAACTTTGTTAAGTTGATAGACACATCTACATTCTGTCACAAACAAAAGCTGACACTCAAATCACCAACTCCCACTGACGATGAATGAGCATCTGGTGGCTTCGTGGCAACTGTGGCAAGTAACTGTAAGTCTGACTTTAGGTCACTGCTTAAATATTTGATACGCATCATTCTATTTTAACAAGCCACAACCTATTTGGTTTAAAATATCTATATTTTATATACATAAATTGATTTGAACCACTTTTCACAAACATTGATACACTTCTGTGATAGCTCTTAACATTTGCTGAAAACCGCAGCATCAAGCCTAAGGTTACTTCACTCTGAAACCCCTCTTACGAGTCATTAAAAACTTTGTAAAATGAAGTATTATCCTGTCCTCCAGTCATGAAGCGCCACCCCACTTCAAACTGTGATAGATGAGTGCTCCATTTTCTATCTCTTACAAATACTTTACTTTCCAATGAAATTCTAAAATAAACTAAAATCAAATTCGTCAATTCCACTGTTACAAATCTACTCAACAAACAAATACATTTCCTCCCTTTTACCATAATAGATGCAGAAGAAAAAGTTTTAGCTGAAAGAAAGCTAAAAAGACTGGATGATTTGACCACTCTTCTGGTTGATGACTTCCTCAATTTTGCAGAAAGCTATTTTGCAACAGCAGAAGTTTTGGACTTCATGTACGTAGATACGTTAGGCAACAGAGAACATGCCTGACACTAAATCAGCCACTGGGTAAGCAACAGTGAGATCACTAGTCTAAGAGAGAGTGACATCAGTGTTAAGGCCTGAAAATGTGTGTGCGTGTGTGTGTGTGTAAACCACAATATCCTCTTGCAGGGTTTCTGCAGGTACTTAAAAAGTCTTAAATTCAGTTATTTAAAATGTAAGGCCATAAAAAGTCTTAAAGAAAGTCTTAGTTATGATTCCAGGTCTTAAATTTGAGGATGGATTGGAAAGACAAGAATTGTGATATATATAGCTCAATGTGCCGATTAAACCTTCAAAAGGTTATGATCTGATTGAATAAATATGAGCCATGTAGTGTCAAAGTCAGGTGCTGCACTCGTGTACTGCCATTCCCAGAAAAACGCTATATTATATATTTTTTTCTGTTAAAACCTGTATCTGAACTGTAAATAATGCTTTTTGAGGCCAATATAACTAGCATAACATTTACACTTCTGTTCAAAGGTTTTGCGTCAGTATGATTATTTTTGGAAAGAAATTAATAATTGTATTCCTCTAATAAGCATGCATTAATATTACAAAAATGTGGGAGTGCAGTTCTTAAACAAAAACTGAAATACTAAAGACTGTTGTTGAATTGCTTGCTGACTTGCTGTTTTAAACTACCACTTTTGAGATTTGAATCTTGCAGAACACTTGGAAAAGTGTTGCCTGTGGCCCCCGGAAGAGAAGCACTATACTAGGAGACAAGATGAGGAGTGACAACTTCACAAGCCACACCCACTCCACTCATGTAGACTTCCTAGCCATTCTGTGGGAATAAGAGGACCTAAACACCAACTAATCATAAACAAGTATAACAAAATGCCCATATTTCTCAGGCAGCCAGGGACACATAAGTTAGTTGTAGTACTACAGCTACAAATATGGCTATCAGAAAGTCTCCATCTGGCTCCCAAAGGCTTACATTCCACAAAGCAAATAGAGCTCATGAACGGATGGATTCCTGCAGCTCCCAAAAGAGCGCTGTCATTACGAAGCTAGTACAGGACACGCTCATTTGACTGGAGACAAGCTGTTAAGCAAAGTTACAATGCGTATGCGGATTACACAGACTTAAGACACTCATTCACCTCGCTTGATCTGGAACCCTACTGTGACGATAAGCTCGGTCCGAGACCTTACAAGATGACTAAATGATCTTGAGACAGCTTTGTTAAGTCTACAAGCATGGCCACAACTTTTAGGAAGCGAGGCAGTCTTGTAAAGTAATTAATGCATGAGGAGGCACCTTGAAATAGACTGTCCTACATCCAGTAACCAGAATTACATATTTAGAAGTCAACGCAAACGAATCCCAGGTCATTAAAGTGCAATATGAAATAAGAGAAGGCTGTGCAACAGTGATGAAGTAATCGGTTCCCCACAGGTATGACATATGGTAAAACTAAAACACTTGACTCTGTATCAGAGTTGACAAATACCTAACACGCATTTACTAACCAACAGACTGTTCCATTACTACTGACACCTTTATTTAGACATTATATTTCTTAAAAATCAGATGACGCCACTGATCCGCTTGATACTGGACTAGGGATGTCAAATTTCGATTATTTCCATGATCGATCGTCGTTTAAATTAACGATCAATTAATCGATTAATCGTTAACCATAATACTGCAAAATGCGTCTATTGCAGGCACGCAGTCAGCGGTATGACAGGATGTGCAAAAGCCACACACACACACACAAAACGCTTTCTCACTTGAATTAAAGAGGTTTTAGTCTGAATAAAATGCTAGTAGCAGGATTATAAAATGAATAGATGCGATTATGATCATTTGATAAAATGAAGAGAGCGCGCCATACTTTTGAGGTCATTTTATTTTGTTGACAGTTTCCAATCCCGCACGGAGAACGCTGAACGCGCCTCTTTAAATGGTTTTGTGGTGCTCGTTGTTGTATTTTAAAGAACAATTGCAATGTTTTCAACTGACATTATTGTATAAAATTGTCCGAAATGTGGAGCGCGTGTGACTGCGCTGCACATTAAGTGAACTACATCGGCGCTGCTGCACCAAAACACAGTTGCTCACATTAATTTGATCCTGCTGGATTCTGTCCTAGAAAATGTCAGATTTTTAAAAATCCGGCATACAGCGCATTAGATCGTGACAGTGCATGTGTGCACGAGGATGAGCGAGCCCGGCTTTGGCTAGATTTATTTGGAGGTTATTGCTCATGTCTCATTCGGCACAAATCGAAATGTTTCCATATTCGCAATGTATTTGAATGTTAAACTATTATTTATAATGTAAACTAGGCTTGTACTTAACACGCATTCGCATATAGACGGAAAAGATGATCCTCTGAGCAAAAACGTCCTTGGCATAACAGCAGAGTGGACCGGTATACTACGGTCTATTTAAACTGACCAGTGTAACCTTTTAATGTTTAGTTGACATTTTATTTTGATAATGAACAGACTGCGATGTAAGTTTGAATCGCTAGAATATACGTGTGCAGCAGGCTCCGGGGCGATCGAAACAGCTGAAAAAATATATATTTTCCGCAAAAGTGTTTAC
Source organism: Carassius gibelio (assembly GCF_023724105.1). Lineage (NCBI taxonomy): Eukaryota > Metazoa > Chordata > Actinopteri > Cypriniformes > Cyprinidae > Carassius > Carassius gibelio. The sequence continues at coordinate 25,676,540 of NC_068409.1, read as the reverse complement.
TTTCATTTGTGCACACTCACAATAAAAACAGAAGATTTGTGCTCTTGTAAAATAAAGCAAACAAACAGAATGCGTTGTCATCCTTTTTTTTTTTTTGTGAATTTATGGAGCGCCCACACTTCTGTTTTAAATCCGTTAATCTTAATTAGCCTATTTAAGTCGGATATATTTCGCATAGCCTATTAAAAAAAAAAAAAAAAAAAACATGAAAACAAATTGTTATTTTTATGTTGGGCCTATTACTTAGTAGGCTATAAATTTTCCTTAAAGCATCCCATTTTGTCCCAGGGCTTAGAACCTGTGCCCTAGTCAGGTCCATGCAGAAACTTGTGAACGATGCTCGGCGTCACCGTTTAGTGACAGCAGTGAATGCTCCAGGAATGTGTCGGTCACAGCGCCTATTAATCGCTGTTTTGAATCCAGCAATTATTTATTTAGAAATGATAAGATCTGATTATGACAAGTGTGGTATAAAATCTTTGTTTATTAGAGGAATAATAGGTTAACTGGAAAATGTTAGATCGCGACCATGCTTTTGGACCCCATAGTCTTCATTTACGCGGCTTTGTTCTGGTTTGCCGGTTGGTCACGAATTTCCACAAATTCAGTATATTTAGGCATTGTTTCTTTTCCTAAATCTTCATAGTCTAACCCTCTAATTTCCCAGGTTTATTTTATTATCTTTCGCTTTTAATAACTGTTTTCGCATCTCTTACTGTGGTAAACATGGGAAGGGAAATTAAGAATTCGTTCGATTTATTAATTTGTTCCCTTATTTCACTTAAATCATGGGTTATTTAGGGAACAAAATTAATGAAACATGGACAATTGCCACATTAATAATTCGTAGGAATGAATTAACAAGTTGTAGGAATGAATAGACTATCTGTCCTGTCACTGTGTCCCGCAGCCCTGCAAAGCGCACGATATAAAACAGTTATCTGATGAAATGATTAGTAACTACATTTCTATTGCATTTAATGTTGAAGAACTTTTATGTTGTTTCTATTTTAATGTACTTTAAAGTTTAAATCACATTAAAAGCTTAATTTGTACATTGTGAATGAATGATGATGCTTTTATATATCGTCACCGTCACTCACAGCCGCTCGCACGTGTTGAGTGCGCATGAGCCGCACGCAGCCCAACATTGAATCGGTTAACCGACCATCGATAGCCTTAATCGATTGCATCTCTTATCGACAATTAATCGATCATCGATTAATCGTTGACATCCCTATACTGGACACAACAGACAAATAACTTCACATATCACATGGCCCTTCTTCGGCCCCAGGTCAGCAAGTCAGCAAGCTTTCCACAACATTTTAAAACTTTCAAAAAGGCAGCGACCAAGAACTGAAACAAACAGTTCTAGTTTCACTACTTAGCTTTTTAGGATAAGCGTAACCATCCATAAAGGTTCAGCACTATCACAAACACTACTCCAGACCCCAGTGACACTCACAGCGTGTTTTGACAGCACATTATCTCGAGGTTCAGGGTCCTGTGAAGTAATACACTGATAGCTTCAACAGCTCCACCAGAGAGTGCTGACTGAGCTGGTTAATCTTTGCAGTGAAAACATACTCCAGGTTTGAGAGAAACTTTGTAAATCGATAGAACAGAAATGGTTCAAATTCTTCACCGCTACAGTTATCTGGATGGACTCCAGAGATAGAAAAGCCCAGAAAAACTTCTGGCAGGGTCACTGCACAAAAAGGGGGCATTTTGTGTCCCTTAAGAACAAGTCTAATCAGTGACTTTAACAAAAACAAGCTGAGACCAGCTTCTACTATTTGTTATTATAGGCATTTCTCTTTAGCAAAAATGCAGGTTAATTTTACTTTCTCTTTCCATGAGAAATGTATTTTGGCCTGCCCCCATGGTTTCAAAATTATTTTTTTTTTTTTTTAATTCCCCACCCCCCCATTTAGAACACATGCAACACCCATGTAGTTGTAAAATATCAAAAATAGTTTTGCATAACTAAAAAACAACAACAAATTGACTCTTGAAAATATAATACATACCAGTTTTTTGTTTTTGCTTTCATCCTCACTGGATTTCTTTTTGGAGGGTTTATTTGGGTCGTCCCCTCCAGCTGCCTGCTGATCCATCTTCGGAATGAAACTTCACTTCAACAGAAACTTTGCTAAGTATTTCCCACGAGTTTGCAAACACTTTTCTTCAAAAATCACATTTCTTCAAAAGCCATGGCATCCATGAAGAAAGAAACAAAATAGGAGTTGGATCCTAAACTATTCCATGTACATATCCAGTGGAATATGATGTAACATCTGTGTATGAAGCGGTCCAAAAAATAAGGTGTGGTGAGATTCAGTCCAGTCCAAAACAGCTACTCAGAGTCTGAGGGTGGAAAAAACAAACCAGCGTGTTATAAGTTACATTTCGAAAGTGGTTTGTAATGGCAAATGTATAAAGGTAGATTACGTGGAATAGCTAGAACAAAAGATAAAAAGCTATATATACATTTTCAGTTAAGAGCTTGTGAACTTTTTTCGACTTTAATACATAATTGTAGCATTTTAATCATCTGATGGCACTTTTGTTATTTAGTAGCGTCAATTTAACAATGCGTTTAATAAATTAACGGAATTTCACACTCAAGCAATTGCATAATAAGTCTACTGAAATATAAAGATATTTCCGACTCTTGTATAAAGTCAAATGGGGTCTGTGAGTTTTATACCAAATAGCATGACTGTTTATAAAATGAACACATAACTGATTTTATTCAAAGGAGAAATGACCGCTGCTATCCAGGCGGTACTTTCACACAGGAAACTGTTATTCCAGCGCTATGTGGCTTAAAGAAAAAGTGTACAATAAAGGCATGGACTCTAAACGCCAAGTCTGCTTACATGGACATAGCGAATTAATATTAAACAGCCAAATACTCACGTAATAATACAGAAAACTCACAAAATCTCACCCAAGGCTTACGTACACAACCAAACGCACGAGCCAGGCCCACTATTGTCCCCGCCTATGGACGCTTCCAAATGCTCGCGAATAGTCACGTGGTATAAATATTTAGCACTGATTGGTCAGATTACGGTTACATCTGGATTTGGAAGGCGGGATTTCTTTCATGAGGCTGCCTGCTTAGGTTATACTGAAGAACTGACTGCTGTGTATGTGGATAGGCTTCAATCAGTGGAAAATCAATATTATTTGCACTGCAGCGCTAATCAATGCATTAGTGTAAAGTAGATATAATCGAAGGTGTTATAAAAAATTGCAATGTACTTATTTTTTTCTGGAATATACGTTATATTTATATTTTGTTTTCTACATTTTATATTTATTTTAATAATGTCTTACATTATTAAACTGACTTTATGTATAACTGGTAATGCATTTATCTAATTTGCATATGACACAAGCTTGGCACAGGTTTGGAACAGCTTGAGTGTGAATAAATGATGACATTTTTTAAATAATTAATAATAATTTCCGTTTAATAATTTTGCAAACGGTTTAATGTTTTTCTTTTCTTGCAAAATGTGAAAAATGTGTGATGATTTATTTAGAATTCCCCTAAAAAAAAATTAAAAATCCTTAAAATATTGATGCATATTTCACACCCAACATAAAACAAAATAAGCGCATAGTAATCATGCTCTCCATTTCTGTACATGAGAACTCTAAGACGAATCACAGAAGTACATCTTGTGTTCAGTAATTCCAAGTGCTTATCAACTTATCAACCAACAACACATTTGTGCATATTACACATAAATTGGAAAGAGATGCAGTAATTCACAGGCAAGAATTCATACTTAATTTTTGCAGGACATTCCACAAAGTTATATCCAGTTTTAATTGCTTTAAAACATAGATTATTACCCACAATGTACAAAACAAGAAATAAAAACCTGAAACATTTGTATTGTGCATTTGTGTTGTGTTTACTAAATGGCTTGATGCCATTAAGAAAAAGCCAAAAGTCATTGAGGCTTTTTTTGATGACAGGCATGTCCAAGTATATAGCATGGTGTCACCGCTATCCAGTTGCTTTCACAGCTGCTGTCATCTAGTGTGGATGCATAGCATCTATCGAAATTACACATCATGCAATAATAATATTGAAGAGGCACTATACACAAACAAAGTCACAGTCAGGATGTGTGTGTCAAAATAACTTTAACTCTCACCTGAACAATAGCTAAATAGTACTAAATATGGAAAAAAAAAAAAATTGGTTAAAATGTATTTTGTCAAAAAAAAGAGTGTAATGAAGCAAAGAGAATGGGGAGGTCACAGGAGCAACAGCAGGGAGCATGAACTTCACACATTGTGTGCTGGCCCCATCACAACTCACAGTATGGGAAGAACTTTGAAGGGTGTGCTTTTATTTCAACTACTCACTTTATCTTTAATCTCCCAGACGGGCAACGCCACATTAACTGACTTTCAAATCCTCTGGGTCTTGCATTATGCATTATGTGCAATAAATGATGAGGTCAGGACAATTACTAAAAGAGTATAATGCAATGAGAAATACATTCAAATACATTATACAGTGGGTAAAATAAGTATTGAACATGTTACCATTTTTTCCCAATAATATATTTTTTTCTAAAAGTGCTGTTGACATGAAATTTTTACCAGATGCCGATGACAACCCATGTGATCCTAACATACAAAGAAAACAAATAAGTTCAGAAATTAAGTTATTTGTAATAAAATGGAATAACACAGGGCAAAAGTATACTAAAACTACTGAAATCTATTTAACACTTCAAAAAAAAGCCTTTGTTGGTAAAGACGCCTCCTGTATGGAGAAACTAGTTACATACGTTGCTCAGGTGCCATTTTCAGAATCAGAATCAGAATCAGAATCAGAATGAGCTTTATTGCCAGGTATGTTTACACATACGAGGAATTTGTTTTCGTGACAGAAGCTCCGCAGTACAACAGAATGACAGCGACAGAACATAAAACACATAATAAAAGAATAAAAAATACAAATATGTAGACAGTGAATGACAATATACAAATGACAATTGTAGGCAGGTATATTACAAAGTGAAGTTATGTATGTACATATATATTGTGTGCAAAATTTAAGTGTATACTAAGTATGTGTGTTAGATAAATAAAGTGTGTGTGTATATAAATATAAAGTGTAGTGTGTTCGCCGTTATTGTCAGCTGTTCATAAGATGGATTGCCTGAGAGAAGAAACTGGTCCTGTGTCTGGTCGTTCTAGTGCTCAGTGCTCTGTAGCGTCGACCAGATGGCAACAGTTCAAAGAGGGAGTGTGCTGGATGTGAGGGGTCCAGAGTGATTTTGACAGCCCTTTTTCTCACTCTGGATAAGTACAGTTCTTGAATAGATGGGAGAGTTGAACCGATGATTCGCTCAGCAGTCCGGACTACCCTCTGTAGTCTTCTGAGGTCAGATTTAGAAGCTCATTTTGGCCCATTCTTCAAATCTTGAAGGTTATGTGAGCCTCTTCTATGAACTCTGATCTTTAGTTCTTATATTCTATTGGATTTAAGTCAGGTGATTGGATGGGCCATTCTAGCAGCTTTATTTTCTTTCTCTGAAACCAATCAAGAGTTTCCTTAGCTGTGTTTGGGATCATTGTCTTGCTGAAATCTCCACCCTTGTTTCATCCTCATAACCTGGTAGGTGTTGGGACTGAACCTGCTAACCCGCTGTAAATGTGCTTGTTCAGCTTGTCATATAACTACATATAAACATATATGCATATGTTATATGTTGACTGTAGATTTTATATATTTTGTTTGATTTAAACAATTCAAAACAAACTGTTTATTTGCTTTAATTGTTCTTTCTTTTCAATTTTAACAGTTATCTTTGTATTTTTTTATGTATTCTTTCTCTGAATCTCACAGTGCGGTTGCAGGGTGTTAACCACAACAGACATACAGTAAACTGGACAGACTGGTTATCATCTGCAGCACCTGCCAACACTATGGGCACTTCTTCTTCAGCTGGACTTCTTCAGTTGTTCTTCAAAACCAATCATTATTCTTTTAATAAAATTCTAAAATACAATAAAATCATTTGAAACATATTTTACAGAAAAAGAGGGCTCAAAAATCTACCAACAGCCAACCTTTCATTATACAGAGGATTCACTGTATAAAAACACTGTAATCAAGCTGTGTTACAGAGATAATGTGGTGTCAAGAGATATATTCTGCTATTTGTTTACATGAGTGGTTTATGCATGCAGCATCCTCACGCCAGGTCTATAATTAGATACCACAGCCACTTTTCCATTATGGACAGCAATTTCCCATGGTTTGCTTTTGCCATTTAACTCAGTACTGCCCATATGAGGTTGTTGCTTTCAGTGCTTATTCCTATTCACTAGGCCCTGATGAGTGATTCATAGTGTCACAGGGCAAGACAATGAATTTCCATTTACAAGAGATGAACAGTAAACCTGACTTGTGACTTATAATCATATGAATGTCTATTCTGATTACTGAAGTGTGTGAAGATAACCTTTTGTATTGTGTGGTGTGTGAACTGTATTTACCTTGTCCTGTTTCTCACATTATTGAGTACTTGAAAGTACTAGATCAGAGACTCAAATCTTTCAGTGTTTTTGAAAACATAATTCCTAACCAAAATAAGGAAACACCCAGCCAGCAGACGTGAATACACAATACACTGGAGTTTGATCACTCCAGAAATGTACTACAAATAGAGTTTTTTGGTTCTCTGTGTTTGTTCCTCAAAGATTTCCAGCTAGCGTACAACCTGTAGAGTGCTAGAAACTTCTGGCCGTCCACTGGCTGCCATCCAACATTAGAAGCTGCACCACTTTTAGGGTTGTAGACATGTTCAGTTGCTTCAGGCCTTGTTGTAAGCTTAGTGTGTAGACTTGGGAGATAAAAAGAAATATGGTGCTACATTATTTATCGCCTTTCTATACCTTATAGAAAACCCCTTGACTCCAATGGCTGGCTATTTGAAAGAACCTAGACCTTTTGCAAGATTTGCAATGAACAGACTTTTCAAACTTTTTCAGTGTTTCACCTTTCCAAGGAGATGCCTCAGAAACACTTAACCCTTCACTCCAAGGTAAATTGCTCCATTTGTCATTACATATTCAGCAACGAGAAGAGCCCACTTTCTAAGCACAGAGAGATTGGAGGTGGGTCAATACTCTGAATTTAGAGAAGTTAGATTCTCCTTCACAAATGGCTTGTCGATGCAATTGCTGAAAGTGCTATCAATAACTGCCGAAACGATAATGCCTGAGCTGTGGGAATTTTTTTTATGTTTGCGAAAACAGGCGTGGAGTTTACAAAGTTTTGGGAGTGTTAATATGTGGGCATTTGTTCATTAAGCACCACAAATGGTCAGCCGTTTAACTTGTAACTTACTCATACCGGGTAAGAAAGGGCAAGAATTACTCATACTGGGAAAGAAGTTACTATTCATCAAAAAATCCTTTTGTGCGAAGTCGTTTCAGAAAACACAACGCTTGAAACATTCCTCAAAATATAATTTCTCAAAATACATTTGAAAAAAGTTTCTTCTTTCATGTTTTACAAGAAAGAAAGTCATACAGGTTTGAACAAACGTGAGGGAGAGTAAATGGTGACAGAGTGTTCATTTTTGGGTGAACTGCCCCTTTAATGTAAACATAACTGACATAAAACACAGGTTTTTGTTGTTTACTGGATTTCACTTGTCTTATGCTTACCTACCTAGATCCATTTAGCACCATTCTGGAATCCACCTGAAAAGCCTGCATTGATAAAGAGAGAAATATTAAACATGAGGACATATATACAGTATATATAATATTATGTCTCTCATTCAAAGACTAAAATTACAATAAAACGTACTAATATCAGTTCATTTCATGTATGAAGTATGAAGTGCAAGCACGTGCCATCTCACATATGACTCAACAATCTCAGCTTTCAGAAATGCCTTATAAGGTTGTAATCAGCTGCCCACAGATACTTATGTGCTTTACCTCAGCAAGAATCAGGCCTAAGGGTTGCCATGGTAGCCAGCTACTTAAGGATTCTCCTCTAGGCCACTTTTCCTTGAGCAGTGTGTACACGTGACAGACAAGAGAGATTCAAACAGCAAATTTCCATTTACAGCTAAGTGCTAAACTGTAAATGAATCTACTTTTTCTACTGGCAGTAAGGATTTTTACAGCAAATATGCTATAATTCACTGAATTACATGATTCCTTCATGTGGTTAAAATGACATTTCCTTTTGCTTTGCTAGTCCACATGCCTAAATATAGATTCATTATTGTACTTAAAAAAGGAAACTCCTCTTAGAGAAGTGTTACATCATCTCCTGCTGACAGCACCATCCACAGTTACTGAAAACAACACCTCTTGAGCTTTGGGAATAAGTTTTATTTTTAGGAAAAACAAACTCAAACTACTGATGACAAGGATTTGGGAGTGTTGCAAGTGTTTGTGGGCATCATGTTTGTGTTACAGTTATGTCGTTTACACAACACACATGGTTAAAATATAGTTCCTTAGAAAGCTTAAAACGGGAGACTCCTCTTAGGGAGCTGAGTTTCCTCCAATGTTGCATAAATCACAAAACAGAAAACAACTGTCCGCCAACTGTATCCAAGCTATATTTTAAGGTGACCCTATTGTTTAGGTTGAACTCAGTTTGAGCAGAACACCCTGTTTTACAGAGATTTCAATGCAACAAAGTTTGGCAGGCTACACAGACACACCTCACACAATTATTATATTTCTCTGAGAAGAAAAATGTGCAAACAGGATGCATGTGGCAACTTATAATTCCGAAGTTTCAAGCAATGCGACGGTCTGCAGGTAAAAGGCCTCAGCTGTTGTTTTTAATCATCACCGTGCTTGGTGTGGAAGTCATTATTCTCTGTTTTGTGAGAAGTTTACAGAGGAAATGCCACATTGCTGCATTTATTTACAAGTAGAACAGAGAAAACTACTCAAAATGTTTTTTCCTGGGCAAAAACTGCACCAGTGCACCTCTTAATAAGAAATCATGTAATGCTTGACATGATTGCAATCAAAAAGCTTTAATTAAAATGCAAATTTAGGGTCTGCATAATTGTTGCTAAGAAAGTTTCTGTTACACCAGAGAATGGTTTTCATTTATGGACATTCTCCAGAAATACATGCTCCATGCACTCCTCGTAGTTCACACTGTATTGCCACAGCGTTGTGTTGAAGAACCGGCCCAAGTGGATTATTGAAAGCTTTTGTCTCAAAGACAGACAAAAGCAAATTGCTTCAGGGTTCCATGAATATATTGTCTCTACATTCTCTCTATGCATGCAAAATACATCAACACAATCTTGTAACTATATTGCCATGCTAGGATTGGTGTTAAACGCACAGAGATAAAAATGAGCTTGAACTTGGAAGAGTCTGATTTGTTTGATTGGATTGCTTGGATGGATGGATGGATGATAGAGTGCATCTCAAAGGATACATAAGGACAGAATAAGAATGAGTGAGTTTCATCTCATACATCTGATCATGATCACAGAGGGACGAAGACCTTAGATTGGCATCAGTTCAAATCAGAAAACTCATGTCCTAAGTGAAAGACACAGCTCCCATGGTGTGATACATGTTTCAGAAAGACCCATTAAGTTCTCTACTGTTTTGATATCTGAAACCATTATTTCTGACAATGTATAGAAGTTTGCTTTATTTAATTTTAATAAAAAGGTCTGCTAGACAGCTAATGATTATAGGAGTGAAGATGTGATCTGAGGTAAATCATACACATCACTTACTGAAATATAATGATAAACACATGTTGATAGCCATATGGTTTTCACAGTTTACATATATTCACAACACAACAGGAAACAGCTGGATTTTTTTCTACAACAGTTTCCTGCTATTGATTTCAGAGACCAGATACAGTATGTGTAAATATTTACTATAATGCTGTGTGTATAGTTGACCCATTCTATGCATCCATATGAGGTAAATTACACACAGAAAATAACTAAACAAGATTACTATAAGAAAGATTACATTTTGGCAAATATACAGTAATATACAGAAATATACAGTATATTGAATAAAAAAGCACAAAGAAAGAGAACTTCCCAAGGTTCCATAAAGGAGGAACAAAAGGCAAAATAATTAAATAAATAAATGATATATATATATATATATATATATATATATATATATATATATATATATATATATATATGTAATATGTTTTTTCTGTAACATATTACATTAAGGTTAATGCATTAACTAACATGAACTACAATGAGCAATTCATTTGTTGCAGTATTTATTCATCTTTGTTCATGTTAATTAGTAAAGATACAACTGTTCATTGTTAGTTCATGTCAGCTCAGGTCCATAAAATAATATTAAAAGACGAAAAAAATATTACATTAATTCAACTAAATGAATAAACATTTTAGAAGCATTTCTTTATGTTAACATGCTTTAGATTCATGTTACCAAATCGAATGTTAAGAAATGCAATTGTATTTTAAAGTGATACCACTTTTTCTTTGGCGATCTTTTAATCAAAGTTTTAAAAAAATCAATAGATTTCCTTCTTAAATTTAAAAAGATTTCTAAGCAGTAAAGAAAGACATGAACAGGAAGGTCAGATGGGCTCCTGGTTCAAGAGAAGTAGTCTTCATCTCTCTCTATCTTCCTGTATAATCCGATACTGCACACTTAACTGACCAAAGTAGTTCACTTTCACGCATGCTTTTTAAGACTTTTACAGATGCTTTGATCTGCTCAGGTTCTGTAATTCATCATTGGCTACATACTGCCATAACTTAGTCTGGGGTTCTGTATTAATGAGGATTTAAAAGTGGATCTAAAAGCCTTTGCAGGAAATTACTGTTGGTAATCAGACTGAATATATTTGATTGCATTAGTGATCGACTCTCATTTGTGCAATAACAAGATAATGAGGCTCTGTCAAATTGCTCTGCAGAGTGCTCCAATGTGTACCTGAAGATTTTGATTTAATTTCATGTTACGAGTATCCAAACTGATGTTCTAAATGGTCTTCTAATTGGTAGACTGCTAATCAAAGAAAATAAAACTGCAGTAGAAGAAATCTTTAGGAGTGGTTTATGTTTACAAGTAACTATGTATGTTGTTGTCTTGCTACAGGTACTTTGTCTGTTTTAACAAACAAAGCTACAGTAAAACTATGGACAAAACTATGGTTTCGCATTTCTGGGTCTCTCAACAGCGGAATTTCGTCATACTTGAGTAAACTTTTATAGCAGTTAATGGAAGACTACCACAGATGTATCACAGATTTATTTTTTTTGCATTCATGACAAAGGGCTTTGAGGACTGGAAATAAGCATATAAAAACATCAAATAATTATCTTATTTAATTTATGGAAGAAAACATCTTTACCCTATCTTTTTTTGTTGACCACATCTTGTTTTGTGCTGTGACTGCTTAAATCATTAAACCAAAAACAGGCATTTGGTAACCAAAATTAATTGAAAGGCCCTGAAAGGCCAGCCCCCAGTGGATAGTGTCTTGCACTTTCCCCATCACTCTCATTCTCTGTGGGCTTCTCGCCCCCTCTCTTTCACTCTTTTCCCATCAGAACAGTGCTGTCTCTCTCTGACTGGCCCTTCCAGTGACCTCCCACCTACATTCATGATGCTTCCTGCATTCACAATGCCTGTTAAACCAATCCACTGCAGTGAATGAAACTTCCCTGGAAGCCGGACAACGTTAGCTTTCAGTAGTCCACAGACGGATTGGGAGTTAATCTGATAACACAGACTATCTCCAGTGTAGGTATTGATTTGCAAATACTTCTATTACACTGTTCACTATTTATCTTACTGTTTCGGCTCCAGTGGTCTGAGAAAACTCATGAGCAGTTTTCTAAAACCGCTCTGTCAAGGGCTTTTTTCTTTATTTTTATTTTTTTGTGGGGTTTTACTACAACAAACATACAAATATAGGGTTAGCATCTGCTTGTTATGTGGAACATATCACTATTTTATACCTGTGATATGAAGTATGGCATATAAGAGGATATTTGACTGGTTATGTGATCTCAAAATGGCCTAAAATGTTTTCTTTTTCAACAACATGATGCAAAATAAAAACAAAAATAAAACTGATTTTATTAAAACACTATGACTGGATTCTTCCACATGATTTTAAAGATTAAAAAAAAAGTGCTTTTCATATATTTATGAGTAAAATAATATAACTCGTATGTGATCAGACAAATATGATTACTTACTCTTCCTCTGAAATGACCTTCCTTTGTGGACTATAGCATAATGTTAACCACCAAGTAGCTACTTGCATTGCTTTAGCAAACTCAAACTAAGTCTGACTCTGTTGTGGTATGTAGCAGTCATTAATTCAAGTGTGTCAGTCTGAAAAACTGCACCTTTAAAAGTATTTTTGCATGGTTAAGAGGATGTGTAGATTGTGTGTTTCCGAGGGCTTTAGAGACAGGGGTGTCTGACTGTGTGAATGCTGGTGGAAAACAATTTATCACAGGACCATTACAGAGTTTAGACTTTCCTCCTACACTGCTGCCCTTGCACACCTACTCCGACCGGTCACAGATAGGAGAATTTATTGATCATGACATTGATCTCTGTCTGTATAATTCAATGTAAGTGTCTCACTACAAGACAAAGGAGAAAAACTGTTCACTGTAAAACCATTTTGTGAGTGATGCAACCGATAAAACACAAGTGAAAAAATAACACTATCCCAATTGAATGTGAAAACCAACAATTCATGAGATGATGATGATTGTTAATTTTTCGATGTAACGCGAAATCCATTCAGATGACAGTATATTATCACAGTTTATTTCACAGGCTTCAATATTTGTGGAAAAACAATAACAGCAGGGAGTGCATTAACTCCATGCTGATTTCATGTACGTTGCCAAGTGCATATTGTCAAATCCAGATATACTGGCAGCACAAACAGTGGACTAATGTCAGTTATTTATTTATTTTATTTTTATCATTTGGGGAGAATTAACATGCCACTAAATAGTGAATTACAGAGATTCATACATATTTTCGCTCATGAAACAAGTCTTTGTCTGTTTAATAGATAGATTGTTATGTAACAGCGCCACTTTGAGGATATAATTGAAATTACACCCTGTCCATACAAAAAATTCAGAAAACTTGTTCACTTGCACATGTACATAGCTTCATTAGGAATGTATGCAACTATATTATCTTATTTCATAGAATTTATTTAATCTGTATTTTAATTACTTTCATATTTTAGTTATTAAATGTACTTATATTACACTTTTTTTTTTTTTTACTTGATATAATTGGTGCTAAAATAATACCCTGATTTATTTTCTTTCAGGCTATTTTGATGCCAATGCACTCATCTGGCTCTGTAGCAGGGGAAGCATTGGACATGGTACATAGATTCTATAAACCCATTAACTGTGCAGTCTCAACCCACCCACTTAGTCACACACTACAATAAAGCACCGATCAGTGGCCTTCTCTCCCAGGCTAGAAATAATACACCAACCAGCTCCATGAGCCATATCCAGCTAAATGACAACCATTCGACTGCAAATTACAGCGTTTAACCTTCATGAGGTCAACAGTCTCTTTAAAGACTGGGCAAACTTTTTTAGAAATAAAACTTTAGGCATTACGTGTGCATTGCCAAATATATGAGACATCATCACTAGGCTTATGGAATGACTTGAAGCAATAGTAATAAGTGAATTCCCTCTGCATTAGATCTATGACAGTGTAGTTTAATATTGTATGCTTGCATTGTCCTCTAGGGGTAACTAACAAGCTGGCAAAACAAAGTTTTATTACAGTGTTTTAATACTATTAGCCGCTCTCATTGATTTCAAAGTGCTTGAGATGTGACACAGAGCAACTCCTTTAGGAGAGCTTGTGTCTGGCTTCTGTCAAGGAGAGGAGTTATCAGTGCTGGGGAGCCGTGGCTCCTGTTAGTTGGTCCGGGTGGGAGCTAAAGCCCATTTAATGTTTACTTTCCCTTACGATATTAGAAGAGTTGAGAGTCTGTGCCGGTCCATTAGGATTAGATCTCTCGCTATCTCCGTTTTTTTTTAAATCTTTTCCTTTCTCCCTGCACCTGTCAGCAGTTTCTACACCGGACGGCTAATCTCAGCCCCAGAGAAACTGTCACTAATGGCTTCAGGTACCACCAGCAGTGTCTAAATAGAGCCAAGACCTCACAAACATTCACACGTACACATAAACCCCTTAGCTATATTCTTTAATCTCCCCCTCTTGGAACAAACCCCCATCTTCATCGCCATTCACTCCCATTTGCTAGTCCGTCTTGATGGTTATGGCCCAGAGTCTCTGTGGAGAATGGAAGTGCAATCACAGCCTTTCTGAAGGTTATTACCCAGACCTCACAGGCTTTTTATGGCCCTTCGGACGCAGGCTGGGAAATGACAATGGTCAGCTCTGCCGAGTCAGAGAAATGGGTGCGCTTCACTTCCACGTGTGGAGAAGCCGGAATGGCAGGGCAATAAAGGAAAGAGATGGCTCTCTACCTTTTTTTCAGAGCTGTATCGGTGCATCTGCCGGCACATCTCGGTTGGAACACAACAAGCACAGCGGCGGAGAATGTGTCAAGCCGGGACTTGAAAAAGTATGATGGAGTGCTTTCATTAAAGAGCAGAGAAGACTAAATCAGCACAACCTGTGAGATAAACAGGGATGTTCTGCTCGCATAATGGTCGATGGCACAACAATTCAAAGTTCATAAGACAGCAGAAATGGTCCAGTTTTCAAAGGAAAACATAAATGCTATGTTTGCAAAAGTAAATAATTGTATATCTGATCAATTGTATTATGTTGACTTTATATATTACTATTAGAGTAACAGTAGATAAACCTGAAGACAAACATTTTCAATTAAAATTTTATTGAATTCACAGTAAATATCATTCCACACACACACACACACACACACACACACACATATATATATATATATATATATATATATATATATATATATATGAATAGAATGTTCAAAACTTCAAAACAGCATTTTTAATCAATTTAATTTAATGAATACTTGCTAGATACATATCAACCACAATATTATATTCCATATTGCACAAACGATATGGCATATATGGCAAATATATGGCAAATATATGGCAAATATATGGCAACTCTGGAATATGTATATTTAATTTGTACATTTAAAATATTTGTAAAAAATATATCTATTTCGCAATGTACCACCTAAAACTCCTGGTTTGGAGACCCCTGGTCTAAACTCTATAAGCATACACACTCTGTCATAGGTTGTTTTTTTTTTTTTGTTTTTTTTTTAAGAAGTAGAAACTGTTTGCTTTTCACAGAGCAAACCAGGGAAAATAATCCTTCAGCAGGCCAGACATAATGTAGCTCATGTTTTTTGCCCAACATTCCCCCCATTGTACCAGTGATGGAAATGAATGATAATAGCAGCAGAGAGAGGCCTTGGACTGCTACCCCTGGCTCAGAGCAGCCAGGCAATAACTCAGCCTAAATTCACATTCCCTAAAAATCTCACCAGGCACTTAGAACCGAAGCCAAGCAGCTCCCACTTCCACATCCTCCACCGAACATCAATTATTACATTTTTGTTTGGATCAATTTTTAAAAGGCCGTCCATATGAGGAAAAGCAGAGGGAGGAGTCTGATTCAGTCCAACCCAACCCATTACTTTTACCAGCCAATCTAAGAAAAGCACAGACGATCAACGTTTCACATCCTGCTGAAGTGTGTGTGTGTGTGTGTGGGGATGTGGTCAATATTTGACGTGCAGCTTTGAAAGGAGGGTGGTAGAAGTTGAAATTATCCTCCCACCAACCAGTGTTTGTTTGTGAGCTTGATGCATAAACACAAGAGACCACGAGCGAGCGAGGGAGAACCCCTGCCGAGCTTCTGACATCTGCAAACTTAGAAGTGAGAATCTGAATTATAAATAAAGGCTGCTGGCAGTAAACATGGGATTATGAGGTAAAATATACGGAAAATAAATTAAACCCCAGATATTGGAAAGCAAGCCAAAGTGCAACCGGAGCTCTTGATGCATGCCTTACTAGATAATTAACATTTCTAAATGACTTCTTCCATTGACAGCTGGATGCTTTTGTTATTACGCCGACGAGAATTTTTGTGCCCCCACAGACTTGTAATCATCCTGTGGAGATGTCTGAACTGAGAAATCTAGCTTTGATTAATATATATGACCAAGATCATTGCTGGGTATTGATTTGTGTTCCCTTATCCAATTAATGCCTTCATGAGCAGCTCAGAAGGGGCAAATTCAGCTTCGACACATGAGAAAGCAATAACGCGAGCGCGCGAGAGACGGAGGAAGAGCGAGAGAGAGCTGACAGCGGCCATAATGGAGCAGCTGCCTACCCATAAATTCACCTTTGAACACAGCATCTGACTTACAGCCTATTTGCTGGAAAGATTCATTTTATCAAACACAATAACCTGGCAAATAAATGGAAATGAATTCACCTCCATTATTGTGCTTGTCATATCAGTGCCTGTGAAATATGTAATCGCCCGGTTCCACCAGTCACTCTCCTAGAAAGAATACTGTTAGCTTTAAAATCAATTCAGTTGTTTTATTTAGAACAAGTTTGACTAGGTTTATTTGGATAAACTAAAGCGTGGCTCACGCTTGACTGACAGCTGTGATGCGCAGGTATATAAACTTAAGAAAATGGTAAAAACTGGCACAACAGACCACACTGCAGTTCTTTTAAAAGGACAAGGTCTGCACATATATCGCACTAAAATGCCATTTTAAGAAATGAAAGACTATCAGAACCAGTGTTACGCCTGAAATCTCTAAAACTTTCCTATAATTTATGTCCTGTTCAAGAAGTCCTTAAAATCAAGGTTTTCTCGGCTGGTCGCCCATTTTCTTTATTTGTAAAAATCTAAATAATCAATTTTATAGTCCCTTAAAAACCTAAGAGGACATGCTTATCAATGAGTGTCAAACACTGTTGTTTCAGCTCTGATTCAAGATGAGACTCCTGTTTAAACAGCCTTGAAATGATGTATTTGTGGCTCTGTTTTCACAGTTAATCTGCTCTGTGCTGTGAATGGGGCCTTGTCCTTGTGCGGCAACACCCTCGAGACCTCTCATTAAATCAAAAGAGAGATGGAAATCATTTTCTGGATGTGTGGTGAAGGTTTTCAGATTTGAATGTCTTGAAACAATTTAGAGATAAAGGAAAAGTGTTGAATCACACATACTTTGATAGCACTTTCCAAGAATATTGCACAAAAGGCCTGAGACTCTTAAAAAAGGCATTTGATAAAATAAAAAAGTCACTGAAAGGAACCGCTTAATTTAGTTCAAAATAAATTGTATTTTATATTAATTTTCAATAGGATTTTATTTTAATCTATGACATTCTGATATGACAATCTATTCTGTCAATAATATGACAAAATTCCTGTAGCTTAACGGGCACAGAATGGTGCTTATGTTATTAATTAAATTGAATTTAAGTATCAGGCTGCTTACTAAATGGAGAACATGGCTAAACATTACATTTTGGTCAGTAAAAACAAGAAAAGATATTATTCTGTAGATTATTTATTTTATTTATACAGCAAAAAAGGTCAAGATCTCTGATGGGACACGGGGCAAAATCCCCATATTAAAGCCTCACATAAGGGAGTGTTTTGACAGGTTCTCTATAATTATATGGAATATTTATTTTATAAATGTCTGTGAAAAAAATAATAATAATAAAAAAATATGCGCTGAATGGCTTTCTTATGCTATATTAACAAAACTAAAGTTCACTTGCAGATTATATAAGGGTGGTGAACAAACACACACGCAAAGTTCTTCTTACATTTCCTCCAGCTCTCAAAATAAATTGGACAGACCGAGAAAAATAAATAAATAAATAAAAACACCCAGAATAAGGCCGATTCCTGTGTCACAGTGCCACCTTGTGGTTCCTATTTTTTCAGACTATCTATATGTGTATATGTACCAAAAAAGTTGAATGAACTGATTTTTGTGAAATCATAATAGCTAGCAGGCCAAGCTAGACTAGATTAAAATCATCATTATGCAGACAACATGTAATCATCACCTCTGTGGTTCTTGTCAGTATGTCATGGGTCAAACAGGGTTCATTGGACAATGGCAAACATACATACCGTGATATGTGGATCTACATACCTGCACAGCTAAAGAACATACAATGGCCAAGAAGCAGAAGGAAGTTCTTCATTAAATCCATTGTATCCTATGGAGGCATTTATGCAACTTAAATACTAAAATTGTTTCATAAACGAAAAAAAACCTCAGTTAATAATTTTTGTTCTGATGTTCTACCACTAGGTGGCAGACTTTCTATTATTATCACACAGAATGAGACTCAGGAAGAACGAGCGATAGTAGGTAATCAAGATGATATTAGGTGAAATATATGCTATATAAACCAATCATTTATAATATAAAAACGAATAAATACATGTATATGTTCGTATAATAAATGTATATACTAAGAACTAAAAAAAGAATATATAATTTCTATAAGAACATTGTTCGAGATAATAACATATCTGCCTAATAAAATTCAATCTTTGTTACATTCTCCAATGTGCATACTCATTTTTGGCATTTTTAGCTATTACTAGCAACACTTTCGTCTGGCAGTGGATGCTTTGCTGCCAACAGTGCAGTGGTGCCAAGCACAACACATGGGAGGTAATCACAACAAAGCTAATGTTTGAAACAGGGCTTTGATTCGAATCAAGACTGCTCATTAAAAAACATTTTGGGGTGGATTCATATTTGTTACTGTTAAACGTGGCACATATGAAACATTAATCAATGATTAATGGGCTGGCAGGACATGAGCATCTCTGTTGCTGTTTCAGATGGGCTGAGACAACTGGCTCTGTTATACTGGGAAGCTAAAACACCCATCTGTCCTATTTTTTTTTTGCATATGAATGCCAGAGACACAGTGCTCTTGAGATTGCAGACAGGAAAAGCCTGTTCCACACACCTGCCATCACATCCTGGTCTTATCAAACACCAGAGACAGCCACTGCACCAATCCGTGCCCACCCACACCAAAAGAGCACAGATGAGTAAATAAAACAAATTAGAAGCGATAATGTACAAATGCTGCATGAACATGTAGGTATACTGAAGAAATAGAGTTTGCAAACACACATTAAATGCAGCTAATAAATCATTGAAGAGTTTGGGGACACATGTTCTTGTCACAGACAGCTAGGAGCAATCAGACATAAGGGACTTTAAAGCACACTTTAATTCAGCCTGGCCTATTTTCCTGTGAAGGGACTTTACATGACTATGACTCACATCACGGTTCAATTCCTTCATTTCTGTGACACAGAGCCCGCCATGTAACGTGCCCCTCACTTCCACATCCTCATTTGTTGTAACAGATGTCTCTGTTAATGTGTTTAAGCTGGGCCGAAGATGGGGCAAAAGTCAAAAATCCAAAATCAATGTTGTGTGTCTTCTGTTGTGAGGGACTTAACCAGACAAAAACAAAGCACCTGTGTGAGACCGCAAACGAGAGTTTCCTGTCTGATTAAAACAGATGTTTTACAGGCTCCTCTAGAAATGTTCTCATTTAGAAAACAAGATGGGGGTTCCTTTTTGGATACGCTATGAATTACCACTGGAATATTTCTGCTGGAAAAATGACACAGCCCAGGTTCTCAAAGCTGGCTGAATCGATTTGATCATTAGAGAAAAGCCTAATGTACAATACTCACATTAAGCAGCCAACGGCCCTAGAATATTGATTTCCTTCAATGCAGATAACAACTTTAAAATTATTACAATTCATCACAAGCTTTTTATATCACCACAGTCATCTAGAATTTCTTACTAATAATTTACACTAATATTTGCAGTATAAACAAACTTCTCTTTGCTTCCTCCAGCAGTAGAATGAGACTTATATGAAGATAAAACACAGACAAATGCTTTACAGATTCAAACTAATGCAATAAATAACTTGCAATACATTATATTTTATTCAGGAGCTATTATTACTGGTAAGTCACATTTGCGAGTCAATTTGCCATGAACATCCAATCATTTTTATAGCCCAAATGGCAGGAGCCTTCAGGAAGGGCTTGGATTGCTATTCTGATTGGGGAAGTCACATAATTCTTACAGATGGTCATTAGATCTACTTCCTTTCCTCTGCAATGATATAGCCTCTAGGAGTAGTGTGGGGGGTTAAGGGTTACAGTTTGCTGGTTATTAGACATTTGGTGGTCCACATCTCTAACAGCCCAATGAGAGCAGAGAGATCAGTTTCAGATTCCAGGAAGAGTTGGAGTCATACATCTGTTTGCCTCTAGAGGGCTCTGCTGTTCATAGCAGGACTAGCTACATTCAGCTACATATAACTTTGTACCACAAGCATTCAATTTAGTATTAAATAATATAAATAATATTACGCAGCACCTGAAAATAGGCATATTGAATTTACCTAGCTGGGACTATTTTCAGGCTCCATGTCATATCACTGCCCCGGTGCTGCACCCATGGTAAGGCCGGAATGAGAGTATATAGTAGTTCCTAGGCATATCGGCATAGAAAATCACAAGTTTTGCTTTTCCGATGGTTTCAGTACAGGATGTAACTACAGCAGAGTCAAGTTTTAAATAGGAAAAATATAGAAACTCATTGGTCATTTTTGAGCGAGATGCTAACGGTCTAATCAGGTTCAATAATTTATGCTAAGCTAAGCTAAAAGTGCTACCGCCAGACCCGGAGATCGGCTGAATGGATTCGAAAATGATAAAACTCAACTGATAACTCTAGGTGAGTTGGAAAATGAGCCTATTTTGAAAAAAGTGGAGTGTTCCTTTAAGAATATTCAGTTTTTCACTATAGGCTCTATTGGTGCACCGCTAAAACGAATGTTTAAAATGTTATAATTTAATAATTAAAAGAAAGAAAAAAAGATGTCTTACCATGTGTTGTCTTTGTCCCATAAATATTCTGGCAGGCATATACTGCAGAAGCAGCAGTGCTCATGGGGGTATCTTTGAATGTTTTTCCACTATGTGTACTCTTATCTGGAAGGCCTGCCTCTCAGTTGCCAGTGTTTGCATCCCATGTGCCTCTCTGGCCTGGTAAAGGTTACACAACAAACACCACTTGCTTTTTCTGAATATAAATGGGCAAAATGTGCTGGAGAGTTTCCAAAGTCACATTTGGAGATTCAAAACTGGCTTACATTTCCTCAACACATCCCACAGCAGATTATTCATTCACAATGCATTTACACAAACATCTGATGAGATGAGAACATTATGTGAAACATGAAAAGGCCACAGCGAAGCAGACCACCATGAAAAAAAGACAGTTGAAGGACTCTGCTGGCAAACAGAAAGGTTGCTTTCAGTAAAATTACCACTGAGACACATAGAAGGCAGTAGGTCACATGCACTACACTGACAGCATGACAATATTTGTCTTGGGTTTAGATAAACCCTATAGAAATAACAGCTAAAAGCGCACAAACACCACACAATTGTAAATTAACTCAGTACATTGTTGCAAACCAAGTGCTATCAAAACTCAGGTGATGAATGATTTTCCTTCCGTAGGTTCTCCCATCTCCTCAGTATTGTTTTTAGTAGTGCGAAGATCAATATTTCATCCCTTTTTTTTTTTTCAATTTCTCTCTCTTTGATGCCTCTGTGTAAGGCCAACATGGGACTACCGATCTTCTGCCCTGAGGTTCCTCCCCAATTATGAAGGCACTTTAATGAGAATATTTTTTCATCTCCAGGGGCTGGTATGGCATGGGAAAGAGCTGAGCTCAAGCTTTTGCTACAGGGGTTTTTGTTGGCATGTCTCTGGTGTATTCCAAGGGGACTGTTAACTTCACTGTTTTATGCATTTTACACATTTTAACCTAGAGAATGACATTGGAACAGGCGTGCTGCAAGTACTCAATTTATCACTTAAACTTTCATAATGCATTTTTACACCAAGATTAAATACTCATGGCAAATGTTCATTGCAGAGTTGGCTATCAACAGACACATTTTACGGCATGAAATCTCAGTAAAAAATGCCAAAAATAAATGTTATGTAAGCTGTAAGTAATGTAATGCCTAATACATGGTTATTTGCTAAATAAATAAATATACGGGCATAAAACTGATTTTATTTTAAACTTTTTATAATTGTAATGTTTCCAGAAAAAAAAAATATAATAATAATTACACATACAAAACGATTTTCCTATAGCAACAAGACAAAATCTTCAACAAAATTACAGTAATATTAAAACTAAAGTGCTCCAATGTCATTTTAACGGCAATCAGTAATTGATACGCAAGATGATGACAATTGTGTTTATAAAAAAACAAGTCTGAAGTGAGATACAAGACACGAAAGGAGCACCACTTTCAGTTAATCATGTGAACGCAGTCTGCAACTGTAAATATTTGGAAATATCTGAGCGTTGAAGACAATAGCTGACCAATCAGAATCAAGTATTGCAGAGAGCCTTATAATAAAAGTCATATTCAAGCATTCCTGACAGCACAGTTGTTTGTATACATGTCTAATAGTGTAATGTATAATTAGGTTTGTGTATACTGTGAAATTTCCAGGTAAAAGGTTAATGAACAGTATCATTTCATTTGCATGACAGTTTGACAGCGTGCGCATGAATACGTCTTCTTTCTTAATGTTCCTTCGGAGATCTCTAATGGTTTAAGCTTGTGTTAACAGGAGATGAGATAGAGAAACACATCCCCTACAGACTAAAAACCCCTAGGCCTTTGTGTGTTTGAGTAACAGCAGGGATAAATCTCTCATATTCCTTTGTACAAAAACAAGTCAAACTCAGGAAGTCTGCCCTGCAGGGCTTGTCATAAGGAGCATCAAAAATAGCAAAAAAAAAAAAAAAAAGGATTCTGAGAAAGAAAGCGAAACAAATAATTTTTTCATCACTTGTAAGTACATTGAATATCCTATATTGTTGACTAGCTTCTAAACTGGTAAAAAATTAACTTTAATTGAAATATGGACATAGAGAATAATAAGCTCAAACACACCTTATTTAACAAATCCAGAAATCAACTGTGATGGTTTCCTAGCTCTCCTTTTTATGATTCACTACAATCATAACAACTCTAATCCTCTTACATGTGATATAATACTAGCTTGTCATGCATTTATGAATGTACGATTCAAAACCGGCTATTCACATTAGCAGGGAACATACATTCAGCATAGATAACAATAAACCAGTGTCAGTATTTGGCCCACTTCCTCTATTGAGGCACAAGGGAAATGTTTTGCAATATGAAAGCTTATTTACAGTCAGTGCAATCAGAAAGCAATAAATATAGTGAATGAGTCATTTTAGGTGCACAATAGCAGCTCCATTATAATCCACTAACTGCTGTCTGAAGGAACAATTTCGCTTTGATATACACAGTAAATCTCCGCAGAACAAATGTATACAGGTTGAACATAATGTGTTAATGCTGAAAGCAGCTTGTGCGTAAGCAATGTGGCTTATTATAGATATCTCTATTGATCTCCCCTGTCCAAATAAGACTAGAAATGGTAAGTGGTTTAAAGCATGGGACAATATAGGATATTTGATCAATTGGATGCTCTACCATGCAGTGGGAATTATTTTAAATGTAAGCTGCAGAGACGAGAAGTCTTAGATGTCGTTTGTAGCTTAGCGTAAAGATGCATAGTGTCACACTGTTTAAAGTAAGCCAGTGGTCACCATTCAGAACTATCAAACCTTTCCTCTTGCACAAGACAGAGAAAAAAACAGAGGAGGAAAAGACGAGGGATCTGATGGAAAGGGATTTCCTCTTCAGTCTTTAAGCACAGAGGGTCAAACAGAACATGAACAAGAACATGCTAACAGAAAGAACAGTCCCTTATGTCCACAGTCAACCATGCTATGCCAATAAAGACATAAAATCCTCCGTGCTCACATGGTCAAGTCCTGAAAAACATGATTTCTGTTTTTCAAGTCCCCAGTGCAGCATAGTAGTAATATTCTGCCTCTTGTTTTCAACAGAACTCAACAGAATATTGAGCTAATGGTGAAAGAATTGCACTCAAATTCATAAGAAATTACATGGGTTTGTATTCACGCACATGTTGTAAGTGTGTGCATGTGCAATAAAAAGTAATGTTAAACAAGTAGCTCATCCAAAAATGAAAGTTCCACCATGTTTCTTTGAAGCATGTGAAACGACATGACAATAACACAGATTGAGGTCACTCCCCATTAGCTGAATAACTACAATAATCAATTGTGCAGTGGGGTCCAATGGATCCGGCCATTTACAAACTTCTGGGCGCATCTGGTAAAGAGCAGCAGCAATCATACCTGACTCACACAGATGCAACTGTCAAAAAATAAAACTTCAAGAAAACACTGCAAAAGCAGAATGAGGAAAGCATCTGGTCATGGTCATAACACAACAATAAAAAGACTAATCAAACTGTGTTACAGCCTGAAAAACATGAGGCTGACAATTTATGTCAAATCCACAGAAATCGGCTGTGAGCAGCACTGCTCTGCCATGCATAAACCTTGCCGTAATGCAGTGCAGAAACTGACATAATTCAATGTTTTGAACTGTTGTGGTGTGGAGAGCTCTGGGAAAATACTGGGCCCTTTCACATTGCATTCTGTGGTTCATCTAAAAAAATAGTATCAAAAGTAGCACTCATCAAAAAATTGTACCGAGTTTTAATGACCAATTAAGTGTGTTTACTGCTAACAAAGTCAGGACTTGCTGAACCACTGCTGCATTTTCATGAGATGGGTTTGTGCTATTTTATTTTAAGATATAAGTTTTGCATTACTTATTTATCATCTTATTCAATTAAATATTCATGAATCGAAGGAGTTTATTTATTTATTTATTATTATTATTATTAATACAAACCACTGCGTAGGAGTTCACTGAAGTAAACCTTTCTTCTAAAGAACCACTATAGCAAAATAGTTCTATGTCCATCTCAAAAGTTGTTGCTTATTCCACAGCTGCACCAATACAAAATTACAACAAATGAATAAATGAGACATTTTAGGGTTACATTTGATTATAAAACAAATGTTTTCAGGGTATTGTGCTACAGCCTAGACTGAATATTCATGCTGTTATTCTCTGTGATATGGTCCAGTGCTGATTGCCAGAGAATGTGTAAATTTGCAATTATGTATTTAAATCCCTTTGCTAATCCTGACCATTAATGCTGTTCCCCTGGGATAAAAAGCCTATTAGTGGGGTTCAGTTTTCTGAAATACTTTCTTTTTTGCCTTTTAGACTCTTTCATTTCCCTTTTACCCCAATATATAAAAACAATATGAACAACACTTATCACTTATACTTTATATTGGTGTTACCCAAATATGGATCGTTGGGTTGTACTTTACATCTCACTGACATTCACTTCCATTCTTCACCTATTGGTGCCTACCACCAATTTGCTTTGCTCAGCAGTGTGGAAATAAGAAACGATGGGCCCTAATAAGTGTCCAGCCTCAAAGCAGCCGTTTCAACCAGCATCTTTTACACGCACACTGGCTATTTATACTTGATGGACATGGTGGATTAACAAGGATCCCCAGAGTCCAGTTGGAAGAAATTACTTTTAGGGTTTTGGCAAGGTCCAATAGTCCATTTCAATTTCCAAAGCCCAGCTCAGCTTCCGGTTTGGGTTTAACATTGGGTTCTTATTGCTGACCACAGACACCATCTGACTTTGATTTTACGAGAGTGACTTTTGACTGCCGTATGACAGAAGCTGAAAGTAAAATCAGAAAGAGAGGGTCCAGGTCTGGATACTAGATTCTATGGATGATGTGCTGTGTTTGGTCTGACAGCACCTATTGCATCAGCAATGTCTGTAATAATGAATTGTCTGGCGTAACACCTGCTTCAGTCTTACTTGGAATTGCATAGGTGTCCCTTAGACTGCGGTTAAACATTTCAGAGCAGTGTTAGAATAAGCTGGAACAGAGGAGTGATGGGAGCAAAGGGCAACCTTGATGTTTAAGGCAGCTCCAAGCCCTCTTCATTAGCCCTGGTGATTGTAGGTTTACATCTTGTGTGAAATCTGATGAAATCCTTCTCCATGGTCTATTGGTCAACAAGTCAGATGTGCTTTTTGATTAGTAACCTTGAGATAGCACAGTTATAAATATTTCATTTTTTTTAAACTAAGGTTAATATGGTCTATATATACTACTGCATTCCCTTTTTGGACAGGTTATGCTGCCCTTGTGTTTTGTCCTTTCACTTGAGAGGACCGATCCAGTGAGCAGCCATGCAAAACAGTCCATTCGTATCCAGGGACTGAGGTGATATTTTATATTTATCAGCTATTCACTGAAGATGCTAGGCTTGCTATACAGCCATGGCCCTAGGGCAAATACAGAGAGGTCTCTGAAAAAGCCTACTTTTACAAACAAGACTTTAAAGGTCAGTTTTTGAGTATAAACATTACATTTCTTTGGTATATGTTAACAGATATTTAACATGCAAAACTAAACCTCTATCATAGGGATAACAAGAGTTTCCCAGAAATCATTACAGAGAGTAGATCAATTCTAAATTAGGAGGTTAATATTACACATAGAAATGGGAGTGAAGAAAAGGTAGCTGGAAGGGTTGAATGCAAATCCAAGCATAAATCAATGCAAATCTGAATGTACCTTATGTACATATTAAGTATGTATATAGTCACAAGTGGTATCACTTAGTAAACAGGCACCTTCAAATACAGACTTGCAATTCCCATTCGTCCCTGCTGGGATCAGCCTGTCTGGAATCTGATCTGTAATAAGCTGCAAGTGGGGCCGCAAGGGGCAAAAGGAACAATGTTCAAAGGCAAACGAGTGAACATTAGCCTCTAGTAGGACAGTTTAAAATCAGGCCTTGTCTCCAGAGACTGTTCTTCTGAAAGGGATGTTCAGGCAGGACAGCATAAAAAAGTAGACCTTAAGCATTCACCTCTTTCATCTCATCGTCTGTGGATCATGTTCTGTGCCTCTGGCATTGTTTCAATTAGCGTTGAAAAGGCCACCCCTGTGAGGAGTACACTGGGTCACATGCTGCCACCTCCCTTTCAGTGTTTAATGGCAGCTGGTGAGGAACAAGGTCGAAGCAAAAGTCACAAGAAAGTTCAGACAGCTATTAAGATTATTTCCCCGCTCATTTTCTCCCGTTCGCCAGTCTCCCCCCTCCCTTCTGTTTAAGAATGTCTTCATTTTGTTACTGCTTCCTGCTCAATCCATCTTTTCAGAGCAGCAGATTAACAAGGCAGAGCCGAATCTGCTGGCTGTGTGCATTTTCTTTCAGTACAGGGATAGAGAGTCCTTGTTGTGGTTCTTGGCACTGTGGACTTTTATACATTTCCAGCTGTTCCTCCATGAACGAGTCGTGCTCTACAACTGAGGAGATATAAAATATGCAGCAAAATGTGGTTTCGTGTACAGGAACATTCAGAAATGTATTGATTATTCAGGCCTGACATCTACATGATGCACAGCAAAGAATGAGTAGAGTTACATTATAATGGGATGTGTATGGAAATACAGAATCGTGAGGTCATGATTTAGTATGCTAGCATGGTTCAATTAGCTCCTGCTGGTAGATTCTGTAACTACATTACATATTCTCATGTATCACAGTTGAAATTGTATTTGCTGCTTAATATTTTTGTGGAAACCATAAATTTTTTTAAGGGTTTTCTGATAAACAGGGTCCAAAAGAACAGCAAGCTGTACTGATACTTTTAATCAAATTAATTTAATTGTTATTATTTCATATTAATTATGTGTATTTTTAACCTTTACTGCTTTTAAATTTTCCTACTACTTTTACTTTTAAGCCAAAACTCACTCCTAGAACTTCTAGCTCTGCTTGGCACTTGCAAAACCCTGAAAATTAAAACAAGCAACATATTTATTGACATTACCTGTACAGAGTGCATAGAAGAGAGAAATACCACTCCTCTTCTGCAGAGAATAAAGTTATGCAGGATAGATAGGCAGAAAAAGTATGAATGTTTCAGAACCTTATAAATTCAGTTGAGTTGGGATGGATTAG
The DNA here is from genome assembly GCF_023724105.1 of Carassius gibelio. Taxonomy (NCBI): domain Eukaryota; kingdom Metazoa; phylum Chordata; class Actinopteri; order Cypriniformes; family Cyprinidae; genus Carassius; species Carassius gibelio. The sequence continues at coordinate 25,648,364 of NC_068409.1, read as the reverse complement.
AGCATGATTTCTGTTATAAATCCATAAAAATATGTATTAGCCAGTCCAGTTTAATGTTCTGTATCATAACCAGTTTGAAAATCGCCATGATCAAAAAACAACATAGCACGCCTGAAAAAATTGATAGCGCTCATCTGAATTAACATTGTGTGAGTTTGGTTTTACATTGCTGCACAAAACATATTTACATAAAAAACACAATAAGCATGTCTCACAGAAACAAATCACAATACATTTAACTGTTAAGCCAAATGTGCACCATATTGTGACCCCATATGGATAATCTTGCACTGCAAAACCATATCCAAAGGACTGTAAAATAAGGAGGAAGCTTCTCTCTCCTTCACACATGTAAATACAGAGGCAAATAAGCCAGTCCACCAGCTGCATTCTCACTGTGTTCAATTCACTCCTCCCTGGAGCCATTTGCTGCATAGAATGAAAGGGGCCCTCAACGCTGTGAAATGCAATTTCTTTATCCAGCCCGCCTGCAGCGCGCACTGGAACACATTTCAATTTAGAAAGGCCTAAACAGCTTCATCAATTATACAGTTATTCAGGTAACCCAGAACTTGCTAGGGCATCATTTATGTAGTCAGAAAAAAACAATTCAGATGGAACATGTATATCTTATCCTGTATATTTTTATCGTCCATGCAGTGAAGGTGTTCATAACAAAGCAAAGGTTTCACAAAGATGAAGAAAAACAATATATGCAACCATTTTAGCAATGTATAGGTTTCAAACTAATTTTTACTCAAGGGAAGGCAAACTGAGCTGTATATTGTAATACTCTATATGTTAAATTAAATTAAATTAAATTAAATTAAATTAATGCATTTAGCAGGCGTGACTTACAGTGTATTCATGCTATCAGTTTTTACCTATTATGTGTTCCTGGGGAATCGAACCCCCAACATGCATAAATATATGTAGAATATAGAAGGGAAATATCTGTCAATCAGCTATAGCATTCAAAAATTCCATAGAAGTATCACAAAAGTGGTCATGCAGTTAATGCTATATTTTGCTATATTTTCAGAATTGAGTGAATTCATAAAGAAAGAAAAAAATCAGTTCTCAATGATCCACGTAACAGTGAGTAAACTTTCTATTTTCAGTTACCTATTCCTTTAATCAAATGACACATAAAATGTCAATATGCCAAAAGTACAAGGATTGGTTGATTTATTAAGCTCATGATTCATTCTTATACAGCATAAGGAGAATATGGCATATACATAATGATGATTTCATACTGTAGACAAAAGTACATACTTCATCTTTCCAGCCCATATAATTTCCAGATGGTTGTGTCAATACAGTGTTTATCATTTACAGTTCATCATGCATTGAGGAATATTGAGTACCAGCATCTCTTCATATAAGATGCTAATGAAATACAGTCATTAGGCAGGAGTCAATTTCCACCACAAAGTAAAAAACCAGGACCATTTGACCATTTTAAACTCAATAATTAAAGTCAATAAGTTCATAGCGTTGTGAGATGTTGTGTCTTAATGTGGATGTAGAACATTTCCACTTGGATGAGCACAAAGTCCGGTGTGATAGCTTTCTCAGTCAATTGGCTCACAGCACCGTAAAAAGACCAAATCAATGTCCACAGACTTGGGTTGATGTGCATTTTATTGAGGTAATGGCGCAGTGGTGTGTCTGTTCATTGTCCATTTTGAGGGCTAATGTCCCAGCATGCTCTTATACCTGGATCAAGTCCCTGCAAATACTATGTTCTAATGCATTTCAAAGGTCTGTCAACCGACAGTGAGAAAAAGACAAAAAAAATCAGTGTACAAACAATTAACATTCATTTATTTCAGGTAGAAAGTAGCAGCTCTCTCCTACTCTTACCTTTAAGTTTTTCAAAGTTTGCAAACAAGTACAAACTTATGGCTAGCTTAATAACTGTATACAGTATGGTCATGTCTTAACACTTATGGGCAACCTCATTATGCACACAGGAAAAAAAACAGATGAAAATGTATTTCATCAGCACAGATGTTTAACTCTTGATTAATGAGGTGTTACTATCTGATAGTTAACTCTGCTGTGTGCCATCGCTCTCATTTTGGACCTTTGCCTGTAAGCTGATTAGTAAAACAATGCTGGTGAGCTTGATGACTTGGGTTAATAGAATAATATGACACAGGGCGTAGAAGTCTGAGAAAACATTATGCAAATATTTACCTTTTCACTTCAGCAGAGCAAGGAAGAGGAAATCTGCATCCCATTTACATCACAATGCCTGGAGTTCAGGAGCAACTGCTTCAAGCCAACACAAAGTGTACAATTATTATTTAAATAAATAAACAAAGTGGTTTATATTTGCTGTTAGGCCAAGTAACTGCATGTTTGCTTTAAAAAAAAAGGGATTAGTCATGTATAGTTTTCATTCTTTTCAAAGTCACCCTGAAATGATTCAGTCTGCAGGTCTAGAACTCACCAGTGCTTCACACTTTCCACAGAAAAAAATAAAACATATAAATAGAATATAATAATTTATGTATTGGATGCATTTTATTTGATTTAAACCCCAGACACTGTAGCATCATGCCTAATGGTTGAAATCAACCTTCCAAATGTGTATGTTATGGGGTCAGTAAGAGGTTTATGTTTTTGATAGATGCCTCTTTTGGTCACTTGCATTTATTTTTGATGCATTTATTTGATCAAAAATCACAATTAAAGACAGTAGTATAAATATTATATGTTAGTATATCATTTATTCCTGTGATGTCATGATCCTGCCCTCGTGTCCTTGATTTTTCCTAGTCTTGAGGCAGGATCATGACAGACCCTTGTTTTGTGTACAAGCGCATGGCTTTGTCTTTGGGCCATGTGCTTGTGTTGTCTCGTTCCCTTGCCCCGCCCCCCTTGTTAACCTAGTCGTGTCTTGATTGTCCTATCTGTAACACCTGTCGTGTCTTGATTAGTACCCCTATTTAGATCTCCTAGTGTGCTCTGTCTTGCGTCGGTTCATTGTACCTGTGATTGAGATTTGTTCATCACTTGTGATTGTACCTGTTCCTGAAGAAGTGTTTTGTATTTCTGTGAGTGTTTGTTTATAGTTAGTGTTCCCGTGCTTTGAGTCTTTGTTTATCCCGTTAACTCAGTCCTGTTCAGTTATTTTGTATTTCCCTAGTCAGTGTTTTCCCCCCTCGTGGGTTTTTGTTTTCCCTTTTTGTTAAATAAATCCTGTGTTTAGTCACTTCCTGTCTGCACCTGAGTTCCTCCCTTACCAAAACCCTGACAGAATGAACCGACCAATAAGGAACTCAGCAGGCAGGAGGGCCTCTGAGCTTCAGCGTCAGGCGGAGTTCCGGAGGCTGTGCTGGACGTCGTCCCCCGCCGACAGGAAGGGGGTCACCCTCCCATACTCGCCTGAGGGGGAATGGGTCCTCCGTAATTATGCCCGGCTGTGGGAAAGCATCTCCCAGGAGGAGCCACAGAGGTCCCCTCCACCTACCCAGCTGCCAACGATCCCTGAGGGTCGTGTCCTGGCCGTGGCAACCCTGGGGGATCAGGCAAGCCCCTCCCAGAGTCCTGAGGTGCCCTCCACAGCCAGCAGTCTCCCCATGAAACGAGGGAGACGGTTTTCTTGGGAGTCAACTTCTGAGTCTTCGGCGTCCGAGACTGCCCTGCCCGAGACCAAACTCCCCCAACCCGCCTCTGACCCAGCTGTGGCCTCTGCACCGCGCCCAAGGAGGAAGAGGAGGAAGAGGGGGCCTGCCGGTCCTGTGACCCTGTCTCCTCCCGTGCCAGCAGCGGAGAGCGCTGGCGTGCCCGTGCCAGCAGCGGTGGGCGTGCCCGTGCCAGCAGCGGTGGGCGTGCCCGTGCCAGCAGCGGTGGGCGTGCCCGTGCCAGCAGCGGAGAGCGCTGGCGTGCCCGACCCAGCAGCGGTGAGCGCTGGCGTGCCCGTGCCAGCAGCGGTGAGCGCTGGCGTGCCCGTGCCAGCAGCGGTGAGCGCTGGCGTGCCCGTGCCAGCAGCGGTGAGCGCTGGCGTGCCCGTGCCAGCAGCGGTGAGCGCTGGCGTGCCCGTGCCAGCAGCGGTGAGCGCTGGCGTGCCCGAGCCAGCAGCGGAGAGCGCTGGCGTGCCCGAGCCAGCAGCGGTGAGCGCTGGCGTGCCCGAGCCGGCAGAGAAGAGGGCAGTATGTAAGTCGGCAGTCGTGAGAGCGGAGGAGAGAGCCGCGGCCGACTCTGCAGCAAAGACTCTTGTACAGTCGGTCTCATCTCATAAGGAGATGCCAATTATCCTAGCTGCTAGAGCCTTTTCTGATTATTTGTCCCGTCTTGTCCAAATTTTAGAAATCCCCGTCAGTCCTGTCTTGTCCCCTGACCCTGTCCCCAGAAGTCCCAAGTGTCCAGCCGTTGTCTCCTCGTGTCCTGTTGATGTGGCCCCGTGTCCTGCTGTTGTGGCCCCGTGTCCCGTTAATGTCCCCCCGTGTCCTGTGGTCCCCCCGTGTCCTGTGGTCCCCCCGTGTCCAGTAGATGTTGTCCCCCCGTGTCCAGTAGATGTCGTCTCCCCGCGTCCCGTAAGTCTTGCCCCGTGTCCAGTAGATGTTGTCCCCCCGTGTCCAGTAGATGTCGTCTCCCCGCGTCCCGTAAGTCTTGCCCCGCGTCCCGTAAGTGTTGCCCCGCGTCCCTTGTCTGCTCCTGTCATGTCCCCTGTCAGTTGTCCCGAGACCCCTCCCCGCCCCTCACCACCCAGACCTGCCCGTACCCCCCGTCGTCAGCCTTCGTCCTGTCCTCCTAAGATTCCTACCCCTCCCGCCCGCCCTGGTCTGTCCCCCATGAACTTTGTGGTCCCGCCCCCTCCCCTTCCCTGTTTGTTTTTTTTGTTATGTCACCCTAACCCTGCCATTGTGTTTTCATGTTTGCCTTTGTTATTATTAGTCATGTCTTGTTGGTTTGTGTCTGTGTCCCAGTCTGTCATGTCAGTCATGTCCCGTGTTTGATGTTCCCTTGAGGAGCGTCTGGAAGCCGCTCCTTAAGGGAGGGGTTCTGTCATGATCCTGCCCTCGTGTCCTTGATTTTTCCTAGTCTTGAGGCAGGATCATGACAGACCCTTGTTTTGTGTACAAGCGCATGGCTTTGTCTTTGGGCCATGTGCTTGTGTTGTCTCGTTCCCTTGCCCCGCCCCCCTTGTTAACCTAGTCGTGTCTTGATTGTCCTATCTGTAACACCTGTCGTGTCTTGATTAGTACCCCTATTTAGATCTCCTAGTGTGCTCTGTCTTGCGTCGGTTCATTGTACCTGTGATTGAGATTTGTTCATCACTTGTGATTGTACCTGTTCCTGAAGAAGTGTTTTGTATTTCTGTGAGTGTTTGTTTATAGTTAGTGTTCCCGTGCTTTGAGTCTTTGTTTATCCCGTTAACTCAGTCCTGTTCAGTTATTTTGTATTTCCCTAGTCAGTGTTTTCCCCCCTCGTGGGTTTTTGTTTTCCCTTTTTGTTAAATAAATCCTGTGTTTAGTCACTTCCTGTCTGCACCTGAGTTCCTCCCTTACCAAAAACCTGACATGTGATGCAAAAAGCTGATATTTCAGCAGTAATTCATCCAGTCCTCAGTGTGACATGATCCTTCAGAAATCATTCTAAAATGCTGATGTGGTTTTTGAGAAACATTTCTTATCACATCAATGTCGAAAACAGTTGCGGTTTTCATTAGTATTGTGTAAACGGTGATACATTTTTTAAAGAATGGTTTAAACAAAAAAGCATTGTTTTAAATAAAACTTTATTAAAGGTCTTTACTGTCACTTTTGATAAGATTAACGTATACGTGCTGAATAAAAAGTATTGATTTCATTTCTGGTGCCACATAAAAATAAATATCGTGCCATTAAGAGGCAGAAAGCCCAGATGAAGACACGGTGCTTTCAGAGGCTTTTGCATTACCTCATCCTATACAAATTACTATGAGTTTGTCCCCGTGGGACTTTGACAAGGACTTTAAGAAAAGGGATCTACATCTCAGAAGCCATTTGAGAGTAGCTCCCCTCAATTTTTTCAGTTTCGTGGGGGAAAAAAAAGATGCTGTCCATTTCTCCCCAGTCTGCTGAGGATCCATTGATATGAAAAGTCATTTATTACACCTCTGGTGGGAAGCTTAATGAACTCTCTCAGCAGCCTGTCAGATGAGTTCTGAGACAACTGCATTTCTGAAGTATGCAGGAGCCGTCAACTCGAACAATAATAAACCTGGTCCATCTTTTATCAGTGATTCAAAATGAAAAATGCAGAAATTAACTGGGGGGTTTGGCTGAGGTGTAACTGATGATGTGACACTTCAAGCTGTTTGAATACAAACACATACGCAGAGGGGGTCCTCGATCTACACAACACCAGCAATGTTTTCTTGTCTAAATTTGCTTATGCAGGCTTTTATCTTCCCCTTTCTACTAAGGTATACCTCTCTTTTCTTTGATGCCAACCTAAAATGATGATGTAGCTCATGCAGATGACTAGCTTGACAAAAAAAAACAGTAGTGGGTTTTGGATTTGAGGCATTTATTGTTGTTCTACCTCCTTTTTTGAAAGCTTTCAAGTCTCCACATGAAAATTCGACATGTCATGATCAAACGGAAAGGGCAGGAAATACTGGTGTTCACATGGCCTTTATATTACAGTGCTTCAGGCCATGATGTACGCAATCACCCCTACTCATTCACTTTGATCAAAGAGAGATCTGTGTTACTCAGACATGGCAGCAGAATTACACCGCAAAGCTCATTTTCTTCTATAAGGTACAGAATATGAGCGCTGCCACTCATGCAAAGACAGAAGAAGTGCTTACACTCCCTGAAGTAAGAAGCACATGGCTAAAAAACAAACTTAAAGTACCTTCATAAAGTAGATTCTACTTATTATACAGTATTTATCAATAACACCTTTACATCCCTCAGCAATATTCTCCAGCAATGCGAGGAACGATCAAGCTTTGAAGTGTAAAATATAAAAAAATATGTAAATTAATATATTTTTTTACTTCAGTCACAGCTATCCTGCTAAACTTTTCACCCTAGACTCCAGTAGCCAGATATTTGATTTGTGCATAAAATATAGTCGTCTCGTCACAGTAGCTTATTCTGTCTGTTTACATCCTGACTGACATGCAAAGCATCTAAATGCAATTTGTTGTGTTTTTACGCGCAACTTTGGAAATAGATTACACAGATGAAGTTGGTGGAAAAAGTTATCCATTAGCATTCCCATTTATCTCAATGGCAGTTTCTTGGCTGGGATGTGAATCCAGAAATATGTGATTTTAGCTAGTGTTTGCCATTTTTGTGTTCAGTATGCATCATATGGTCAGTTTTATTCATATGGAAAAAAAAAATCATATGAATGGAGAGGAGACTCATTTTTTTGCAGAACTATATACAATCCAATAGAATCATGGTCAGTGTAAGTAACTTCCTCCTCTTCTCACCGTCATTAGCAGCTTGTTGTAACCATTTCCCAGTCTCCAATTATAACCCCCTTCCCACATAGAGTTATTAATACGAACAGTTTAAACCACTGTTGATGTCACTCATGTCATCCCTAATATGTTCACTGTGGTACATTCCACATAAAGGTGGACATAAAGGTCATTTATCACTGAAATGGGAGACTATGAAATATGACCATTGATTGCTGAGGGGTGACAGCAGTCTTGAAGGCCTTATTAATCCTCAGAGAGCATTCAGTCAACTAGGGCTTTTGTTACCCGGAGAAATGGGTCGTCATTACCGCTCAATTACCCTGAAGAACAATTTAGCATGTAATTACTAAAAGGGTTCATTTAACGTTGATAATATACATTTTAGAACAAAGGCACGTGTTGGCGATTAAACAAATACATCAAATTGGAGAAAATGAAATAATCCTAGAAATGAAAAGATGTTTCCAGAGGGTAAAAGTATTAGTCAAACTATTAGCATCAGAGTACTTAAGCTAACTCAAATGTTTAACACCATCCTCATATGAGGTTATAAAACCACATCGTAAGACAATAAGTCGTTGCAAGATTTAAAGTCAGAATTGTGTGATTTAAAGTCAGAATTTTGAGACAAACATGTTGGTACTTAAAAAACAAGAATAGCTTCTTTTGGATGATTATCCAAACCTTTGATTATAATGTTAATTAATGCTAAAATTATAGTAACGTACATTGAGAGCAACTGCATAATGGACGATCCAACGCTGCCTCATTCTAACCCAAACCAGATATGTGTCATTGGCGTCCATGATGGATCACACCAGTAAGGCAGAAGCCACCAGCACCCAACACACTAAACCTCATTTCCCCACCCACACAGCAACAGATGTATTTAATGCCCCTAAAGTGTGCAAAAGAGAACGGATAAGACCTTGACACTGCAATGTTTCATCCTCACCCACATATACATGTACTCACACGTAAACTGCCGCTTATTTCACACAAGAGAGCTGCTACCTGTCTGAGCCTTCTGGGGCTCCGGCGTTGATTAATGACACAATCAACTCACTAATTAACACCTGTGCTCTGAGTTTCTAAAATAAGCCAAAAGAAGTGCGGAGGGCCAGGTTATCGATTTCCTCTCCTCCCTCAGCGCAGACAGCAACACCTCTGAAGCTGATTCCAGGCGAGACAGCGAGGATGTGATTATTGTACTCTTTTACAATCACCAGTCTGTCATCATTCTGAGGTAGAATTCATCTCTGTGCTCTTGCCAACATGTTGCAATTGGTCAAACAGAGTTCACTGCAAAAAATAACAAAATGCACAAATATACTGACAAATGAACTACAATCGGTCGTACTATAAGGTATCAAAAATGCCGAAATGCTGCACAATGTGTCAACTGGATAACTTCTTAATCATTTAATGGTTATTGGATGAATTGCTACAGCCGTGATTGCTAGAAATGTGCACAAATAGAATTGAACTTGCTTCCCATTTGTGAATAAGTTGCAATCTATAACAAACTTAATTTAACTATACAGGATATAATGCATGTAAACGAACATGTAAATCAAACTGAAAAATGTATTGTTCACATAAATAGAATGTTCTGAATCTCAAATCAGATTCGATTATTTTGGATTAATGAAGATTAGTTGTTGTAAATATACAGTAATGTAGGACTTGATTTAAATATGCCTGGCATAAAACACAGGCTTTTGCACTTAAATATTGTGTTCAAAATTAGAAAAAAAATGTATTGAATTTGCCCCTCAGTCTTGTTTTCATTATTCAAACAGAGGTAACCTTTCAATGTTTTGGTTAATATAACTGAGAAGTTATTGCATAGTAAATGCATTTATAAACACCAGAAAAATGTTGTTCAGAGATCAATTAGCATTGAGCTAAAGGCAGAGCAGACTTATTCATCACACTGTCACAGGGATGGGTCATGGGTCAGAGTTCCTCCTCTCTCTTCCGAACCTCATCACCTCAACTCCCCGGGGAAAGACTCTCCTCCATTCCTCCATAATGAGAATGAGAACGAGGGCCAAGGGACACTCTCTCCAGTAATCCTGTATCATATGTTCGCTTTGCTCTGGAGCAAGGATATAACCGCTTTTCTAGTCATGGAATAAAAAGGTGGGCAGATTTGAGGAAGTGCAAGAAAACATGATCTGATTACCGATATGCAACATACAGTACAATATTACACATTATTATAAATGCACAATATGAGGTACGGATTTGTAGCATTTCACAATCTACTGAGATGGCCTTGGCAAACGATATGAGGGGGATCATCCAAAATGAGAATTCTGTCATCATTTTTGTCCATACACTGAAGGTTAATTGTATCCAAACCCCCCTTTTTCTCAATATAAATCACTGGCCTAAAACAACAATGGACCCCATTTACTTTGATATATATATATATATATATATATATATATATATATATATATATATATATATATATATATATATATATATATATATATATATATATATATATAATTTTGGGCTCCGCATAAAAAAGAAAGTCATGCAGTTTTGGAAATCCCTATGAGAATATTGGAAGTATACTGTATGTCAATCAGAAGAACATTTCAAAAGGCAGGAAAGGTAACCCAAAGGATCTAAAGCAGTATAAAAGTAAGTATATAAGTATTTATACAGTATATTATAGTCACTTAGGAACATACTGTACTGGCCTTTAACAAAGCATTAAAAAAAAATAATCAAACTAGCAATGTAAAAGGGTATTTTGCAGCTCTGTGCAACTGAGGCAATGCCTAATTAGGAAGTGCAAAACATTTCCAACACTCAGAAAAGCAAAAGACAAGCATTTGATGTACAAAAAGCAAAGCCGCCATAGGGATTTTCAACACGAACCCAGAGCTAATGATTGAAACATTCCAAACGATGTCCTTTCTTTTACCCCCATATTTTCCCACTGCTGCACTCAAGGGCCCTCTATGAAAAATATACCAAAGTGAGATGTCAAACAGCTTCAAACATGCAGAGACAGTTAAGCTTTTAATGTCTGAATAAATAGTTTAGATGGCGGAAACAGTGAGTTTTCGCAACAACTAAGCATAAGATAAAGTGATCAAACACTTCTGTGCCCTGACCTCATATGCTCTCAGTCCTACAGCTGACTGACTGTAGTTTGGGCTTCTAAAGCAGATAAATGGCAGAGGACCAAGATATAAACTTAATTAATGTCTTCAACTTTACTCTTTGTTTTTTTATTACCAGGGACACACAATGGGGATCTCAGTTATGGCGCTTTTCCATTGCATGGTATGGCACGCTACGGCTCCGTACAGTTCACTTTTGGGGGGGTTTCCACTGAGTACAGTTCCTGGTACTTTTTTTTAGTACCACATCGGTTGAGGTTCCAAATGGGCCATACCATTACCAAAATATGACGTGTTAACTCTGCTGATCACGGATTGGCCAGACAGAAGCAACAGTAGCTGCGTCACTGTGACTGAACTTGCGAGACAAACACAAATGAACCGCTAGATTTAAATAGGCACAGCCAGCGAAGGATAGAACGCAAATGTTTTGAAGGAGCGCACCTTTTTTAACAACCAAAAAATCTTTCGTTGTCTGTTGAGGAAGTACAGATGTTCTTCTCATTGATAGCAGAGGAGAGGATCCAGCGAGAGCTTAATGGGGTGATGTGGAATCGTGGCTCACGGCCGTGAGTCGTGGCTCATGGCAGTAGAGGCGATGCAACTATAACAACATGTAAATAATCCCATCCATTCTGAAGCTATACTACACTGCAATGGGAATGCAAACAGAGCCGATCTGTGCCATACTGAGCCGTACCGAGCTGAGTCGTACCACGCAGTGGAAAAGCGCCATTAGTGTCACTTGTAAGGACAGAAATAGGTCAAATATTCTACTTTTCGTTAACATCACTGCCCACAAAAGAATCTGTCACAGTGTTGGCTGTGAAAATGTGTTGCCCTGTCCTCAGCTATAATTACAGCAACTAAAAATCACCCAGCACCAAACAAGCAACTTTGCATTGCTACAAATGTGTTCTTAATTAGTATGTTTCCAGTTAGTATGAAAGAAATCCTTAAAACAAGATTGTATAACATTGCATTATATATATATGCCACAAATCAATTTTAAGCATAAATTTAGCAAAATTCATGCTGAAAAACAAACAAACCATTTGCTTAATGGCTTAAAAAAACTTTTTCTGAAAAGATTCTTTGACATCTTTCAACATTTCAAGTTTTACACAGATGTTTTACCCAAACATGACATTTTCTCCACCCCCATGTCATTCCAAACTGATTTTCTTCCTTTTGTGAAAAACTTGATTTTTTCGAAGAACTTTAATTTGAATTAGCTTATTCAAGCATTCATTATCATACAAACTTATTGTGGTTTTAGAAGACTTTGAAAACAGTGCAAAAGTTGTATGATACTTAGGTTGCTTTGTTTGAAACCTTTAAAGTTTCACTGTGATTGCATAGAAAAGACCAAGCAATTATTAAAACTTTCGCCTTCTATGCTTCTGAAAAGAAAGTCACGGATTACAAACAGCATGACGTCAAGTAAATGAAGACAGAATCTACATTTTTCTGTTAACTACAAAGATAAAGATTGTTTTAATATTTTTACTGCCAGAAATAAAGATAGAAATATAGATTAAGTATGGTGAATTGTGCATTATGTAATCCTCTACACATTTTTCATAAGATTCAGCTTTACAATGGGCTCTCCTTTGATTACTTCTCACTTTTTCTTGTCTTCAAAATTATATGTCCTTCATTGCTAACAAGCAGTCTGTGCTAGAAAACTGATGTTCTGTTCACAAAAAAAGAACAGAGTTACGTTGCTACAATAGCACGAACTCATAAACTTTCGTATTTTAATCATCCCCTTGAACTTGCAAAGCCATTGACGTTTTAAGGAATACACCAACATTTTGCACAGCATAAATCTGCAACCTGCCTCGCCATTCATGTAGAGATGGTGCATAGCATTCTGAGCAAGAAGACATAGAATATTTATCATCACATCTAAAATTGACCCCTCCAGATTTGGTTTCCTCAAAAATGTGATTCACTCGACAGAATATTAAACACATGGACTGGTATTACACTTGCAGCAGACAACAATCCCAGACAGTAAAGACAGAAAGAAAGTCTTCACTATTTCGCACCATATTAATTGTGTGCTACATCCTGGTATTTTTCACACCTTCTCTGTCTATATGAAGGTGTCATTTTGAAAGTCACAACAACAAATGGATCTGACAGCAGGGCACATTGTACGTCACTGAAGTTGGGCTACCACTGTTCAAGATGGGACCTTGATAAAAATCTTTATTTAACTGGATCTGAGAAGAAACTATATTATAAACTTATAGATTAGCAAGTTACTTTTTTCTCAAAACCTCAAAAGAAATTGAGTAGTAGAGACAAAGAATGAATAAAAAAATTCTACATTATGCTATAGGTCTTCCATGGATATTAGAGCTGTGTTAATTAAAAGGACATGTTCTCAAACCATTCAAGATGAGCCTCGTGGGAAATCAAGAGCTCTAACTTAGGCTGAGAAAGTATTGGAGGGATTTGAGTGTTTACATGCCTGCAGTGAATTGCAGAGTGCAACAAATTCAGAGGACCAATCTAACAAAACAAAAGCTATGATGAGGGATTGATGATATATTTTCACCATACTGGATAAAGGGCAATATTGGAGATTTGTTTGTATTAATTTATCATTATCGGCCGGTACTGGATGTGTAATTTTGAAAAAAAATTAAGTTTGTTTTCATCTTGATCACCTACTGTAATACTAAGTTTATTAATGCTCTCTTTAGAATAAACTTTGCGTCTTAAAGTTACTTGCTGTATACTGATTCTTTTTATTGTCATGTTTATTTAAGCATTTCTTTTACAATGAACATTATATCGGTCTGCTTCACTCCAGGGGAATGCTTGGGCTGCATACAGTGATGGATACATTGTGTCCTATTTCCTGTCGACCATTTCAGCTTCACAGATAATAACTAAAACAGATAAATTATTTTCTTAAAACAAAAAATATGGCTTGTAATAAATTGGTTACATAAACTGATACATAACTCACTGTTTTCACTGCACGTCTGGCAAAGACAAAGCACACCTTTCTCCGTTAGGCAGGAAAATCAATGTTTGCCCTTCAGAGCAAGATGAAAATCTAACAAATAATAAAATGGTGACTTTCCACAGTTTATGTGCATAGAAAGAAACACAGTTGACACAATTTGTCTCTCTTTTTTCAATGAATAAAATCAGTCATATGTATATCTTTATGTTTAATTACTCAAACATTGCACTCTTTTAACAAATTTCTCTCAATCTATCTATCTTAGTGGTCTGAAAGGTTTAGAAACCTTCAAACTATCTATCTATCTATCTATCTATCTATCTATCTATCTATCTATCTATCTATCTATCTGTGGCTTTTCTCAGAGAAAGAGACTGAAAGACAACAAGATTGTACTAATCTGTTAAGATGCCCCTGATAGAATTTATTCAGACAGTCAGTGAATGAAGTGAAGTTGATGAGCTGTTAGATATCCAGTCCTGGTGAACCTTCCTGAATTCAATCCTAAGCATTAGGGCAGCTGTTTGCATTACAATAGTCCTTATTTGGGTCAAATCTTACTCAAGAAAAAAAAAGCTCATGTTATTAGGGCTACACCAGATAAAAAGTTAAACAGATGCTAGAGCTGGTTGTTTGAGCAATGTGAGCCATTTAAACTGACATACAGATTGAGCTGTTAGCACCCACTACACTATAGATGTTACAAACATCTGTATGTCATATGAGGAGGCCAACGAGAAACAAAAAAATCATTTTGTTATTATTTCCTGTGCATAATGACTATTGATGAAATTCATTTACAAGCAATTCCAAGGTCTCTATAGAACAAAAGAAACATGGCTAAAAATGACAACATCATCCATCAAACAATGGGAAGACATAAAAATGGAAACTAGAAGGGCCTGCAGGGTGGAGGTAAAAAAATATACACCTAAAAAGTGAGCTGCCTGAAGTGATTGAAAATGTTATGGACAATTACCTGCATGTCTGCACATTTCAGACAGTTATTGACACATATTCAATAACTCTTGTATAATGTTACACATTCTATGTTAGTATGTACCATTAGTAGTTTTTTTGCGTATCAAATGGGTCAATTACTGTGTCATATACTGATTGTGTGTGTGTATAGGGTGTTTCGCCTGGTCTTCCAGTTGGGACAAACAGGTTTATCGGGGTAAATTAATCTAGCATATTCAACTCTAGTTTATTTCTTGATCTTCATTAAATTTTCATCTTTTGCTTTTTGTCTATTCCTGACTCTCACAGCTTGGCTTTCCTCATCATTATTTAAATACAACAATTCTATGGTAATTTCCCAAACTACATTCATTTCAATTGCTGGCACATGTGAATGGAGCACTCTCTAATCATGATGAGCTCTGGGATGTATGGGATTGCAGGTGCATGTTGAATTAATCCTCAGAGCTGCTGGTACATGTCCAAGTGAATGTCTGTTCCCTCCTCACCTTTCCCGTCCCTTACTCACTTCTCAAGGATGAGGCTTTATCAGCAGCGGCCAGCTCTCCCACTCTGTCCACTTATGCCCCAATCTGCTGTTGAGTTATAGGGCACATCTTTCTGGCACCCTTCAAAGGGCAGTCCGACGTGGCGTAGAGGCGGGGCTCAAGCCAATAGCTGAAGACACACCCCATCTGTCACTGTCAGACCCCATTTTTACTTCTCCATCGCCCCCAATCTCCAGCTAGACGCCACTTTCATTTACTAGCACCAGAGCTGGCCGACACCTCATCATCATGTCAAGAAAAAGGTCTCTTCATTTGCAGTGTCCACTCTGTGATTGTTATGCAGCTGTAATTGCACAAAAATATACACTCCCATGGTATTTACCTAAATATAAAGTAGAAAGTCAATTAAAAGAAAAGGTGGGATTCAGACAATCCCACCTTTATATATATCCCACCTTATATATATTGAATCTGATTTCGATTAATTTCAAGTCATTTAAAGTGCAAATCCAAGAAATATGCTTTCCATCCTATTACTGGTGGAATAATGACTTCGACTCCCAATCCTAGTAATGTATGAAAAAGGTACAGGCTCTGGAGATTATTATCTGTTTCCTAATTGAAATCATAAGGCATCAGGGGTATTGAGAATGGCATGTGCATTTCCAAAACTGAGTAAAATATTCCGAATTAAGAGGTGTTGATTAACTCCTTGCCGTATTCTGTGAATAAAAAATAAAAAATAAAAATCTCTGTCCTTTGGTTGTGAGGTCTTGTGTGTCTTCTGTCACCTTGCTGAAGTGGAAACCAGGTTAAAACACACTGTTCCTATTGTGTTGATGCCAGGTTGCGAAAAATGTGGGTTTTCGGGGTGTCAGGATCTCAAAAGTTGTATACTGTAAACAATATTTAAACATACTAATTATTTCATTTCATGATTATCATATGACAATGAAAGTCTTACCCCGAGGAAGTAGCCTAACTATAGCAAAAGCAGAATGCTTGAGAGTTTACACATCATCACCATCAGATGGAATACTGAAAATATTAATATTGTCATCATTTATCATTTAAAAATGGATTTACAAAATATAAAATACACCAGAATAAAACAACAACATTTAAATAGTCTACAAAAACATAACCGTCCCAATTTACTCTTTCAATGATTCGCATAAGGAGAATAAACCAAGAGCCTTTCAAGCCACTGATTGGTATGCTAGAAGGAGTGCAGGCTGTCTGGATTGCCAACATGTGAGGACGATTCCCTCATGCAATGTCAAAGATTATCCTAAATAAGCCTGTCTAAGCCCATCATACCTGGCCAACCCACAAAGCCAATCAGTGAGGGTCTGCGGCAGGTTTTCGCAGCTGGAAAAGTCGCCCATTTAGGAAGCACACATAGTCATCTTCATTTCTTTGAAGTCTGATATTCACCTCTCCAGAAAATGCATGCTTATGAAGATTACAACAAGCATAACTTCAGGATAAAGTGTCACTGCAAAGATATGTCAATTTGCAAGCAGAGAAAATTGCATTAAAGGCTTTTCTCGTACCCAGAAAGACACCTACGCTGGTTCACAGCCTCAGATTCCCTGAGACCTGCCTGCTAACCTGCTGATTTGAGAAAGAGACACTTAAATGACTTAAATTCTCCAGGAAGTCAATTATGAGTTATGTAATGGAGAGGTCAGGTCAGTGCTGACCAGCCGATTTTAAATTAAATGTGGAGGAAAAGGAACATGTCAAGGAGAGAAGAACGGGAAGGGGAGAGAGGTGACTGTGGAGGATACACACAAAGGAAGAAGTGCTGCGGGCACAATGCCGACAAGAGAAATGGAATCGCACCTCTATCAGACCTCATAGCCCATTATAGCCCTGTCACCCATGTCACTCAGAACCACGTTAGACATTGAGACCTTGACACCATTAGCACTGTAAAAGAGAATGCATTTTGAAAACCCCACACTCCGTTACACACTTATAGACTTTTTATGTGAAGCCACACATGACATACTGTATGTGGGATGATACATTGTTTACATTCTCCTCACCGCATATCAACAAAACCAGTGGTATGGGTTCTTTAGGTGAACCTATAAATTGTGACAGAAGGAGCCTTGTAGGGAGATTGTAGCAACTATCCAACAATTTAGAATGTGTGAAATGGGTGAATTAGGCCTGAGGTGACATGAAATGCACTAAACAAATACATCCAGTCGCAAGGTGGCACTTTGAAGTTCTACTTTGCATACTGAATATATCACTCCTGCCTGAAATTGAGTCATCTTCAAAAGAATAGTCAAAAATTGCAGCTGCACATAAGCATGGTAAATGTAAAAATGCATACATAATGAAGCGGCTCATACTAAACTATAACTTCCATTAAATTATCAAGAACATTTATATGCAGTTCCCACAACCCACAAATCAGAATTTACTTGAGTTTAGGTTGGATGATACAAGCTTCATTTTATCATCTAGAGTGATATTATAGATGAATCGCATTACTTACTTTTTATTATTTTATTTAATTTCTAAGTAAATTTGTCCAACCTTACAAAAGTAAGATTACCATGTTTCAGCAATTTCAGTCATGATATTTAACCAGATCTGCAGTTAAATTTTAGTCACAAGAACATAAATGTACATGCATCATTTAAGATTAATATGCCATTTGGCCTTATCTCATACATATATTATATGCAGAGTTTCCTTCCATGTGTAAAGGTTTATAGCATGGTTTTATTAAACATCCATCTCAGGGATGGTTTCATCCTGCTTTCTAAGAAGCAGAAGAAGAACAAGCAGTGCTGAAATATGGCTTATGATTGCATTTTTTTTTTTTCATTTGCTGGCAAGAATTCTCCTGTTCTGATGAGATTGAGAATGGCAGATCTACAAAGCTCGCCTATCTTCTGCTCTTAATAAATCTAAGGAAAGCCTGACATGAAGATCTCAAATCCACACGGGTGGCACTTCTCTCCGTGGTTCTCCAAGCATTTGTGGAAGTTCTGTTCCAAAAAGCAGTCACGAGTATTTATTTACTCTTTGCAGGGTTGGAAAAATCTGAATTTAAGAACTGGCTCCCTTTCAGTTCATGAGCTGGGACTTGAAGTGGCCACATCAGATGGGATGCTGAATTGGGATTTGAATGGAAATGACAGCTAGAGGATTTACTGAATTGCAATTCACAGTCACACATCCAAGATTTGGGCACAAAGAGAAAACTTCATTGAAACTATCTTCATGCTTCATGTTGACAACATTTTAAAGACGTTGCAATTTCGAAAAACATTTCTGAAATGTAATTATTGTCCATAATGATAAAAATAAAAATAAGGTGTAATATTTATTTTGTAAAATCTTTTTTGAAACTGAATTGGAATTTCAATGCTCTTCATGATTTAAGACCGCAGTTTCCCTCATGCTGAAAGTAGTGGAAGTTGTTTAAGAGATGGAAAGTCAAAAGGGCCTATATGTTCTGTTCTGTCTGATCAAAGATCACTGCATGTGTGTGAAACTGTTTTGACCTTAATCATGAGCTCTGAAGAAAAAGTGTGTATGTGTGTTTGTGTGCAGCTGTTGACACGTCAGCCAGGCTAAGATCAAACAAACAGTCCAACTGTCAAACTCATTTCCATTTTTGCCAAATGCGGTACTGTAAGTCAACACTGTGTGACATCCAGAATGTTGCTTGGAGAATGCCTCTCCACCTACCTTCATACACACAGATTCACATCACAATGAACTGCAGCGCAAACAAGCATCCTATAAATAAATAAACAAGTGCACTATAAATAATGCTTGGAATTCAAATAGGAATAGAGTGTGAAAATGGTACGGTAAAAACATGTTTAGCTAATAAATGATATAACTGTTAATAAAAAAAAAATCATAATATATCCTTTTAGCTTTCTAGTAAAAGCAAATTCCCAGAAGTAACATAACATCAAGAGATGCAACTACGTAACTACCGCTATATGAAATGATGTGAAAACCAGGCAACTAAGACATTGCATCTTTAGCATGTCATTTTGTAATACAATACACTAATACAAAAATGATCAAATATTTGATACAGAGTGGCGAATACTAAAACATCAGTCTCTCTACCTTCACACTTCAGTAAAAGATCGATAATAAAGCAGTAGGATAATGGGAAAATTGCCTGTGGGGTCACAGATATAGAGCTCTAGTTTGGGGAACACCAAGTAAGATTTAACAGCCTCATAAACCACAAAAAGCCGTCAGTCCTTAGGGTCAGCTTCTTTAGGGTCACATCTGAGGCCCACATCCTTCAGTGTCACACATCACTCCAGCAACTGTGAATCAATCAGTCAGTTACATCCAACCTCATCTGCTCCACACACGTCCATCACCTCAACACCCGCACAGCTGTGGGTGAAATTCCACTCCTCGCTTTATGAACATCTGAGCAGGCTACGGTTGCAGTTGCCATAGCGATACAGAGGGCAGGGAACAGCTAAAACGGTTGCAAAGAAAGAAATCTGAAGCTGTGCCTCAAATTATATACATTGCATGATTGCAGTATACACTATGTACTCAGCCATTTAATGTTCAAACGTGTGAAAATATGAGCGCTCAAAGGGTCGCATCATTGCCAATGGATCTTTTTTTTATTATTGTTTTACTACATGCACAGTTTTTAAGTTGAGAGAAGTTATGTTGCTATTAGATTTAGCATGTTAGCTAAGTTAATAAATGGGAAACAGTGTGCTCCAAATTAGCTTTTACTATATATATATGGTTTCCATCTTCTCTCCCGTTCTTTGTCCTTCCCACCAAGACATGAGCAATTATAATTATTATACAAAGTCGGTGTATGAATAATAAGCTATTTAATCATCCTTAAACAGTTTCCATTTTTCTGATGGTTCCCTCAGCTGTCATTCTCCGTCTTCTTCTTATTGAAATGTTTTACGTCGCCCTGGCATGTTCGCCCATTACCCATATTTATTGATGCAATACTTCATTCTGGAGACCTGAGGAAATCAGGTCATTAGTGTAAATGTGTTTGTAGAAATGTGTAGAGCTCACACAAAAGTCATTATCGCCAGCCACATACAAGTGCTTTATGGTTCAAACACATTTGCTTGTGATGAATGGTTTTGGGAATCTTTGGAACTGTGGCAAACTCACTACAATAATCTAATATGTAAATACACAGATTCATTAGAAACCAGCTGTTTGTGATTACTGTGATAATGGATTAATTGCTAGGTTAAGAGAAACTTTCGTAAATGGGATCTTATTTTAAATTGCTCTTCTTGTCTTATAACTCTTATAACAGATTTCCCAAATCTTATCCTGTACTTTAACTATGTCCCAGTTATTCCATGCTTGTGTGAAAGGATTATGTGACTTCAATTCAGATCATGTAGTACCTTATTCTTGCATTCAGGTCCATTTCAGATCCATCATTTGCATGTTGTTTATCTGCCGTCTGATTGGACGCTGCATCCCACATTCCTCCAGCCAGAGCCGGGTGGAATGTGGACATTCTGTCTAATTAAAAGGCTTAGATCCATCTGCCCAGTCTTGTGAAAACCTCATTTTATTCTGCTAATTGAATTTCACTTTGCTGTTTTCCTGTTTTATTCAAATTTATTCCACAGTGTATTTATTATTTAACAGGTTGAGTAAACCAGTACAAACAGAGACACACCAGTGTTTTTTTGGCATGGATATATCAGCATCAAGGAACTATATAAATAGTATAAATATATATTCAAATAAATAAATGTTAGTAAGTTCTCAATGTTAGTTTCATAACAAACAAATAAATAAAATTTCTACCTAAAGGCCTGTTTACACCTAGAATAATAACTATAAATACATGCCAGTGCACAATAACATTCTTTTTATTATCAGCGTACGTTGCAGCTCTGTCGTCTGCTGCCTGCTTTTAAGTATTAGTTCAGTCCAGAATTCAGATTTCTTGATAATTTACTCACCCCAATGTCATCCAAGATGTTCATGTTTTTCTTTCTTCAGTCAAAATGCAATGAATGTTTTTGAGGACACATTCCAGGATTTTCTCCATATAGTGAACTTCAATGGGAGCCAACAGCCTGAAGGTCCAAACTGGAGTTTCAGCGCAGGGCTCTGCAGGATCCCAGCCGATGAATAAGGGTCTTATTTAGTGATAAATACAAATTTAGATACTTTTTAACCACAAATGGTTGTCTTGCACTAGCTCTGCAACGTGCATCCAGAACTTCACGCAATACGTAATAACATTCGAAAGGTCAATTTTTTTCCTAATGGAAAAAAAAAACATCCAGGATACACAGACAAATGGGCAATAAACAGATACAAAGACATGTAAATATGTGTCATTCGTTAAAGTATCCCGATTCTGCAGGAAAACCACAGACTTGGCAACACATGGTTGGCATCTCATCAGCTGTCACATTTATAAAAAACAACAACAACAAACATTCTAAATATGATTGCTACTGGTATTGATCTTCTGTGCCATTATCGTTAAGTTTGTGGTGTGGATACTTTTACAAAAAAACAATTTTAAAACTGTAGCTATCGTCTTTGGTGGGAACAGGCATTGTCTCTTCTTTAGCCAACAGATATATAAACAAATAAAACTGCTCCACAGGATTTTCTCCACAGGGCATTAAGTATCTAGAGGGTTTAATGGCAGTTTCAAAAATTCTCTCTGAGGTGAACACAGTTTGCTCAGGTGAAGTGAGAATGTGTCTCAAGAGGGAATGCTTGTGGTGTGTTGAGGGATCTGGCAACGCTGTGACAGCTGTGGGAGTAAAGTGAGTGAAAGTGTGAAAGCAAGTCTTTGGAGGTGTTTTCCACTTTTCTAGGATGTCCCAGTGGCTATCTCAGCAGCCTGAAAGTGAGATGAAAGTGGAAAGTTTGAAACGCTTGGAAAAGGACAGAGAAACGCTGGAATTCTATGTGGATACTTTGACATGCCACTGTGAGTACGACATCTGCTTAAACAAAGGAGGAAAAATTCAGGGTTTTGATTTCTGAATATTAATCACCTCGGAAACACAGTCTCTTGAGACAGATGACTGCTCAGTGTGTTATGTTAGACACATCAAATGTAATTTTGACAAGCAAAAGCTCTCAAAGGCAATTCGACATCAGTAAGTTACTGTACAGCACAGGTTCAAACTGTAACATTTACACTTACGTTTTCATATGTACATACAGCATCAGTAAAATGCAATGAATTCATGCTATATGTCTCTAATGATGTTAAAATCCTTAAGCTTAAAATGCAGATGACAAAAGCATCATTTATTTGCAGATGCCACTTGATTCTTTTTTTCTTTTTTAAATGCAGTGAAATTCAGACATTTAAAGAGTGCCTGAATGCTTCTTGCAATCACTCTTTATGTATACTGTAGCAAATATCAAAGCCACCTTGAAGGTAAACCATACGTTCCTTTCATTTATCTCTCCTCCCTCAGACAAAAACACGGCACATATAGTCAGTCTGGTGCAAAAGCCAAATCAGCATAACGCTCAGCTCTGCATAGAATTCCTCTACACGCATCTCTCCCCTCACACTCCTCCTCTATGTCTTCCCTTCCTCTTCCTCCTAGGTGTCAGGGGATCTTTTAACAAAACAAATCTGAATGCAATGTCGAATTATTTCCACTTGACTCAATGGTGTATGAAAGGAGCACTGCAATTAGCAGCACTCTTTGATACTTCTCTCTCCAGTGATCCAGCAGACAAATGCATTACAATCCTTGCACCCTCTCTTCATCGCTGCGGTCCAAGCATCGTGATGTGGGTGGGAGTGAAACCTCAGCTGCTTTAACTAAAACTAAAACTCCACAATGCCAAGAGTTGTGCGCTCCTGGGAGCTCAGACGTCTTGTGTTGGAGGAGCACGGCAAAGGGCTTAATGAATTATCCAGCTAAGGTGGGAAGCAATTAACCTACATTAGTTTGAAATGTGTTGCTAGCTGTCAGAGAGTATGCAAGACTGTTTGCTTCTCCAGTCAACCAGAATGTGACACAGTTTGGGCCTCTGAACATGAGCTTTGTTTAAAAGTTCAACACTTTAATGTGGCTAGAGAGAGGAAAGAGTGTTTGCTATAATGTTTGGCATCTTTTTCTTCAATACAACCTATTTGACTAACTCTCCGCTGCGTTATGAAATGGAATATTGTGCAGTATATCTACACTGGAGCAAACTTATTGTGTGGAAATAGCACAGAAAACAGAAAACTGTAATAATATTTGACAATATTACAGTTTTACTGTATTTTTGATCAAATTAATGCAGGCTTAGTTAGCATAACAGACTTGACATGAGCAAAGATGGGCAAACCTAACCAGGAGAAAGCTTAGCATGCAGTAAGTATATTTTCCAATGCAACCACTTCTCAGATGGGAGGGGGAAAAATGGTCTTGAAAGGATTAGAAACCACCTGTTTGAGGAAAGAAATCCCCCCAGTCTAACCTAAGTGTGGCCTAAAGAGTGCAGCGGTGTAAGGATTAACCCTAATCTTTGTCCCTCGACAGATCTTTTTTTTTTTTTTTTCAGAAAGACCTTCGTAAGGACAATAGCTTATGGCATCTGAACTTTAGAAGGGGCATCTGAGTACAGACTAACCACCTCTGCTCAGATAAGAACCAGAAGAAGTGCATTATAATCAGAATCAGACTCATTTAATAGTCAATGTACAGTGTAAAGATTCCTAGATGGAAGAAAATAAAAAGAGGCACAAAAAAGAAGTACTTTTGTAAGGACAGCTGTAGTCCATTTGAAAGACAATACATAACATTGTCTAAAGTCATAGCATAAGCTTATGTGGGGAACTGAATTTCCACAAAAGAACAAAATACATAATACAGGTTTGGAATGACATGAGGTTGAATAAATGATGACAGAATACTAAAACTTAAAATGATGCCGGTCTGGAAGTTATCTCGTCTTGACAAGTAAAGGTCATATTTGCCTGTTTCCCTATGATAGACTACAGATTTCTGAAACTGAAGCAGAAAACCTAGAATTATATTAAGCTATGTGAGAATCATTCATTAGAAAGAAAAAAAAAAGTCATGACATAAACACTTTTATCAGAAGTTGATTATCTGGCTTCATCTCAGCTCTAGTCTTGTTGTTATGACAGATTTATCATCGGGGGGAATTAGGATTCGAATGAATTTAAGTAAATTCACATATAATTCCCACATGTGCCTGTTATGTTTCTCTACAGAAGCCCATCTTCAACTTTTGTGCACCGCTGTTCTTTCCCTCCATCAATAACAATCAGAGAAAAACAAATGAACTCTAAACCCCTCATTGCTCCTGACCACGCAAAATCCATGAACACAATGTTAACCATGCCCCATTCTTCTGCATTAATTTCACACTTGATCTGTTTGGTAAATTGTTTCTATGCATTTGGATTTATTTATGGAATCTGCATGTCATTTCTAAGACATGAGAAACACAAATACAATTGATCAGTATGAAGTTTTAATGAAGGAGATTCAGAATTCTCTGCTCTTTGTCCACAAAGAATTACAGCAGGACTCTAAGTTTTGCTGCTATGTCACTCACTGCATTGTATTTCATTTGGACCCTCTTATACTTTCAGTATAGTGTGGCAAACCAATTTCTCATCCCGTTTTCATATATCAGCCGTTACGGGACTTATCTAAACTGCTTTACATGGCAAAAGAACATCATCACTCCTTGACAAACATGACAACATGACAGCTATTTTCCACAATGGACCCTACTCATTCAAACCTAGATGATGCAACCGATAAAGAACAACAGCAGCATAAACACTGAGAGAAAGTCAACATCTCTTACAAGACAGGATGGCAGGAGGGTCTTTTATGTCATTCTCTGGAACCTTGAAAACACTGGCTGTTATATACGACTATATATTCTCCCCTGGAGACATTGCTTAAAAAAACATACGCTTAATGAAAATGTTTGTAAAGATCAATTTTATAACATTTTACATGCAGTACCACACACCTGAGAAAAACAAACAAACAAAAGCTTCAGAAAAAAAAATGAGGCAATACAATGGATACTATTAGCCAGAACATACTATTACTTCAAACGTAATAGTTACACTATGACATCCTCACAGCCAGAAACTAAAGTTCAATGTAGTAATTACTTAAACACTTGGACACTTTGACAGTGTGGTGCATCCAAGCAAGTCAATGTGGCTCAAATTATGGAGTATTTTTACAGCAGAGAACAAAAGAGCTTCAAAGCCATTGATGCTTACATTTGCTTGAAAGTAAAGATGTCATGTTCTTTTATCCAGAAAATACTTGATAATTTTACAATTTATTATTATTATTAATAAAAACAATACTAGACAAATTTATATTACTATAATATAATATGAATGTGGGCATGGTTAAAATATAGTTAAAATATTTATAAATGCACTATAAATTATACCTAAAATATTTAAAATAGTATACTGAATCATATAAATATGTAAGATTGTATGTGTATTTTATGTAAAACATATATATCTATATTTAGAATATTTAAAACCATTCTACTCTCTGCAATGTTTGTTTACAAAGCTTTAAAAAGGAATTTGCACATTTTATTTCATCTTCAAGAGTAAATTACTTAAATAAATAATAGAAATATAAAGTTCATTATCAGAATTGTGACCCTGGACCACAAAACCAGTCATAAGGGCCAGTGTTTTGAAATTGAGATTTAGACATTGTCTGAAATGTGAAAATAAATAAGCTTTCCAATGATGTATGGTTTGTTAGGATATGACAATATACAACTATTTTAAAATCTGCAATCTGAGTGCAAAAAAAAAAAAAAAAAAAAAATCTAAATATTCAGATAATTTTCTTTAAAGTTTCCAAATTATGTCCTTAGCAATGCATATTACTAGTACAAAATGAACATATTCACAGTAAGAAATTTACAAATCATGAAACAAATCCAGTGTCTTTGGATTTTTGGAAGATGGCTGACAGGAATAAATATTAGCTGTATTATTATTATTATTATAGTTGTAGATTATGTTGAGCAGAACAGGAGGCAACAAAGAGATAGAGAGCAGAAAGACAAATAGGCTTTTAAAGAGAACAGCACTGGTTGATTTATACTCGTCTTCCAGTGCTGTAAGAATTAACGCATGCTGAGAACAAAGCAATTACACAACACTCAAAGTTGCTCACACCTAGTGCTTGAAGTTTTGCCAGCAAGCTGCCAGAGAGCGAGAGGAATATCTACCGGTAAACAAGAGCACAGGGTTATCTTTATATTTAAGCCACACAATGATTTCTTCAAACATTTTCAATCAAATGTGACAATGGACACTGCTGAGCAAAGGGAAAGCAGGAGAGAATGTAAAGGGACTAAACAGGGTGACACGGCCAGAGATCAGAATTGGCACGCTAACTTGGCCTAGTTGTACTTGAAAGACGGCATTATCAGGTGTAGAACATGCTCAAGTCTCAAAATGAGCCACAGGAATGCTGAAAACATTTAGTCTCTATGAACTTCTTATCGGTTAGCCATGGAAAAAGTCATTGGCTTTCTTTATGCCACTGTCAAGCAGGGAGATTGTGTCCTGCTATGTGGGAATGTGCACAAATGTGTACAAATTTCCAATGAATCATCAAGATGGTAGTTCTTTTCATGCAGATATGAAAATACAGCAATTTTAGTGTTGGAAATTCTGCCTTAACTTTTTATAGGTGGGCAGCCTGTTCTCTTCCTGCCTTTTGCCACCCTGCAACCCAGAGCGACTCATTTCATCATTACAATGTGACCTTTGCACGTCATGTTGTGCTTGTCCCGCTATTAATTTTAATGGTAAAGCTCTCAGAATTCATATACACCACAGCTGCTAGGCTCCATCAGAGTCTGACATGCAGGAAAGAGGCAAAGAGGTCAGAGGCAGAAAGGTCAACATAAAGATAAAAAAGAGGACATGTGACATTGTGACTGCCCAAGACCATATGTAACGTCACACACCTTATTTTTAACGAAAAACATGTGCTTCAGATTTTACCTTGCAAAGAATCCAATCTCAGCCACTTCCAGTTATTTTAGCTGTACAAATAGTCTGTTATGCTACTTTATGTTTCAAATTTGTGTATATATATATATATATATATATATATATATATATATATATATATATATATATATATATATTAGCATACTTTCACATTTAAAATAAAGTGGATTCAGCTATTTGGAGGAGGAATTCCCCAAAAACCCCAGTTTTTATCTTCACTGTGGGATTGGTGGATATGGCTTTCTACAATCGGTTACCATCCTCCTTGAATCTCACATATTCCAATGTAATTATGTGTCAGCTAAAGGGAAGAAAAATCAGCCACAAAGCGTGAAATATGTGCAGCTTTGAAGCATTATTTAAAATAGAGAGACGGAAAAACACAACAAAGACATGAAGTGACAAATGAAATGTGCTGAGATGCCTTATCCTGCACAAGTGTTTATTAAGATAGACCAGATAGCATGTAAAACCCCACTGTTTGAATTGAGGGGAGCTGGAGGGGTTGCTGTCTGATTTTGAGCAACTTAGCAGAACCGGACTGACAAAACAAGAACTCTGGACATTTCCATAAGAAGCTGGAATCAATAACAGTATGGGTGATTGTAAATATAGATATATGGCTACAACAGCACATAATACGCAAAATCAGTAACCACTGAATTGATAATAAACAAACATGAACGCTAGAAAATGATTGTGATTATTCATGTATGCTGATCTTTATATATAAAAGCCTCTGCCTGACCATTCTTCTCTATCCCCAACACCCTGTGATTGAATTTTATCCATCATGTTAAATGAAAAATACTATCTTATAGCAGCTATTTTAAGTGTTAACATGTTTCATCCATTCAGATTGGAACTAGCGGTGCACAACCACATTTTTACCCTCAAATTTTAGTGGTATTTAGAATTCCATTCCCACACTCATTCCAAAGCCCGATCTAACACCCTTTTAAGTAACTACTGTAAGTTAGTTCGGATGCTTGCCCTTAACTGACTTAATATGGTACTGAAGGAATTAAGTGCTCTCAACATTAATGTTCATGAAAGCGTTTCTCAATCAAGTAGAAGTAACTAATTCAAATAGAGCAAGTCTAATCACAAAGGAAAAGAAGTCCTACAGAAGTATGAAAATGCATGCGTGAGAGCGGATAAAGGCCACATGGATTAGATTTAAAGAGGAGAGAGGGATCTTTATGCATGAGGGCTTGAGATATGAGCAGGCACATACTGGGAAGATTCATGCTCTCTCAATAGCATCACAACCCCCTCTGACATCCAAAACAGCATTCAGACTCATCTGAACACTTTTCTTAAACACCATTAAAGATTTGGATCTATGAAGAGTAGACTTTCTAATCTAAATCTAATCATATGGATCTATATGAGCACTGACTCTTGACATCAAACTGAATCACTAACTGTTGCATTCTTGTCATCCGTGGTTTCATAGGTAAAAGCAGACAATTAACAATCAAAACTACTTAAAATCCAATTAAACTGCCATTCTGAAATAGTTCAAACAAGGACATACTAATAAAATATTAAGGCTGTAAACAGTCTTATAGCATTTAAAAAACGCAAACGGCAAACCTTTTAACTGAAGCAAGTTGCTGGCTCTTTAGTGTGTCATTGTGGATCAGGATGAGGGTCATCACAGATACTTGAGACTGTAATTCAGTCTTCTCTGGATGAAAATAGACAATCAAGCTTAATTGTTATGTGCACCATATTCAAATAGAGACATTCTCAAAATGAGGGAGTGATATGCATAGAGAACTAAATGAGTGAAGATGTAAAACACCCCTTAGCCATGTAAAAAAGTGTTTAGCTGTCTAAATATCTCTTTGCTGCATTTAGACTGTCGCATACTTTTGAGACTATTTTATGTTTTAACTCAGTCTGTCTGCAGTCTAAAAGGGAATGTTCGAGCTTCATACTATGTTTCGTTCAAATATTTTTATATTTTTTATGAACTGTCATTTAACATGTTGAAATAGTACAGTTAATTATTAATAAAATAATAAGATAAAAAGCAAGACATTTAATCACTCCTCCAGACTGGTACACAATACATTTTAATTATATTGCAATAATTAACCAACATAAGAAGATAATTCGGGGACATTACATTAATGCATTAATCAGAGTATCACTCTGACCCTATACGGATAAATGCATAAATTCATAAATGTGCATAAATGCTCAATGATACCTGCTGGTGGATTCACTGAGTGAATCAAGAAGGCAACAGGACTCGTGAAGCTGTGAAGGACAACAGTGACAATGGGTACAAACGGGTGACTTAACGGCTTGATTTGTTGCCAAGCCATAGCAGCCAATAGGGCAAATATGTCACAGGAATTGATATTCAACTATATTTGGTTTCCACTTCTACTGTATGTCCTTTCATGGTGTTTGGTCCCAGCAGGGTGATGGATGGATCTCCAGCTCCATATGTCAGCAGTCTTATAGTGCTCTTTGTGTCAACCTACAGCCATGTGAGCACCATACACAAGAGAAACCAGAAAGTCAGCTCAGCATAAAAGTGCTACGGTAGTATTGGCACCCCTAAGAAAGAAAGAAAGAAAGAAAGAAAGAAAGAAAGAAAGAAAGAAAGAAAGAAAGAAAGAAAGAAAGAAAGAAAGAAAGAAAGAAAGAAAGATAGATAGATAGATAGATAGATAGATAGATAGATAGATAGATAGATAGATAGATTTCCATAGATTCACTCTAGGTTGTTCTGAAGCAATGAATTTCACAGCCAAAACAAAGAACAGAAAAGAAAAAGGGTTGCTTGTGTTTTCCGATTCATTCTTTTAACAGGCTCTAATGCATCTTTCATAAGCCAGGCTCTGTACACCAGAAGCACAAAGATAATTGCAGATGTGAGGTTTTTTTTTTTTTTTATCTCACGTGTTTTCCCCTGAAAAGATTAAAAAGAGCGAGACCTTTATCTCCTTAGGAGACGGTGGTATCAGCAGTGTCATCCGCTGAGAAGATGAATGACTCCAGCTGAGGTAATTTGATGGTCAGGAGCCACAAGTAATTTTTCATTCAGATTGAAATTTCTCATGTGGTGCCTTTTCATCTCGAGTTTACAAAGGCAAAAACAGCCCCTTTCAAAAAAATATACTTTTCTTCAGCACCCTGCTGAATGAAATTTCCATACTGGTCTGAGATGGTTTATACAGGTTTGGTGCTGGTCTGAATTGTTTAGATTTAATTCAAATGTAATTTTCTCAAATGTATTTATTTAATACCTTTACATAAAATATTTTCATATTTTATTCTTGTTTGTAATGCTAAAGCAACAACAATTACACTGTTTCAGTTTTAAATTGTTTTAAATATTGAAGTGCTTTAATTAGATTATGACATTATGATAATAATGTACATACTGTAGGCTATACTCTCCATTATCACATTAAGGTACATGCATGGCATTTACCATTATAAGCCAGCTTTAAAATATTAATATGAAACCTAGAATATGTTAAAAGCACATCTCTTGCTCTCATGTTTTTGGATCTCCTTCATTCCTTCAAGTACACACACACACACACACACACACACACACACGTGCGCTGAAGCAAAGCCTTAAAGTGGTTAGTCCTCCACACTGAGAAAGAGAGAGAGAGAGAAAAAAATAACTAACATAAACAAAGCCAGAAAAAAACCTCCATCCCCCTCTCTGATCTCTTAGATCCTCCTCTTTTTGCTCCGCTTCTCAGTGGGCTCACCGCACGCCATCTCCTTGCCTTCAAATGCATTGCTGGCCCTTTAAATCCTCTCTATTATAATTCCTGAAACGAGCAGCTGGCCATAAAAAAAGAGCGAGAAAGAAAGGGAAAAGCACATAGTCTCTTCAAAACACAAACCCAGACACGCAGACATGCTTGCTCTCTCACCTATTCTCCCTGACATCTGAGGGTGGGGGGGCCACTGTGGAGGATTTTCCAGCCAGCAGAAGTGAGCAGGGAGGAAGGCAGAAGAAGTTTCTTCACAGACAGGCTCGGATCACTCTGCAAGACAATGCATTCCTGTCGAGTTTTACCTGCTCCTCTTTGGATTTGGTAATTCTGTAGACTGTAAGTTCTTCAAACGGTCTGAGAGAGAAAGAGAGACTGAGCAAAAGAATGCTCCCTCAGGTCATAAGGATTTTATACATCTTGTCTTTTTTCTTTTTCCAAGGGGGCTTTATCAGGTAAGACAAGCAGTGTTTTTCATAGCATGCATGTATTTGTTGTGTGGCTCTTTGTACAGTGTGTATTGTGAGAAATATCATATTGATGTATTTTCTTCGTTTCTTAAGAGTAATAGTTGGGAGAGATTTGGGGTCAAACATGCAAAAAAAAGATCAAAAAAGAAAAAGAAAAAATGCATTACTCTGCTTGGACTGTAAACTAACTCTATGTTGTATCTGGAAACTTGATTTGAAGCTTAAACCAGATGAGAAGAGTTTTCTTATTTTTATTATTTCTAAATAATTACTGGTGAATTTAAACTTTCTCAACACAGAGAACAGTCAGTCTATGGAAATGTGGTCATTTTTATAAGAAAAATTAAATGCTCCTCTCTCAATTCAAGCAAATTCAAAAAATCTATTGAGCATTTTTGAAAGGAGAGATGAAAGCTGCTGAAATAAAAATTGTATTGTATTGTATTATTGTTTTATATATATATATATATATATATATATATATATATATATATATATATGCACATATTATAGCCTGGAGTGCCTAAAAAAAACACATAAACAATATCCAACAGCACAAAACTCATTAGCTCACAGTAAGGGTTTTGTCTCTATATTTTATTAATACACAAACAAAGCAAGATTTTGAAGAATTTGAAACATAGAGAAACTCAGTGCTATTTAAATCACATGAAAGCTTTTTAAATAAAGAAAATCATCCAACAATTTAAAGAAGCTACATACCGCAACTGTTAATAAAGGAAAACGATTTTCTCCCTCCCTCTCTATCTAAATGAAAAAACGTGAAAAGTTTTGCAGTGAGTGCACTCCCTGTTTCATGCCCCATTGCATCCAGGTGTGAACAGGCTGGAGTTCAATTTGCATAATCCCAAAGCCTGGGTCTGCCGACGAGCATCCGCTCTGAGAGAGCGAGACTCTGATGGGAACTCCATCGAGAATCAGAGTGAGGGATAAAGAGAAGATGGAGTGAAGTCATTTTAGATGAAATTACAGGAGAAGTGCTGGGTGTCAGGATGATGTAATAAAAGGTACAACTAAGGATGGTGTGAGAAAGGAGTGCATGAGACAGCCAGGGAAAGGGTGACTGGCAGAGGAACATGTTGTAGATGTTGCGGTATGTCACATGCTACATGTACATACGCGCACAGAAAGGCTTCAGTGTCTCTGAAGGGCCTGTGGTGTGACTTACAGGCGGGAGATGACATCCCTTAGCAATGGCACTCACCAGCTCAGTGTGTCAACCTGCAGACACTGTGTGGGCGATTCAGAGCGGACGGAACATGGAGGCAGAGATGAGCGCTGTTTGGGCTGAGCTGTCCGACTCTGAGGTGAGGGGGCGAGAATGGCTGTGGAAGGAGCTGTGCAGAGACCTGGGTAGAAATCCAGCAGGTGGCTGATTAGCAGGTAGACAGGTCACGAGCACGGCCGCAGATATCGGCAGGAACTCACAAAACATACAGGGAGGCAGAGTGATTCAGAACTGCGTCAGCGTGTGCAGTCTACAGGTCAGCTGTGTGGTGATTGAGTGAAGATGAATATGAGAATGTCACTATCTGTTTTCACAGACATCTTTCGGCTTCATAATGAAAGTTTTGAACAGACTATAACCTCAGGGAAAACATTGGAAGAACATTACCTCGGGGAAAAAAAGACTGGCGTAGTTTGAAAGAGCATCTGGCGCTGTGTGAAATAAAGACGTCTGTCAAGGCACAAACAGTGGGATTTGTAAGGAAATAAAAGACGCTGAGATTGAAAACAAAAGGGGGGTTTGCGACAGCTCAAACTTTGTGTCTAATAATAATGAAGCAGTACACAGTGTTCAGCACAGGGCTATGTACAAATTTCACGAGAACACCATTTCCACCAATCAGGAGGGTGTGCCAAATTTGACCCCAAAGTCACACCAGCACAGCTCTCAGCAGCAATACTAATGCAGAGGTCAGGGGCCACTGAGCAAAACACTTGTTATACAGTATAAAGATTATCTGAACACACAGAATGAATACTTGATTCTGATTGGCTGACTGAATCTGAAGTATTTCTAAATAATGCCTATCGTCCACAGCAATATTGTATCTCATGTGATCCACAGTCTATATGATAAATATTTTCAACTCCAATAAATATTTCACATTTAAAAACATATAATTTTATATAACCTATACGCACCAAGGCTGCATTTCTTTGATCAAAAATGGAGTATATTACTTTTTTTTGTGTGTCTTTCAGAAATCATTCTAAAAAGCTTATTTGGTGCTCAGTAAATGTTTCTTCTAATTATCAATGTTGAAAACAATTATGCAGCTTAATATCTTTATGTTAACTGTGATATTTTTTTTCAGGATTTTTGATCCATGAATAGAAAGTTTAAAATAGAATATTTTTATTAAACCAAAATCTTTTACGTAATAATGTAAAATAATTTGTAATCATTGTATTCTATTACAAAAAATATATAACAATTTTTAGTTCATTTTAGCCACTATTTAAAAAAAACTGCTAATCAGGATTCAACATGCAACTCTGATACAACATTGTTATTCACCCGTTTTGCTCCAACAAACCAGTGCTTGCACCTCTCCCACAAATATTTGTCTGTCTACCTCAGCAGCCCTACTGTGAAAACAAAGAGAGCATACAACAGTAAGCAGAGCGGTAGATGGTGGGGCAGATTTAACCCAGGATTTGCAACAAAACTGTGGGATAGCAGCACAAGTTGTTCAGTGATGTGAGCATGAACATACAGCAGAGAGGTAACAGACTGCTGCGCAGCATCTTGAAAGATTGTTCCTGACCAATTTCTCTTACCACTGTGGTGTGAGAAAACTGTGTGCCCTTGTTTTTTTTTTTACAAAGTGTAAGTTGTACTACATGTGGGGCACCCACAAAACTCTGAGAGGTCTAAAAGGATGAGGGATCTTGTTAAAAGTTAAGCAGTGATAGAGAAACCAGTACATTTGTTCAGAAATGGTCACAAACATAACCTATTCCCTTATGTTTTTGGTACTTGACTCTTAACCTGGCAAAAATGATTTTGAGCCTGAGCGCATAGCCAGTGGGCTGTGGTGAAATGAATTTCTTTCCACTGCCAGCTCCCATTCAGCACCACAGTGAGAGAAGCACAACATGAAGTGTAGCTAATGCGGTTGGGCCACAGCACCTCATTTAAATGAAGGGCCTGTGGGATTCTCCTCCTGCTCGAGGTTTGACAGATTGAAGCCCTGTTGGAAAAGCCCTACTGGAGGTTGCTACATTGAGCTATTACTTTCAGCGCAATTAAAAGCACATAAAGGAGTCTTTATGTTGTTACTAATTCGGAGATGGCAAAACAGGTTAGTGTCCAACGAATTAGCAGGAGGGGAGATGGACCATCATATATATTGATGCTTGAAGCAATCTATACTCTATAGAAATGCATGTATCGATCTATTCCAAAATATAATGAAAGGCAACTAAAAAAATAGGACCCTGTCTTCTATGGAAGCATTAATACCACCACATTAATCTCCGCTCTGCACATATATTGTATGGGGGTGCTTTAATGTTAGCCTGTTGCTACGCTAGTTAGTTGTGATAGAGTCTCCATTCACATTTTCGTCCCCTTGGAATTATAAGGTTCTATCTGACATTTTTGTCAAAATTGAGTTATTCACATATTCTTATTCTGTGACAATTTATTTACATTATGTGATGTTTTATTTTAAGTTGTGTACATTTTGGGATTTTTTACTGAAAAAACAAAAAGTTTCTATCTACAGAAGTCTATGGAACACAAAAAATGTAAAAGCTCAATATATCAAAACTACTCAGAACGCAGATAGAACCTTATAATTCCAAGGGGATGAAAATGTATTAATTTTATATCACTAAGAAATACATCACTATAGTAATAAGAGGATAGTACTGGTAGCAATGGTAAACAAAGGTAGCAAAATTACAATAATTCTTAAATGTCTTCATTTCTAACCTTGCAAGATCTCTTTAATAATTTCGGCAGAAAAATGCAGAGAGACTCTAGATTTTCTTTAAGAAAGGCATTTCATTGCAAAACCAAGAAAATGCTGTAATCATGTCTACAAAACTGTTGAAAATTATGTGAAAAAGCATAACTACAGCACACTGCGTTCCCAAATGCACATTAAACTCACAGTACATGGAGAAATGGGGTATACTACAACATTACTGTGCTGCTCGCATATAAATGAACACAATGCAACAGACTATTAACATATATAATGAAACTGCAACTTTTAGCAATTTGATAAATGCATTAAGTCATATCGCAGTTTTGATTAGTTTGATTGATAGCTGCTTTGTCAATGAAATGCAGCAAAACACAATGCTACAGATCTTTTATATTGTTATGAGAAGTTATGAGAAGTTTAAGTGTAGACTTAATGGGAAATACTGAAATATCATATCTACAAAACATAGTGTCTTAGGAAGTAGCACCTCCATGCCTTCAAATTCTGCCTCTATATTTAGCTCACTATAGGTTTTGGAACAGAGCATTGGTCTTGCCACTGTGCATGCTGGTCACTTTGTCACATCCAATGATAGTACAACATAGTTGTTTGGCTGAAGCAGAAGATCTCATAACAGCTGGACAGCTTTGACTCATCTAATCCGGAGGGGAGATCTTTCAAAAAGATAATAGGAAACAAACAGAGGTCTTGGCAGGAGGTGCTGTTTCTAATGAAAAAATAATACAATCGCATAGCCATTGGGAACGAATGAGTGCAATACCTGCAGATCAGGAAAATGAAGCATGCAAACAGCACATCCCCAGACTGTGCTACATGACACAAGGTCATTTACTTTAAGGATGGATAGTAAACACAAGTAACAACACCCACCAGGACACATCAGTCTCTCAGTCTCTCTCTTTATCTTTTGCTCCACTTTCCTGTTGACTAGCCTATGTCACGCATGGCTGGTGAAGCAGTTTTTGGAGGTGGGTGGGGGGAGATGGAAGTTGAAGTGGGGATTACAACTGTGCGCGTCAGATAACACAATGTCAGGGAGCGAGGCGGCACTTTTTCCGGCATGAAATGAGAACACAAGCACGCTGGAGCTGTGTAATTCCACTGAACGCTGAATAAATTATTACCCTCTGTAAGGGCACCCCTTGACTCCGGCTCACTATTGTAGGAACAAATTAAATTCAACAGTGCTAATCACAGCTTTTCAGTAAATGCCTGACTAACACTCTGACCTCCAGATGGGCCTCAGAAACTGTGCCGCGCCGACCCAGTGTTCGGTTTATTGATATTTCTGGTGTCAAGGCAGTTGTGAAAGCACCGAGGCTAGCGGCGGTCTGCTGCCATGACAATTCTGGTTTATTGATCTACTAAGCTTAAGGCCCTATCCATTAACCCTGTACGACACATGATTTTTTCCTAATGGAAAAATGGAAGCAGCTACAGTTTTTTTAAAAGCATAGCAGCAGTGGTCAAGGAGGATGCAAACAGCTTAAGGTCACGGCACAGGATTCAGAAATACGTTCAGAATCATTAGCATGACTGACTGACTGCCAAGGGAAGTACAACAGGCCATGAGAATGGAGCCACTGAGTCTGGGTTAATTGTATTTACCCTAAAATACTATTGCTATATTTCTAAAACAAACAGATATAAGGCCATTACAGAGAAAGTTTTGTCAGTTCTTGTGACTGTATGGCATCAGTCTAATAAACAATAAAATGCTTATGGTCCTAATATATGTAGGAAGCTGTTTTTTTTTTCTTCTGAAAACGATCAAATATGCTATAGGAGTAACCGGAGTAATACTCATATCACTTTTGATTTGATATATAAAAAAAAAAAGCACTGACATTTTTACCATTATTACATAGGAAATACAAATACAGTTTAAGGAACACATGTTGACCCCCCATAGTGCAGTAAGTTGTCACAATGTGACTTGCCATTAATCATCCTATCATAGGCTTTTCAGTAGAATTTAAAGTAAAACTACGAAAATTAATGCAAATTAATTAAATAAATATATCAAATTTTAATTTATTAAGTAAATTAATAATTGTACAGTAAGAAAAATATCATATTGTATTTCTAGTTTGGAAGATAAAATGAACAATTATATAGCTGCAATTTAAAATAAATAAATAAATAATAATTAAATACTTTTTATTTTTAAGAGGATTATGAAATAAAATGGGTGCTTGAAACCAATATACAAAGTCACTGCTCATACTCAATGTAAATTTAAAGTCCTTTACATAAAAGAAAGTAAAATAATCATTAGAAAATAAAAATTACTCAAAACCTTATTTATTAGCCCCTTTTCACAACATTTCTATGTGACACTTAGTCTCAGTCTTGCCTGTTTAGAGTTTTATTTAACCAGCTAAGACAACAGAACATTATTAAGAAATATATCTCATATACAACCTGTATATGCTCCCTTCTGTTTGCAAGGGGTTAGCGCTAGAGCCAAAAGATGGAATTAGACATGCATGACCATGCCGATTTTCTCTTTCTCTCTGTCTGCACAACCAGCTGCAAGACCAAAGCTCCACTATCAGCTCATCGGGTCTTCCCACATTGCTTTCCTGTTTTCCCTTTCTTCTCTGTCTTTATTTTCACCCTCACCTTGATGTCCAAAGAGAAGGTTTCTGGCCACCAATATTCCAGGCCCAAGCCAGACTACACCAGACAATATTTGCTCTAACTAATGGCACCAGTTCAGGATTCCTGGAGGTCAGAGAGAATATTTGCATTCATACAATGAAACATTTCTGTCTGTGTAACTGTTGTGTTGTCAGTGTACCTTCTAAATTGGAGACTACATTCCCTGCTTGAACACAGCATGAAAGAACACAGAGCTATTAGCAGTTAAATCAGTGCAGAGCAATTCAAGTCATGCAGCATGGTGACTTCATCTGAAAGACTGTTTGCCAAACACCCCTGTAAGGATTTTATGTTCAAACATTTCAGGGAACTTTTACGCTACAGCTTTTGGTGTGATCTGAGGCCATTTTAAAAGTTGCAGTTGTTTAGTTGGTGTGAAAGATTTTTGAAAGAGAATCATTTGCGTTTGCTAATAGCTGATTAAACTATTGTAGCTAAATTATACAGTAAGGAAATAATTTAATGTTGCAATGAAACAAGTAGAACAAGATCCAAATGTAACGTATTACCATAAAAAAGAAAAGAAACAACATTGTTTTATCCATCGGCTGTTGACTGGATTCTGAATTGTGAGCATTGCAATTACCATCTTTAAAGAAAACAATAAATACATCTTAAAATACTAAATACTTAAAATACTAAAATACTTAACATACTAAATGTAATATTTTATTCAAATCAAACTGAATAGTCAATCAAAAGCCAATAAATCACAAATCAAACTGATTCCCTG
Source organism: Carassius gibelio (assembly GCF_023724105.1). NCBI lineage: Eukaryota > Metazoa > Chordata > Actinopteri > Cypriniformes > Cyprinidae > Carassius > Carassius gibelio. Next base: position 25,609,659 of record NC_068409.1, on the reverse strand, counting down.
TGAACCCACTGATTAACACTGTATTACAGTGGCAAACAGCTGACATTAGTGATGCTGACATAGCATGGTTTAAACCTAAAAGTGCAATGTTAAAAGAGAGCAGTAGTTGAATTAAAGTTTGGGAAAAGCAAGAAGTGTGAAAACAGGCTTTTAACAAGTGAATAGATATTTGCTGGTTTTACTCTTTAGTAGATTTAACAAGAAAACCACACTTTAAATGGAACAGTCACAAACATCTAAATAATATTTGAGGTAAATGAACAAGAAGGGAAGGAATTTTACTCTCTATAGTTGTTTTTAGTAAGAAGCAGTGCTGTCCTGCACATAGTCACTTAGACTTCTACAGATTTGCTTCTGGGAGCGAGGCCAAACTTAGTCTAGACTCTGGATCCCTTTACACCCTTAAGCAAAGTATGGACTTCATCCACTAAGTGCCTCTAGGATTCTTGTGTATGACATACCACCCACACTGAGCGCTTCAGGGGAAAACAACTGTACCCCTCTCTGTTTATTAAGATTAATCACAGCTCCTCCTGTACGAACTAGCTCCAAAAATCTGCTCATTTGCAGTGGGTCAACAGTGCCTGAAAAAATTATGTGTAACTCTGCCGGTGTTCAGAGTAGTGAGGTGCATTGGAGAGTGCTCCAATTAAAGTGGTTATTTCAAGTGTGCTTGAGCAGACTATCTAAAGTCCCATGTGCATCACTCCATAAAGATGAGAGGAACATCCTGACCTCACTATGCTAGCATGAGAACCCTGACGGCTCATCCAGACCATTTGTTATTATTTATCACAGTACCTGTATTTAAATTCGCATACAGATGTACTTCTCGTACTACATTTAAAAAAAAAATTATAATGTGCATCATCCATGCGATTCATTGTATGCGAATTGTTTATATGCACAAAAGACTGCATTCGTCAAAGTTTTAAAGGGGTCCTATTATGCTCTTTTACAAAGTCTTGATTTTGTTTGGGGGTGTACTAGAACAGTCTCTCATACTGGGTTGTTCGGAAAAAAAAATTGAATCCGCGATTTAAACCCGGATGATTGTAACCACAAGTTCGTCTGCCTTGGGAAAGCTAGTGTGTCTCTGACATAGTGATAACAGTCAACAACCAAGTTTCGTCCCATTCGTCGATATTTGTGATATCACAAATCCCGGAAAATATGCGTTGTAATCCAAATTAGTCATTCACTGTAGTTTTTGAAAAGTGATTTCTGTTATTTAAAATATCTCCTTCTGAATTGGACTGTGAGCTTTGTAACTTTGCAGATCTTTTTTATGCTCAAGAAGCAACATTACAGACTAACTAAAGTTGAAAAAGTGAAAAAGCATAATGGGACCCCTTTAAACTTCCTCTGCAGATTTCAGAAACTGAAAAAGCATTCTGACACTATCAGGAGCATGCTACTGTGAAAGTATCAACTGAATAAGCAGTCACATAAAATTAATACTATTTACAAAAAATGATATTTTTTCCAGTCATTATTTCACAGAGTAAGGATGGGTATCTATCTATCAAAGGCCATATCACAGATATTGATTATAATATTGGAACAATTTTAGATTTCTGAAAATTAAATAGTAACAGCCATTTAGGATGATATTTGAAAGCCATTTAACAAGTCTAAATTGTAAATTATTAGACTGTTTATATTTATCTATCTATATAAACAGTTAAAGAATATGATAAACAACTTTTAATGTACACAAACTTTAAATAACAGGTGTCCCACAAACTCATTATAATAAATGTCACATTTAGCTCTGTCATAATAGTGTGAAATAACAGAAATAACAATTATGTTTCACTGTATGTCATCACCTCTGGTAAGCAATGTTCTTCAATTGAATGGGGACTGCAACGTATCTGTAAACGGTCGCTTGCTTTTTCAATGTCTCTGTCTGCATTTAGATGAGCTGAAAGAAAATTTATGGTAATGTGATACCAGCCAAAATACTTAATCATTTGTTATATTTTAAATATTTAAACCTTTAAATTATTTTTCGATAAAAAAACATATTACAATACGGTATCAAAAGCATTGATACATTAAAAATGACAATGCGTATGTTCAGAAAAAAATTAAGACAATTTATTGAAACATATGCTAAGAGGCCATAGCACACCACAGGACCTCAAACAGTTCCTTTCCCATAATCCCAGGAAGACTGGAAACCATACACACAAACACAAGCCATTGGGGTCCTCGCTCTCTTTCATGCGAAGCAAAACACACACTGAAATTGAAGTCTGGAACAGCTGGAGGCTCTAAAACGCAGTGAGCGACCTCTCCGCACACTTTTCTGCCCATATCGGCTCCTGAACCATAGTACAGGCTTCTCAGACAGGTGGAGCGTTGTTGAAGCCATGTGAAGGTAGAATGAGTCAGGACCACCTCAGGCAGAGCTAGTGAAAACAGGGAGGAGAGCTGTGAACTACCCAGCACAACTGCAAGAGCGCCACAGCCCTTAAGGCGAGCAGACGGGAGGGCCTCATTACCTGAGCAAGTTACAGAGTGTAGCAGATAAACGTGTGAAACAACAAGAAGCAGATCTCCGAGTGGATGGATGGCGTATAGAGACTCGTTCAAGTCCGTGGAAGTAATCCAGAACCTGATGAGAACTGACACGTCCATCCATATTCATACAGCACAGGCATTTAATGGACCACATTTATGATTCTGTGGTAGCATGCTGCAGGTCCTAATTAGACATTTACTGTACACACGTACACATGAGAGATGTGTTGCTGGTTATAAGCAAGAATTAGCGTTGTTTGTCACTGAGAAGGGAAGCAGAGAGTGACTCTGTGCTGCTGCTTAACTTCTGTTTCCTGGCCTTCATTTCTCTGTAACACCTGAATTCCAGCCCAATTTCTCTGAACTCTCATTTCATTAACCTGAATAGGCACACAGAGAAAAATCACGGCAGCACTCCTCTGCCAGGAGGCGAATCTTTCTTCTCTGTGTGGTGACGTCTTTGCATTAGAGACAGTGGAGTAGAGAGTTTCCATTTAGGCTTCAGAAAAAATAAAATTATCATTCCATTTTTTTTAGATTCTTTCTCATTCAGTAAAAATCTATCAAATTTTGTTTAAAACATACTTTTTTAAATAAAACTTGTCAGGATATTTTTTTCAGTACTATACAGAATTAATTAATACAAATATTAGTACTATTTAGCATGGATGCATTCAATTGATCAAAACTGACGACTTTCACACTGTATATTCCCATGCTGTTCTTTTGAACTTTCCATTTCCAAAAGAATGAAAACTGAAAAATCAGTTTCTACAAAATATTAAGCAACACAAATCCTTTCAACACTGATAATAATTAGAAATGTTTCTTGAGCAAATCAGCACATTAGAATGATTTATACAGGACCATGTGACAGACTGGAGTAATGACAGGAATAACATAAATAACATTTCAAAATATATAAAAATAGTTATAATAGTTAAAAAGTTATTTTACAGGTAAATGGTAATAGTTCTCAATATCACAATTTTTCTGTATTTCTGATTCAAATAAATACAGCCATGTTAAGCATAAGAGATAAAAGCATTTTTTTTTTTATCTTATTGACCCACACATTTTGAACAATAGTGTATTTTGTTTAAGAAGGTAAAGACTTGTTTAATTTTCCAAAAATTGCAGGAGAGGAGAGAAAATCATAAACATACCTAAATTGCTTAATATTGTAAAGTATTAATAAATGAAAAATGGCATTACGCAGCAAGGCTGCTAATCAAGTTTTGAAACAGAGTTAACACATGCTGGCCTTTACAGAAAGGTTAGATTTTTTTTAAACGGGCCCATCAGTTACCACAAAAACGTGTAATAAACACAATGAAAAAGGAAAGTTCTAAAACATGGCAGATTGACGACCCTGAAATGTCATCTATGGTCCCTGATGAGAAAGATGGACCTGTAGGACCCTCTTGGGAGGGTGAATCTGATAGGCTTCGCTGCTTATTGCTCTGAAAGAGTAGATCACGTCACAAAAAGACCCATCACAGCTCTCTGTCAGAGCACTGGCACCATCAGACAAGTAATCAGAGAAGCTGGAGCGCTGTCTCCTAGACTGACAAAAGGAATTCCCGACTGACCCAAGGTCTATCTCTGGAAGGGAATAAAAAGAAGGCTGAGAGGACAATAGTAGATATTGAGAAAATTTCTTTTACATTTAACTTTTTTAATGGTGCTGTATCTTAATGGTAAGATACTCATATCTTTTGTTTGTTTGATTGATTGTCTACGAATTAAGTGGAAAAAGCAGGTGGGCTCATTTGTTGTACATTTTTGTGGGAAGAAGTAGCTATGCTACAGTTTGATTACAATAAATGTAAATAACAGCCTTGATGAATAAACAATCAGATGAGTTGTTTTTACAAAAATGACTCGCACAACAAAGCCTATTCTATTAATTGACACAATAGGGCTTTATGTAACCATGCAACACTAATTACATTTTTTTTTTTATTACATACTGTACCGCCATTTACATAATTATCTTTTCAAAAGACGGTTGCTGGAAGATGAATCGTGCATTCAGTTTCACATTCAAATATTTATGCAAATAATTCCATTCCTTTTGTGATCTAAAAGAGAATAATAAAGGCTACAACAGAAAAGTACACTTTAATAGAATGAAAAAAAATGCTTACAGTATCATGTATCCCTGCAAATCAGTAGAAACTTCAAAAAGAGCTCTAGTGTCTTAATTATGGCACACCACAGCATTAAGCTGATAGCTTGAGAATAGCTACAGCTAAACCACAGTTTAAACAAATCGTGAATCTGGGGAGAACGGTGGCTAGGGGCAAAGAGGACGATCAGATTAAAAAATGAGACCATCACGGCATTAAATGCATTTTTCAAGGTTTTCAGCAACAGAGAATAAATTTAGCATTGAAACATGATCTAATCTAATGGGTCTTCTGAGATGTCAGAGACAGCCTCCCCCAAGGTTAAAGACTGCATTATGAATTAAAATGTGTAATCTGTGGCCTGTGAGGAGTTTCAGCTGAGCTCGACTTTTAATAAAGTTATGAGCTGAGTTTTATACTTGCAATATACAGTACATTTCCACTGAGTTGCTTCTGCACCACATCATAGATCTAGTTTAGAACAATGAGTTTTCTACAGACACTTATAATGATGCCGGATTTGTAAACAGCGAGGAATAAACCTTTTTACGAAAGAGCTGTGAAGCATCGCTAATGATTTTAGAGCTTTCAAGCTCACTCTAAAACCAGACGGATGAAAAAACCTCTACAGCTTGAAAAAAAATTCTAGCAATATACTCTAATTTCACCATTATACAGCCAGCAGTTATTTAGTGGTCTGATTTCTGCATGGTCTGTCTATTCCACTTCTTCTGGTAGTTCCTACTAAAAAACTGCCTAGAAAAAAAATCACACTGAAGACTTGGTGAGATTATCGCTGACAAATGTAGTTTATTCTAGAGTTTTTTTCACTTCCATGTTCACAAAGGGCAGCTTTGACCTGTATGTGTGAGCCGTGTCAGATTCCGAACATGTTTTTCTACCGAGGCATCTGTTCAGTCACTGCTTAAGGGCAGTGGGTGATTGAGTCCACATACTACCACTATATCCCCCAGTGTCTCCATGGACACAGGAACATTACAACAGAAGGGACATAGATCACATCAGCCAAGACAAGTGCGCCTCAGAAAACTGCAGAACAAAAACTAAATCCTATTCCTTTGATGATGCTGTTAATCAAAAGTAAAGCATGGATAGAAACAGTAGCCAGACTGAAAGCGATTTGGGTAAAATGATCAGAGATGTATTTTAATGACAGGTTGTAAGACCTGCAAAAACTCCATCTCATATTATGCTAATAGCCCTAAAAATCTGGACAACCATCCATGAGTGTCTAATGACTATCATTTCCCGTGCCTTTGGTAAAAAGTGGCCACTTTGAAAATTAATATGCTTTCCGATCACTGGCTCTCTAATGAAAAGCAATTAGAAGCATATGTTTGCAAATCATGTGCAAAGTGTATGCAGGGACTAAATGAAACCAGGGTGGTAACTGTAATTATCATGCTCAATGAGATGAACTCCTATAGTGGTTAGCACTGGTTTGGCTGGTGAACCAGCATACAGTAGCAATGCAACTGGGATGAAGCTTGTTGCTAATTAAAATGAGCATCTAAAAGTTCCTCTGTTTCAATGACTATCCGTTTTAAAAATACTCAAATTCTTAAAGGGATTGCTCACCTAAAAATACAAATTCTATCTGCATTTACACACCCCATATTTTTAGGACTCTGGGGCCATGATGAGTCATATGGAGACAGGATAACCTCAAAGTGTCCAGTGGGCTCTATAATAGACATCTAATACACTCAAAAATGAATAATCTGTCATAATGTATTCAACCTCATGCCATTCCAAATCTGCATGACTTTCTTCTGTGGAAAACAAAGAATATATTTTTTAAGTGAAAATCAGCCTTTAAATAATAATATTCTCTATTCTTAGTAGGTTCTGACAAAGTCTGTATTTTTAGCATTTACCTCTGAATTAATATTATCTGAACATCTGTAATTGTCGTTTCAGAGCCTATGAGAGAAACCAGTACTTGCTGAGGGTCACATGCGGCACTGGTTTTAATGTGAAGAACATAAGGATCAGCAGAGTCAGACTTCTTATGAAGCTTCTCATTCCAGCATGTTGCCCCTAGGCCTGTCTGATAACATTGCAGCTGACTGGGCTGAAATCTATCCAGATTTACTTTCCTTTGAAAGAGTTGGCAGATTACAGCACTGTATATAACGCATACAGAGACTAGTCTCTCCCCTCACAATTAGCCAACATAAAAATATAAGAGCTGATAATAAGAACAGTGTACCAAAGATGTGAAAGTTATCTGAATAGCAGAAAATAACAAATATCAAATAAATAAAAAAACAGCTAGACAAATGTTTGAACCTTTACTGTATTACAGTTTTATCAACAACACATTCTAATAAAGAAAGAAAGAAACAGTCAAAACAAATCTGCAAAAGGATGTTTCTAAATTACAAATCTAAATATGAGCTACACTGCCATTCAAAATGTTGGGATCAGTAAGATTTTTTAAGTTTTTTTAATTGAGTCTCTTATGCTCATCAATGCTGTGTTTATTAGATAAAAAATACAGAAAAACTTTAATATTGTGAAATATTATTGTAATTTTAATATTGTTTTCTTAGATTTATAAACTTTAAAATATCATTTGTTTCTGTTATGCAGCGCTGGATTTTCATGAGCCATTACTCCAGTCTTCAGTGTCACATGATCCTTCAGAAATCATTCAAATATGCAGATGCTTTTTTGAAGCTTTGATATTGTTTACAGTGTGCAATATAACGTGTTCATGTTTCGCGTATAAAAAAACACAGCATTTTTCACACAATTCACCTATCTGTATACCGCTGTTTTCACTGTCACAAAAACGGGCTGATGACTTCCTTGTTCTTTAAAGTCCCTCCTTCAGAAATACTTAACGAGTTCTGATTGGGCCAGCGGTTCCTGTGTTGTGATTCGACACCAGCTTAGACCACGCTGCCCTCCTGCAAACGTGATTGGGCTAGAACGCACGTGTACTTATAATCACAGGAGCGTTTTTACTGACGAGATGCGCATGAACATCGCATTCGTTTTTTTGCACAGCTCTAACATCTAGTTAACAAAGCTAAACAGTGTTGCCCTTTGTGTAGTAAGTTACAGAAACTGTTAAACACACCAACTTAAATAATAAAATACACTTACCGGTTGTGGTCCATAAACAACACCTTCTCCAGACAAAGAGGGAACTGCTCCATCTTTCAAGAATAATCTTTTTTGCGAATCCGGCTTAAAAGTGATTGAGATTGAGGAAATTGTCCTCAGCAAGCTGTACTCAGCAACATGTGCTGCACATAGTTTTACATGTGGATTATAATTTTCGATAACCGAGTTAAACAGAAATTGTAGCCATTAATCTCCAAGTACAGCGTCCCTGGGAAGCCCAAACAAAGATGATTGTACTCCAAGATTAAAATAACAGCGTTTCAACGACATGTCGAACACAAACGCAGCTCTTCCTTCTTCTCCGTCGGAGCGCAACAAGGCCACACCCCTGTTTGTGAATTCATGTGGGTGGAGGTTGGTCAAAAAAAATGTTTTAGTGACGTCATTACTGCAGGAATTAGAGGGCTGTAGTCCAAACGGGTCGTTTTTTGTAGGCGGATTCTGTTAAATAAAATATCTCGCTTGGCATTGATCTTTGAGCTTTAGAATTTTACAGATATTATTTATACTCTAACAACAACATTACACACTAACTAAAGTTTAAAACATGGGATCACGAAGAAGGGGACCTTTAATATCACTTAACCATTTAACACATCCTTGATGAAAGTTTTAATTTCTTTTTTCTTTTTTTATGAGAAAAAATGTATTGACCCCAAACTTTTGAATATAGTGTAAATAAAATTATAACAAAATTTTCCAATTTGTAATAAACACTGTTCCTTTAAACTTTTTATTTATCAATGAATCATGAAAAAAGTATTCAAAAAAAAATATTACACAGCACAACTGTTTCCAGCATTGGTAATAAATCAGCATATTAGAAGGATTTCTTAAGGATCATATGACACCGAAGACTTTTGAAAATTCAGCGTTGCTTCATAGGAACAAATTATATTTTAATGTATATTAAAATAGAAAAATGTTATTTTAAATTGCAATAATATTTCACAAAATTAAATTTTTTTCTGTAATTTTGATCAAATAGATACAGCCTTGATGAACATAAGAAACTTTTGAACGGCAGTGTAAATCATGACTTCAACAAACAAAACTGGGGCATGTGATATTACAAGTCTTATTTTTTTTTTTTTTAAAGCATAAATGACTGTAATAGACATATTTCATATTATAATATCAAAAGAACCTATAGATCATTTTTGGTGTTTAAACATGGGTTTTTGAACTTGAATTTATTTGCTCAAAAACAGTTTCATTTGTATTATTTATTTATTTTTATTAAAAGCATAAACAAAACAATCAAATCTTTTTTAAATCGCAAGACTGTCACAACTTTAAAAAAAAAAAAAAATTTGTATTATTATTATTTTATTTTATTTATTTTTTTTGTATGCCTTTGATAGTGCCATCACAGTCATTAATTTCAGGATGCTGATAAAACAAGAAAATATCAGAGATAGTGTTGAGCAAGGAATGAGTGTTAAGATATTCTTGTCATTCCACAGACAGGGACTCAGGGATCAGACAGCAGTATCGGGCCCTGAAAGGTCAGGCTCATTAAAAGTCCCTTACTTGCATCTCAATGATTCAAGAAAAGCCCAACCGTTCATTAAACAGGCCTCTGTAATGCTTCCTGCGGAGCCATTACCAGTAACCCCACTGGCCTCATGGCCAGCCGACAGATGCTGTGCCTGTTAGACCAGAGGCAAACACTTCACTGTTTTATATATTTTTTTGCCAGAACGACAGAGGAATTGTTTTGTTTTCTGTCTTGAAGTTTCTAGCTTCTCATTTCATCCCTACCACAGCGGATCTGTTTATAAGCTGGCATCCTGGGAATCCCCTAAGCGACTCCCTCTCACTGTATCCCAGCATTTCCACACCTCAGGAACACTCCACTCACACTTTGATGACTAGCTCTCATGTTCGCATATTTACGTGACTGGATTGCTGCGCTGGTACAGTTCTGTCTTATGGGAATGGATCTGAGATTCTGTGAAGTTAGCAATGGTATAAGGCAGTTATTATAAATTCATGACGGCTGATGAAGGGGTCAGCCATCTCTCGAGGCTTACAGTAATAAAAAAAAATGTTGTGGTCATCACCTAGTTGAAGCCCAGCATGAAACAGGCTTAGATCTGCTTCCCTTAACATCCCGCCAGTTATTTCCCAGAATCCCCTGAAATGAGAGGGGTTATGAGAGGGGAATTTTATTCTAATCCTTCACTGTACAACCTTCTAAACTTTTCTGCGTTGTCGTTGAAAAATTAGGCATGTTTTAATACATTATGCTGATGTATTCAACATCTGAAACCATATCTGATGACTAAGAACTCAAGGGGGGCTCCACATAATCTTGACAAAAATAAAAAGAAGAAATATTGAAAAACAGACAGTAACTATGTAAGATTCAACACACAGGCACTGTGCATCTCTATAATGAAGTGCAGTAAAATCTCCGGACAATTATAGTTTCACAGGGCAGCAGGTCAATCATTGAAGTTAATTAATGAGTTTTTAATTGAACGCTGTTGACAGACTGCTTTTGTGAAAGAGATGGCAGGTAATCACGTGACTGGGTGACTTAATCTTTTCAATGCATGCATATAATTCTTTTTTGTGACTTTTCTTTTGACCGTCTGACAGATTTATTACACCACTCACATCCACTTTTTTCTGTTTTATCGTTTTCTCTGAGCTAGTCGTGTTCCGCTAAATGTTCATTTCTGTAACAAATTGCAAGAAATAATTGCCAAAATAAGAAATTGTATTAAAGGAGATCTGAGTTTCATGTGTCAACATTTCATGCAGACTAAAGACATAACTGTCACAGGAATTAGTCTTTCTACGGTCTTCTCTACATGCAGCCCTGAAATAATGTTTCCAAGCAATCAGAGGAAATCACATTTCAGAACAATCATTTCAAAGACAATTATAATTATACATCATACAACAAAATAATTGAAACATTGTTAATTTTCAAATACAGATGAAATACTAATACTAAAATTATTTTAGAAAATAGTTTAAGTGTGTAGTTCCACTTTTTACTTGCATTTTCCAAAATGAGATGGGTAAAGATAAAAAAATAAAGGCTATTAGATAGTTAAAAATAGGCTATTAGATACAAAAATCTGAAGAAAGTATATAACATACGGCCATAAGAAATATGATTAACCAAATTTGTCAATGCAATATATATATATATATATATATATATATATATATATATATATATATATATATATATATATATATATATATATATATATATATATATATTAATAATGCTTATCAATTTTCTTATGGAATCTCTCATTATTAAAGACAAATATGTTTCAAAATATAAGATTAAATATTGGCACCCTCCAATGATGGATCTGGACTTTACCACTTTATATAATTAAAACTTTTCATTTTGTCATTATTACAGATGTAGAGCACATATACTATAATACCACTACACCCACCACAGCTTCACAATGGATATTGTAATCATGTATACAGTCTTATCACTGGCCTGAAATGACAAGTTTGTGCATTTCAAATGCGACTGTATAATCTCCTTGGAATGTTTGAAGTGGTGCTGAATACCAGACAACCAAAACAACAGAAACCATGGATTACACTCAGCACAAACACACGCAATGGACCTTTGCCATAGCAGTTCTTTGTGTGCCTGAGCCCCACATTATATAAACCATTTTACTGAGGATTAGAATGTAATCGGACTGTCCGTAATACACTGTGGTGTTAAGAAGAACATTGATTGTTTAGGTGAGCCAGAGAAAGAGGGAGAACGAGGAAGAACGAAAAAACATATGGTTTCTCTCCTAGTGAAAGAAAGGGCAAGAAAGAAGAAAACCAACCAAGAGCTCAGTGGAATGAAGCTTCCCAAGTTCAGAAAGACTTCGATATGAATTTGGCATAGTTGGCGTATAAGCCGTGGGGCCGTGAGGTTTATAAACAAAATCTGATGCTTGGATGCAAACGTGAGTCAGACACTCAAGGCTGAGAAACAAACTTGATTGCTGCCTCGCTCTCCTGCGACTCTTTAAAAATGCATGTTCCATTCTAGCACGGTCTCGCCATAAACCCTGGCGAAAAGCAAAGCGGGAATGTGAGCGAAAAGCCTGATTTTCTAAGGCAGTTGGACCACATAAAAAAGTAGGGTTGATTCATTTAGCAGCCTTTCTCTTCTGTTTCGGATAAACAAGATCTGAACTGGATGATGAGGAAGCCCTGGAGCCTGTGAGGCAAATATAAACCCATATTGGACTTTTTCTCACTCCAAGAGATATTTGTATCTTCCAGGGCTTTTGGGAAAGAACACAGACTCTGGTTACACTCTTTTTTTTCAAACAGTATGCAATTTAAGTAGAGACTCACCTGTGAGCTCCCACTAAAATTCACTCCACATTTTCTGTAGTAAAAGCACTGAGAAACACTCACCGATCAGAAAGTTTGACATTGGAAGGAGACAGGGAGTCTGATGGCCCTTCGCTCTTCAGGGGCTAGGGACTGGGGTCATGACTGATCTGCTTAAAATTGTATCAAAAGCAAGCAAGCAGGAAACACTTCTTCTGAAGTATCAAAAGGAGAAAGTTCCAGTCGAATCCAAGACTCTGGCCTCTGGGATCCACTTGCTCCGGCCTGGCAGGTCTGTCAGGCACAGACTGAGTCCCGCTGGAACTGGAATCAAAGTCGTCTACCCTAACTGTGACATTCGCTGCATTTCAATTGAGCCATCAGTCTGTCAGACACAATGCCTCCCCCTTCCTAGGGATTTAGTGGGTTCTGTTTTTCTTTGCCATGATCACTGTGACAGGTTTCAGTAAAAACCCTGCATGTAGAACGTATGTTTATTGCATTATGCCTCCGTATTCCCTGATGAATAGACCAGTATTGCAGGACACAAGCATATGTTTGGGATGTTGGTATGCTAGTTCCACCAGCTAGGAAAATGCATGCTGGTCTTTTGAACAAATCTTTTTAAAATATGCATTAAAGCGGTTCATGACAGACTTCTTTGTCATTATCACTGACTGTATCTGTTGTCCTTTACCTCATCTTTCTTTTGCTGCATTATCCTAAACCCCTTCTTCTTCGCTTTCTCTATCTCTGGCAGACTGGGCTCCTGTAAAGAGGAGATAAAGTCCTCCGGCAGGCCAGCCCCAAAGCCTATGTCCCCATCGGACTTTCTGGACAAGCTGATGGGAAGAACCTCCGGCTATGACGCTCGCATCAGACCCAACTTCAAAGGTGTGACAGAATGTAAACAAACAGGATTTGTCGGGATATTTGCAACATAACTTGTGAAAGTGGTAGCAGCTTGATGATAGTGGCTCCTGGAAACCTAATGAGGTGACAGTAGAAAGAACCCAATGAACTGACTGTATGCTATTACCCCGAATACATTAAGGACCAGGAATGCTCATCTTCTGTTCTGTTGTTGTTATTATTAAAGGGATAGCTCACCCAAAAAATGAAAACATTCTGTCATCATTTACTTACCGTTATTTTATATCCATACGTTTTGTTTTTCTGTGAACCACAAAAGGAGATGTTAGGCAGAATGTTCATGCTGGTCTAGTAAATGGTGACTATGGGGTTTTTTCTACAAAAATCTTCATTCATTATCCAAACTTCTCTGACCAAAAGTAAGTGTTAGTCTAAACATAAGAAACTTCTCCCTTCTATTCCAACAGGACCACCAGTAAATGTCACCTGTAATATTTTCATCAACAGCTTTGGCTCCATTACAGAGACAACTATGGTATGTAATCACACTGGTTCAGTTTTGTTTAATATCAACTATTCAGCATTGCAAAGGGGAATTCCTTCTCTTTCGTTCTATTCTTTCAGGCAGTATGCCCTGTTACAATTATATAACTGCTGAGTGAGTTTTTAGTCACTTACCTGACTTCTTGTCTCAGGGAGCACATCGCTTAGTTTAGAGTCCATTGGGTCTGCTGATGTGCTGATAATGAACTGTCTTCCATGCAATTAAAATTAAAAATTGAGAGAACGGACGGAATCTAGAGGGAAAAAGTGGAAAAGGTGACATACCCATCCTCTAAAGCCTAGGCTTAGCACTAAATGTCTCTGTCAGCAGAATGTTTCAGCTGACCGATACAGATTGCCACTGTTAACGGTCTGTTAGTTGGTTAACCTGGGATTTGATAATTGGAAATGCGGGTCTTCCAACAGAAATTAATGTCAAGGGAGAACAAGTTATTTACTGGCATGTTGAGAGCATATCTTATTCAGACTGTGTTAGGTTTGCAATTAAAATGTTAGAAAAAAGAAGAACTAGAACGAAACATTAAAACTAAAAGGAACATTAATAATAATCAAATCCAGAAATCGACCTATAAGGTTTCAGGACCTAAAATGTTTTGGTTTTCTCTCCCTCTTCCTACAGGATTATAGACTCAATGTCTTTCTACGTCAGCAGTGGAATGACCCTCGATTGGCTTATAGTGAATATCCTGATAATTCTTTAGACCTGGACCCTTCTATGCTGGACTCCATATGGAAACCTGACTTGTTCTTTGCTAATGAAAAAGGTGCAAACTTTCATGAAGTCACAACAGACAACAAGCTGCTGAGGATCTTTCAGAATGGGAATGTGCTATACAGTATTAGGTAAGCAGTGAAGTCTCTCATAGATTTAAGAGAACACAGAGGAATTCACAAGAATTAGTGCAAAAGTGCAATTTTTTTTTTTTTTTTTTTGCATGAAAATTCTCCTTCAGGATTATCTGTTAAAGACACAAGCTAAAGTAAACAGGGCTGGTTAATAGCATCACAATGATCACAATTTGAGCCATTATTAATCATAGGAAACATACAATACATAAGATGAGAGCTATGTGGCCTAAGTTAGTACTTTTATGTAAGTACTTTTTAATTTCACTCTTTAAAAAAAAAAAAAAAAAAAATATATATATATATATATATATATATATATATATATATATGATTTGAAAAGTTAATTCTAAGGGTGGATGGAATAGAAAATAATCATGCCAAGCTTGTTCTTTAGGAACTACAGTGAAAAAAAAAATGTTGCGTGTTGAGCATAAAAAGTTCTCCACATGAATGTAAGTGGATATTTTGGGGTTTGAATTTAAGGTTATCACAGCACAAAAGAATCTGGCTTTTCAAAAAAGCACTGGTAGCTTTTGTCTTTCTCGGAGGCACTGCATTAAAGGAGGTAATTACACTGTTTCCTCTATCTAAACTTTCTATTAGTGGTGACTCTTCCTCACGGCTAAAACCTTAATGTGTCAGCAGCATGATAAATAAATGTAAAAGAAAAACAACCGTCAGGCAGTTCGTTTGCTTTTACCAAGAAGGCACATGATACAAAAACAGCAATTCACTGCCTCATTTGGGGATTCACTCTGTTACCACAAATCAAAGAGATGAAGTGTACAGCCATAGAGATCAGATCTTGTACAGAGACTGTATAAACAGGGATTTTAAATAATGGTGCATTCTGAAATAAAATGGCTGTCCTGACAAGCCTCAAAGCTCAGTCATTTACATATGACTTTCCTTCTTGGAACAAAACTTAAGACATTATGAACAATGTACAGGTTGTTTATATGCAATTTCATTTACTGGGGTCAAACTTAAATCAATGCAAAAGCATCTTGATTTTTTTTTTAAATCTTTTTTTTTTTTTTTTGTCTTTCAAAGGATCTATCTCAAAAAGATAAGTTATTCACTGAGTCATATTGACCATTATTATGATATTTTTTATATTGTTTTGGTGTCATTTTGAAGCGTGATAGCCCCAAAGTCAAATTAAAAAGCTTGGTCAGATTTTTGTTAAAAAAGAGGGACACGTGGGTGATTAAATACAATTTTCATTTTGTCTTCCTTGTAAGCTCCTTGGGTCTTTCTCTATCCTCTATTTAACACCCTTTTCTGACCTTTGTGGTTTAACTCTGACCTTTCCCCACTTTCTGCTTTCCTGTTTTGCACTTTGTCTCAGGCTAACACTTATCCTGTCTTGTCCCATGGACTTGAAGAACTTCCCAATGGACATTCAAACCTGTACCATGCAGCTAGAAAGCTGTGAGTACTCTATTCTTCTCTTCCTCTCTCCCTCCTCGCCCTTCCCCTCTTCACACTTTACTGCATTCAGTTCTTTTGACACTGATATGGAGTTTTAATGTATGC
Source organism: Carassius gibelio (assembly GCF_023724105.1). Lineage (NCBI taxonomy): Eukaryota > Metazoa > Chordata > Actinopteri > Cypriniformes > Cyprinidae > Carassius > Carassius gibelio. The sequence continues at coordinate 25,593,688 of NC_068409.1, read as the reverse complement.
ACTAATTGCATTCACCATAAAGCCGTGGTCACGCTAGACATTTGAAATTCCCTCGGACGAGGCAACAGTCGTGATAGGACATCATGCTCTGCAGCATCTTTTTAAAAACTTAAATTCAAAACATATAATAATACACCTAAAATATAAAAACCAACTACTTCACATTCCTGCAGCACTGCAGTTTTAAATGTATGTTCTTTTAATTCAGATACGTGCTCATGCTGTGATGTTTCGATCTGCTGTTGGCCACATTGGTGTCACGTGATGCCAATTCGTAGCTTGAACTTTGGAACGCAGTGAAATGCGAAAACTTTTCACATGGGCTTGCGCTTCTGGTCTGACGCATTCGCAATCGTATGAATGGACGTCAATGGAATTAAAAGTCTATAGCAAATATATTTCAAAACTTTCTTGTGTGCATTGTTGCATGAGGTGAACATATTTATGTTACATGGTTTAGGGATGGAAATATTTTTGAAACCAGTCTCTTATGCTTATCAAGCCTGCATTTATATGATAAAAAATACAGCAAAAATAGTCAAATATGATGACCCTGGACCACAAAACCAGTCGTAAGTAGCACAAGAATATTTGTAGCAATAGCCAACAATACACTGTACAGGTCAAAATTATTGATTCTTCTTTTATGCCAAAACTTTTATGCAAAAGACTTTTCATTAGTAATATGCATTGCTATAAGGACTTAATTTGGACAACTTTAAAGGCTTTTTTTTTTAAATCAATATTTTTATTTTTTGGGACCCTCAGATTCCAGATTTTAAAATAGTTTTATCTCAGCAAAATAATGTCCTATCCAAACAAACAATGGAAAGTTTTCATGTGATATATAAATCTCAATTTCAAAAAATTGCCACTTATGACTGGTTTTCTGGTCCAGCATCACATATATAAGCAACTTATTCCTGTGATGATTTTTTCCCCCCATTATTCCAGTCTTCAGTGTCACATGATACTTCAGAAATCATTCTAATATGTTGAATTGGTGTTAAGGTTACAGCTTTACTGCTTAACATCTTTATAGAAGCCACAATACATTTTCTTTAATGAGAGTTTTTCAAACAGCTAAATTTGAACTTTACTGTCACTTTTGTCCAGTTTAATGCATCCCTCCTGAGAAAAAAATAATAATAAAACTTATGAATGTTAGTGTATAACTGCTACCATTAACAAACACTATTAAGATTGTAATGACAGTGCACTGTTGGTCTATTTCCACTTGCAAACCCGGTAACCTTGAGCATTAGATCTGTAGAAAATCTATAAATCAAAACAGTTTTCTATGTCTCACTGCACAAAATAAAGTACAATCTCCATATCAGAAATGGCATCGTCATTTTAAAATCGTGCATAAAGTGTCCTTCCTTATTACCTTGATAAAATAAAGAGGGAGTCAAAGAAATAGACTATTCACCACCCCAGTGCCCTCGGAGCAGATAGCATCTTAACTCCTGGAACCAATTTAAAGGATATCAATAATGAAACTTTCATTTTGTTTCCCCATTATTATGTGACCCACCTCAGTTGCCCGAGAGGCTTTTAATTCCACCTCCCTGAGACAAAAGAACACTCCTTTCTAACAACCAAAAGAGTCAAATGAGGAATCTGTGTAAAGCAGAAATGCACTGCAGATGCCACTTTGCTTGACACCTGGATTTGCCTGTTGAATTATTTGAGCTGATCCCAATTTATGTGTTGTGACCAACATTCAGTGACTCATATGGTTTAAAAGATTTAGAGGGCGTACTACACACAGACAGCGTTGTTTTACTGTCCTTTCTGTGTCCTCTGTACGTCTACAGTATTTATTCAGTGAGTGGAAAATCCCTCCTTCGTGGCTGCAGTTAAAACTGCCCTCCTCTAAGGAGCAGGGTCAGACAAAAAGAGACACACACAGGAAGACAGGCAGGTTTACTGCCTAACAAAGTGGTTATGGAGGGCATAATCATTTCTGATTAGACAAGTGCACCTTTTTTTAGGGCTTTGAAAGGGCCCACTGAAAACTGTTTTGACAAGTGTTAGGACGCAGCCGAGGGGTGGGATCACCTTGTCTGGAAATCCTGGTAGAGAAATCTGATGCTAAAGGCAGGACGTATAGATTAAAACAAAGGTTTGAATAGTAAAACAAAGGAGGGAAGTACGTTTTAGGGAATTGGGTGTGCAAAAGTGTTGTCAAGGAAACAAATATTTCAAGTAAAATTATGAAAAAGGCAAGAAAATGGAGGAAAAGTGGGAGCATGACAAATTAAATAAATGTAAGATTATTGTAAAAACTGGCTATGTGAGCCTTTAACATTAATGCTTCAAAAATGAATGATTTTAGGCATTACTGACACAGATTTAGCGAACATATGCTTTTGTGGATTATAAGGAACACACAAATCAAACAGGCTGCACAGACCAACAACATATTTTTTTGACCAAAATATATATATACAGTATATATGTATATTTTTTTTACGAAACCGATACTTTAATTAGGCACTGAATTTATCAGAGACAGGGAATACTTTTTTAATATTACTAAATATTTCTATTTTAAATACATGGTGTTCTTTGAATATTCTTTTCCTTAAAAAGTTCCTGAAAAAAAAAACGTTTTCCACAAAAATATTAGGCATCACAGCTGTTTTTTTTAGCAGTGCTTAAACAAACTTTCTTGAGCATCATCAGCATATTAGAATAATTTCTGAAGAATCATGTCACTGAATACTGTCTAGAGTAACGGCTACTGAAAAATCAGCCTTGACACCACAGGGATAATTAAATTTTAAAAATTAAAATATTAAAATAGAAAACGGTTTAAATTGCAATTGTATATCACAACATTACTGTTTTTACTGTATTTTTAATCAGATAAATGTAGCCTTGGTGATATAATATGAGCCTTCATTTTAATTTTTACTGCAACAAGTGAGTTCTAAAAGAATAACATTATGGGAATAGTACAGCTTATAATGCATTTTTTAAATATATTGACATTTGAAACAGTAGACAAAACAAAACCTCTATCTCGGAAAACATTCATATTCCTACCAGTTTGAATACAATGTGTGGAACCACACCGGACTTTTCAAAGACACTAAGACATTCAAGGACTTTCGGTCTTCATCCTTTTTTCATGGGTTTGTTGTTTTGAAGATGAATGGATAGATGTCTTTGTAAATCCCTGAGGGTCGGTGATAGACATCAATATTATTCAGATTTGTCAAGTATTCTACACTGTTATTGCATGCCTCATTCATTTTTAATAGACCTCTATTCTCACCGTGTAGATGTGTCCGTCTTTCTCTCCATCTAAAATTGCGCTTGTGGGAAGCCCTTGAGAAACAGTGGGTCCTAATACACCTGGCGCATTGTGTGGTGTTTTTTTGCTAGTTTCAGCCCAACGTAGTTGTCATTTTCACGTCCTGCACCACGTTGTTTAAATAGCAATTCCATTTGTGCCCATGGGCATGCTGGTCTGAAAACAAGGTATGTTCAGGAGCATTGCAATTTGAGGCAACTGAAATAGACTGTGCCACTGACCAACAAAAACCTGGTCTAAAGTCAATGGTGCATAGTATAGGCAGTTCCACAGTGTGCGTACACTCTTCTTATCACAAAAACAGTGACGCACTCAAACATGCCAAAAATAAAAAATAAAGGATTGCAATGTGAAAGATTATTATTGTGTAGGCTACATAAATATAGAAATGCCTGAGGGAGGGGCCCCTGGAGATCTCAACCGACTGGCTGAGGCCAGCCTAAAAAGACACTCAGGACAGTTGACGGGCCACTACTTGTGCGTCGTCACGAAACCTTATCTTTTTCACGTGCTTTTAAACCTTGCCAATTTAACATGTCTCAAAGCGCTTAAACACCGAATCTGCCTTTTCTTGCTTTTGTACCGACAAATACAGATGCTTCTCAATAAATTAGAGTGTCAAGGGAAAGTTCATTTATTTCAGTAATTCAACTCAAATTGTGAAACTCATGTATTAAATAAATTCAATGCACACAGACTGAAGTAGTTTAAGTCTTTTGTACTTTTAATTGTGATGATTTTGGCTCACATTTAACAAAAGTGTGGCATGGAGGTGATCAGTTTGTGGCACTGCTGAGGGGGTATGGAAGCCCAGGTTTCTTTGACAATGGCCCCTTCTGCATTTTTTGGTCTCTTGTTTCTCATCTTCCTCTTGACAATAGCCCATAGATTCTCTATGGGGTTCAGGTCTGGTGAGTTTGCTGGCCAGTCAGGCATACCAATGTCATTTAACCAACTTTTGGTGCAGTGTGGGTAGGTGCCAACTCCTGCTGGAAAATGAAATCAGTATCTTCAAAAAGCTGGTCAGCAGAAGGAAGCATGAAGTGCTCCAAGATTTCTTGGTAAACTGGTGCAGTGACTTTGGTTTTCAAAAAACACATTGGACCAACACCAGCAGATGACATTGCACCCCAAATCATCACAGACTGTGAAACTTAACACTGGACTTCAAGCAGCTTGGGCTATGAGCTTCTCCACCCTTCCTCCAGATTCTAGGACCTTAGTTTCCAAATGAAATACAAAACTTGCTATCGTCTGAAAAAAGGACTTTGGACCAATGGCAACAGTCCATTTCTTCTTCTCCTTAGCCCAGGTAAGATGCCTCTGACGTTGTCTGTTGTTCAGGAGTGGTTAAACGAAAGGAATACGACAACTGTAGCCAAATTCCTTGACACTTCTGTGTGTGGTGGCTCTTGATGCCTTGACTCCAGCCTCAGTGCATTCCTTGTGAAGTTCTCTAAAGTCCTTGAATCCAGTTTGCTTGACAATCCTCATAAGGCTGTGGTTCTCTGGGTTGGTTGTGCATCTTTTTCTTCCCCTATTTTTGTTCCCCTTAACTCTCTGTTAACATGCTTAGATACAGCACTCTGTGAACAGCCAGCTTGTTGTAAATTAATTTTTGTGATTTACACTCCTTGTGAAGGGCGTCAATGATTGTCAGAGACCATTTTGAAGGCTCAGGAAACCTTTGCAGGTGTTTTGAGTTGATTAGCTGATTGGTATGTCATCATATTTTAATTAATTTAGATCATGAATTGGTGGGTTTTTGAACCAAAGACTTAGACAACTTCAGTATGTGTGCATTGAATTTATTTGCTACATGAGTTTTACAATTTGAGTTGAATTACTGAAATAAATGTACTTTTCCTCATCATTCTAATTTATTGAGAAGCACCTGTACATACAAAATATGTAAAAATACCCAACTTGGAAAGTGTGTTTGAAAAAACTGTTGGTTATGTCTTAAGTGAAAAGTAAACAGTTGAGAAAGAAATTGGATGTGTATCAATATGATGGATGCATTGTCTCTTGGATGCAAAATGCCTAATTTACTGCTGTCGGTGTCTTTAATGTTAATCCAATAAAATGAAAGAAAGAAAATCACTCACTGCTCTTGACTGAATTACTTTGTAGTTTTAACAAGAATGAATCCACAGTAAAACCAAAAAATATTCAGACACCAGATATAATTGTTTATAGTGTTTTATTAGTGGGTGCAGGACACTATAGTTAATTTATGTAAGTATAGCAAAATAAAGCAAACTGTGACATATTATACCCAAAAATTCTTCATACAGTAGACTGCCAGTAAAATTGATAAAACATTTGGGACAAAAAATTATTCAGACACTTTGACCTCACCATGTTTTGCTTACGAGTTTTTTTTTTTTAGACTGAACAAATTTAAGCATTGCTTTTAAGCATTGCTTGGTAATTGTTCAACAAAGAATTGATAGTTGTGTCAATATTTTCACACTAACAGTTGTCTGAAGTTTTGGTTGATTATAATCCATTACATATATTTCTATCAAAGTTAGCGAACATTATTAAGATGAATTTGTTCTTACACAGTTTAACTCTTGTCATAAGAGTTCTTGATATATTTTAATACTAATTTTAAACTATAACAAATAATAGTTTAAATGTGATAATGTAAGAAATCTTGAAGGTGTCTGAATACGTTTTGGTTTGACCTTATTTATTTTATTTTATTGAAGTCTATGCAGTGCTATTTTACATTTGATTATTCGGTTTCCGTACCTGGACACCTACTAACTTGAAAAGAATTAAACATTGTGCAAATAGCACAAATAAATAAATAAAACGAACATATAAATTAAACACTTTCAAACAGGACCCACTGATACAACCTAGCCTCCCTAACCCAGCTACGGCCCTGCCTCTGCACACCTTTTTCGCGCAGACAGTATACGTCATCAGCACATTAATGCACGCTGTGCAGACAGAGCGAGAATGGCAGACAAACATCAACACGGTCTTCCATCCTGGTATTGTAGTATTTTAAAAGTTTTCTTGCTGGTGAATGACACACTACATAGCCCAGCAGTTCCCAATTCCAATCCTCACACACAAATTTTGCATGTCTTGCTTAGTTAACACACCTGATTCAGATTACCAACTCCCTACTCCCTAAGCAGAGGTTTACTTCACTTTGGAACATGGATTGGAATTGGGAACCGCTGATGTAGCCTATTGTAGTAATGTTATCTGTTATTCTGGTCTGTAAACAAAAATGCGTTCAGGGTGCATGGTTTTGGACGGCGATTGCAAGGAGGGTGGGACATTCGCTTTCAGTAAAATCAGGCAAATGTTAGCATTTTCCAAGATCTCCTATTGCACCAAATTCAAAAACAAAACTTAAAATTAATTCATCTTTGAGAGCAAGGGGGCCCCCTGGTGTTTCGGGGGCCCTACGCAGCTTGCATATTTTGCATATAGGGAGGATCGGCTCTGGTTGTCTGGCAGATGACCTTTTACACAGTGTACAAAGTATGGGATGAGAGAGGAAGCATGACAGGTCTAATTCACACTCTTTTGCACAGATGTGCATTTTTCTATCTCATTCGCTCTCTTTGTTCACAGTTGGCTACACCATGAATGATCTGATCTTCGAGTGGCTTTCTGAAAGCCCTGTGCAGGTGGCAGATGACTTGACTCTTCCACAATTTTTACTAAAGGAGGAAAAAGATCTTGGCTACTGTACTAAGCACTACAACACAGGTACATTTTTCACTATGACCTTAGTTCAGGCACATCCAATAATATCTATAAAAAAAATGTAAAATACACTGTGGTGTACAGAATTGATTTCAAGGACCTCTTAAAAAAAATGCATTAAAAGTTATGCATAAACTATGCATAATTACTTACCTATTATGTCACTGTTTATGCGATGTCCTAGGTAAATTCACCTGCATTGAGGTGAAGTTTCACTTAGAGAGACAGATGGGCTACTATCTCATTCAGATGTACATCCCCAGTCTGCTGATTGTCATCTTGTCTTGGGTGTCTTTCTGGATCAACATGGATGCCGCCCCTGCTCGGGTAGGCTTGGGTATCACCACTGTGCTCACCATGACCACCCAGAGCTCCGGTTCACGAGCTTCTCTACCCAAGGTAAGATAACCAAAATGACCCTGCTCCTGTGAGAAAAAAAGAGAAACACTTCAGAAAGTGCAGTTATAAAATAATGAGTGCATTGAGACAATCAATAAAAATGAGAAAAAAACACACAAGAGAAGGAGAGAGGTGGGAATAAGCTAGAAGTGCTATTTGTTAAATTAGCAGGAAAATGATGAAAGCACAGTTGATTCTGTTTCATAATTAATTTAGTAAAAAAAACTTGCTTTATAAATTATGTTCCAAATGCAAAACTGATTCCTCTTAACAATTCCAATTCCTTGACCATTCCATAAACAGTTCTTATATCACTTAAAAAAGTCATACAGGGAAAAAAAATTCTTACTGTTTTTTCTGACTACTATCAGTTTTTCTATTCCTATAAATGCCTTTATTGATGAAATATTGAAACTGGTTTGACAATTTGATTCCCAGGTGTCCTACGTTAAGGCCATTGACATATGGATGGCTGTTTGTCTGTTGTTCGTGTTTGCTGCATTGCTGGAGTACGCAGCAGTCAACTTCGTCTCAAGGCAACACAAGGAGTTCATCAGGATGCGCAAGAAGCAGCGAAGGCAGAGAATCGTAAGTGCGACAAACGTACACAATAACACACACACACACAAACAAATACAGGCTGTCTTGTCACCCTGGATTACACTTTGACTCGCATCTCTTCTTATTGTGCTCAGCCACATATCCAAACACTGGCAACGGCCACACTAGGCTACAGCTGGCTGTCACATCTCGTGTGCGGGAATTCAGATCAGCCTGTTTCCATAGTGAACAGAACCTTATGTTGAAGCCACTGTTTGTGCCACCTTGTAAAGCCTAGCCACATCCAATTTCCAAAGGCCAACAACCTGCTTCCTGATCCGAGATCACAGACACTGACTGAAATTCTAAAGAGGCTTCTAAACGAAAAGAAAATACCCTCAAGGCTTTGGAGAGTAAAATCAGTCTAAACACATTTAAATGTAATTTCTATAAATCCTGAAATGTTGGACTATAATAAAGATCAAAGCCCAGCAATCACATGTAAAACTATATTGACTTAAACAGCTAGGGCACTTTCTTTTTTCCAAACTCACAGTGCTGGAGATTTACGAGTGTGTTCTTTGTATCTGAATCAATAATGAGAGAAAAATAAGAATAACCCCTATTAAGAATGAGTGAGTCCTCCTCCCCTCCTGCCTTGGAGATCTAGGCGGCATTACTCTTCGTCCTATTCTCTCCCGCCAAGAAAGTCTCTGGTCTGAATGATCAATCTGGGTGGTATCGATGCAAGGGTCACTGGCTGAGAGAGCTGTTAGGGTGATGGACCAACTACTGGCCAGTATTAATCAATACAACAAATCCTTGGCTTTATCCTGCCTTAATAACACCATAGACAAATTAGGCCACATGTTCCTGCTCAAGAAAACACAAACAGATGGGTGCTGAGAGGATCGTGCCCAGTTCAGGGATGCACAAATCCATATATTTTCAGAATTAGCCAGTTGTGTTGCCTGAAAGACTTGTTCACTTATCAGATGTATAATTAGACTGGTTCCAGATGCATGTAATGCCTTTTTTGGGGGGTGGTTACATTTATTTTTACTTTAGTCATTTTAGAACTCATTTCAAATAAAAAAAATAAAAAAAATCTTAATAAAGTTGATCTCTACAATCTGCTGATTAGTATGTGTCTTAAACATCAGCATGACCATTGTCCACTTGTCTAAAAACTTGATCAAGTTTTGCTAAAGAGTTTGAAAGAATGGTCGAATTTAGCTTGAGTGTGCACTTTATTGGAGTGTCCCTCAGAAACCTGCAAGAAGTGTACACTCACAAGTAGTGTTGCCTAGCAACTTGGATGGTGCTGGAGAGCAGCAGCTTGATAGCTGTTGTCTCTTAAATTCTCGTTGAAGTATTTACACAGTTACCAATATTAATGAAAATAATTCTGCTCAGCCTGCCTATATAATGTTATGCACTACTTGATGCTTGAAAATGCACTGAACTGTGCAAGATACGTAAAAATGACAGCTTGATGGAGGGATGGATGTGCTCTATTGATCCCCAGAAGTTAATTTAGAGAAAGAACGAGACAGATGTTTCAAACTGTTATATAACAGGAGCATTTCACAATGCTCCATGCTCACTGTCATTCTTCCTCATGAAGGATCAAGCAAAGCAGCCAGGAATCTTCGACTCACTATGGAGAGTGAACAAGCTCCCTGGCAACAGCGCCAGCAAATTCAACCAGCACTGTAACACCTGCGCCAGGGTAAAAATACCATCTGTGTCCCCTTCTTATTTGCCCACTAGCAAACACTGATACCCATAAGCCCAGAAGCCCCTCCGTCCTAAACTGGCCCAGTTCACAGCTGGTATTAACATACTTCTCAAGTGATCGCTTACAATTGTCGTTTGTTCCTGAAAGTAATGCGTCTCCTGTGATCACATGTTATTGAATATAGAAATGAATGTTAATGCCAGGTGTAAAATGGGGCATTATTGTCCACACATTTCTATTAAACCCATTAATTGCATACATTGTTAACACAAAAACAGCTTGGATTATATAGTTATATAAGCACATTTACTTTAAGCACATATGTATTACAAATGCTTTTCCCATACTCCAGAGCAAATGTGGTCATGCTGAAGCAAATATAAACATTGTAAACAAATATGTAAACTTTATGGTTTTATATATATATATATATATATATATATATATATATATATATAAACCTGCAGCTGTTGTTTCCAGAAATATAATGTAAATAAAAATACATTAGAAACATTGTAGGTTTTATGAATTCAACTTAAATTTGTAGACTGTAGCCTATATTAATATACATACTATGTACTATGATAATATATTGTGTTACTAAGAAATAACCTTACACCATAATGTGCATAACTGAAACAAGAAAGAAATTCAAAGGAAAACTGTCAAATGTAAATGGTGCCACAAAGAATTCATAAATTGTCATTTACAAATTTCACTGTAAATTCTGTGATGAATTTTTTATTCTGAAATTGTACATATAACACTATGTTCCTTGAAATGATTAATTAGATTTATGTATAAGTGAGGGAATGAACTGTACTGTTAATCAATTATGCACTTTTTACCATAGCATTTTTAAAGAATTTTACCAATAAAATTACAATAATTTTCTCAGTGTATATTTAGCAAATGCACCAATTAATATTTCTCAAGTATGTGCTTATAGTAAAGTATTCATACCTCCACCCAGAATCTTTCTTTCCTTCAGAGTTTGTTGAGTTACCCCAGTATGCAGTAGCCCTTAGTCCTTATACAAAGGGAACTGACTTGTTTTATACTTAATCGTTTTGTGCAGCAGAGTTCTTTTTACATGCTAGACTCAGACTCTGAGTCTGGATACGCCCTGGCCATGATTAATAAGGTAAGCACTGACCTAAACTGTGTTCACAGGTGACATTCATTCACTCTAAAGGGTGTCTTTATCTTAAACCAAACACATCATTATTCCAAGGCATGTGATTGACTGGATTGTTTTTGGGTCCAAGCAGAGAATTTAATGAAGAACTAAACGAGAACTTAATCTTCTTATCCTCTCGAGGAAAGGGGTAATTTGTCTTAGATTGACAGATAAACTGATCCAAATGACTAATTTATATGGCATTAGAGGCAATGAACTAAGCCAAAGTGGAAAAGTAAGGGGAATACTTTCAAAATAAAGCCTTCTGTTTGTAAGTTTGTAAGTGAACCATGCAGGAATTATTCTCGTGTCCATCTTTACCAATGTTTTTTGCTTTCTAAAACAAGTAAAGTATAGCCCACCACCAATTGCAATTTTTTAAGTGCTTTTATTCGAAAGTGCCACGCAATTTCTGTGATGGACTGCCACTATTTATTGTGCAGCGAGAGGAGTATTTATCCAATTTTCTTTGTTGCCTGCTTCTAAAAATGCCTTTCTTCTGTTAAAGGAGGAGGAGATTGTTCGGGAGAGCCGTGGCTTTTACTTTCGTGGGTATGGACTCGGCCATTGCTTACAAACAAAAGACGGGACAGCTGTGGAGGGGTCCACCGTATTCGCCCCACCACCCCCAGTGCAAGTGCTATACGATGGAGAGGCCGTCCGGAAGCGTTTTGTGGACCGAGCCAAGCGAATCGACACCATATCCAGAGCCGTGTTTCCTCTCAGCTTCCTCATATTCAACGTCTTCTACTGGATCACCTACAAAGTGCTGCGACACGAGGACATCCACGCTAACCTGTAATCACTCTTGGTTACACCACTGGCTCATCTTACTGCTTCTTTTCTTTTCTTATATCTCTTCATTTGATCCAAAACCGCCTGTCATACTCGCACTAGAAGTGTATTTCAAAGGCTTATTCACCCCAGAATTGCCGTCAGTGCTAAAACCATGTGCTCAGGTGTGACTTCTGGATTTCAAAAAGATTTTAAAGAGCTCACTCAGAGCAAAGGGGGCTCGTAGATGCAAATGCTGCTGTTGGGGACCTGGCTCTCCTCTCTTTCACGTCTTCATTCGAGTGGATTGCACTAATAGCCAGTGCTACTGTCCTCACTTCGTAGGCTCCATTTGAGTTATTGGCTGAAAGATTCTCGGTTGGATAGAAAATATTGACTTGAATTTTACCACAAGGCGCATCCTTGAATGAATGTTTTTGAAAACCTCAAAACAAATGTGTTTTTTACATCCTAAAATGCCAAACTAATGGGCTGTGAAGGGGAGGATTGGGATTTATTATTCATGAGAACAGTTACAGGGCAATGGTGTACTGTTTTACTAAATAATGAGATTATAAATATATATGACTGTATAAAGTGTACATATGCAGAGTTGTTCACAGACTGCAGACAGCACAAATGTGTGTTTCTTTTTGTCTTTTGAATTTGAATAAATGGATATTCTACCAGGAATCTCGGAGTTGTTTTCTACCGTGGTGCAAAATGTTACACAAAAGCACAAAAAAAGTATTCAGTCTGGATTTATTTCAGGATTAGCGTATGATGAACCCTATTCAGAGTGATTCTTCTGTTGTTTTTCATTAACATTAATCATTCCATTCGGAAAATGCAAAAATCCAAATCATTCCATCATGTGTTAAATTGCTTAAACTAATGGCAGTAAGAAACGGATGATTTGTGACGCACTGTCACTGTGCAAGCACTAGGCTTTAATTGTCAACAAACAGAGACATGTATCACGCATCACAGCCATTCTTTATTACTGCTAGCCCCAAATGTGTCCCTCAGTCAAACATAAAAGCCATCGTTTATTTTCCTGTCTGAAGAGCCATTGGAGCCTGTGCAGAGATGCAGGGTGAAGGAGAAAAGCCTTCGTGCTGAAGAAGGATGGATGAGGATTTTAATGGGAATCACAAGGTGTTTTTTATCAGCTAATGAGTTTGAAAAGGACTCTGCGTTCTTTGCTAATGACAACGAATTAAGGTCATCAACCTCGGTGCACAGCCCTTTGTCTGAGGAGTAACTAATCTAGACTTCTGTATGCTAGTGTCCCATGGGTGAGTGAGTGTATGTACAGACGAGCAAGTGGAAAAGGAAACAAAATGCTTTGTGCAGGAAATGATAAATGCTGATTAATGCCACCCCATTTGTAGAAACATTACCTTGGTTTCTAACACCTAACCAACAGAATTACAATTAATATTCTTGTTAAAGTCAACATGAAATAGAAATTCAATCCTATTTCATTCATCCAATTTTTTTTTTAAATGCACCTTATTGGACTTATTATGAATGGTTCATCCATGTACATTTAATTTAATAATAATAATAATACAATATATATATATATATATATATATATATATATATATATATATATATATATATATATATATATATATGTTTTTTTTTTTTTTTTTTTTTTTTTTTGCTAATTTTAAACAAAATGACAAAACTTGATTTTCTGTTTGAATGACAGACTTCTCTTTGGTGATGAATGTTGGAATTCTCTAGTCACTTTGTCTACTTAAACCTTTACAATCAGATCTGCCTCCATCCAATCAACAACCAGAACAAAGTTCTCATCCTACAAAGTTTTCTCTTTCATTCACTCTCACTTTCGTTCAATCTGTAAATCACAATACTGGAGAAAAGTGAATAGCAACTTAAAGGTTATTCAGATAGCAGCAAAATACAACCTAATCCTGGCTCATGGTCCTTTCCAATCCCTTTATCTGTCCAATCCAAATAAGGGTAAAATCAATGAATAAATACATTTAAAAATAATAATTAAATATATATATAGTTTGGTTTAGTCAATTAGAAGAACTGAAATGTGCCATAATAAAATGCAACACAAAAACTTTTCTCAAATGTTAGATTATCTAGCATTAACAATGACAAAATTATAATTTAAATTTTTGGAACTGTTTCCAGATTTTATGGATAAATGTTGTATGAACGGATGTTGTAAACATAACCACTGAGATCATGTATATTGTGCAATTCTATTTGACTTTCGTTTAAAAATGTGCAGAAATTCAATCCTCCTAACAAGTCCATCCAGCACTAACTGCAAAGATGTAGGAGTCCTATCAAACTATAATGCACTGCTGTCAAGATTTCAGCCTCGGCTCATTTCAAATAAGCGAGCTTCATGATGAGAAGGTTTTTTTTTTTTTTTTTATTCAAATACAAACTAAAACCCCACTCATATGGCAGCTAGCCTTGGATAGTTCAAGGTTTCTCAATTTGAGCGAATGTGGTGGCTTGACATATTCGCTTAAGCCCTGCACACATGCTGACAGTTTAAGTAGATTTTTTTCCAAGAGGAAATCTGGGGGCAATTGGCAAATGTCAGAAAGATTGGCTATTGTGTCTCACGATGTGCATTTTCCATGAGAGGCTTTTTGAGTTAACACAGTGGGATACTGCATTTACTGCCTCTGAGAAGGTCCACGCAGACCATGAAGGATAGAACGACTGAGAAAGAACGAAAGAAAGAAAGAAAGAAAGAAAGAAAGAAAGAAAGAAAGAAAGAAAGAATATGAAAGTGCAAGGATATTTTTCCATATAGCAACCCTTTGGTTTTCTTCATTTCCTCCAGTCATAACCCTTTTGTTACACAGAGTTCTTTGGTGTGGCATTTAGGGGCCAAACTGTGCCTTTGTAGGATTTAAGAAGATTTTCTAAATCTGCAGCCCTTGACTGACAAACACAAAATAGGACTGTGATCTATAGCATACAACGACACTCCTTCTGCCCTCCACTCGATTAGTGTATCTCCCCACAGTGCTGCCTGTATCACAGATACAGAAACTCTAATGGATTTCAATCACAGAAGAAATCACAAAGACGCCTCCTGTGAGATTGTTCTGTGGCTCTTCCCCTCAATAAGCGCCAAGGATTCATAAGCTGACATCATTACGCTATACATCCCCACAACATTTACTTCTACAAATGTGCATATCTGATCTGTGCAGATGTCCTGAGACTTCGGATAATGAGACCTCGGAATATGTGTTTGCAAGAGAGGAAATGAGAGATAAATAAAAGAGAAGAGAGACAGGAAAACAGAGAGACATGCATTCAAGGACATCCCTGAGAGAAATCAATGAAACAATATTGCTCTACATATATTGATTCAAAATATGCTGTTGTGGATGAAGTGTAGCCACAAATGAATGTTTTGATATTCAGTTTATCTCTCTCTCTCCCGGAAGAATTCGGTTCAAATCGCCACAAAGCACAAGCCAAACACATTAGTCATATTCTCAGGAGAGCAACTGGGGTCTTTGCATTTATTGTTCATCTTCATGTAAGCAGTCAATAACATGGGAAGCAGGCAGGGTTGTTGGTGTGATGAATTAGAGGTCCAGATCTTATCCTGGGTCTGTCCTTGCACCAACCCAAGGGAATTATCTGAGTAGAATGTTAATAGAGCCTTAGGGAAAGTAATATTGTTGGAAGCACACTCTCATTCACATTTTCAGCAAGATCGGATATTGGGTGGGTGGGGGGTGGGGGTTCAACTGTCTGTTTGTTCAAGAAGTTATTGAATTTAAACAGCCACTAATCAAAGAAGCAAATGTGAGCACTGAGCTTGTGAAACTTTAAACAGATGGTCAGATGTTCTTGCTTTCGTTGAAGCACAAGATTTGGATCTTTCTCAAATCAGCTGGATAGCACGATCATCAGGTTTTCCACAAACCAAATACAAAGGCTTTCTGAGGTCAATATAAGAATTAGATGTTTGATATTATAAGAATAACAAAACACCTATTACCGAATGTGATAGACTACTTTGAAACGTACAGATACAATGCAATTAATTTCACAGATTAGGAAAAAGGGTACAAAAGAACATTCAAGCGTTGAGATGTCCCAGTCTCTGTCCAATTATCAGCAATTGAAGACTAGACTATATCAAACCACTTTTAAAAAGCGTTTTTAAACCAAAATCTTTAGAGAGATGCCAGACTAGCAGTTGCTTTGAAAGCGCTACAGAGTTAAGTATCAGAAAAGTTTTAAAAAGGAACAATAGGCCTTCAGAAACAGAGAAATACCGCAAGTAGAAATGCTGCAGTTTGAAAAATATGTATAAATATACTGAGACAATGAACAATGACCTCAAACACATTCAGCATAAATACTTGAGTAGCAGATCAATATAATGACTGAGTATAAACATTCACCACTGCAAGTAAGAAACTATGGCACTATTTGAAATTTGTGTTGTACACAAGAATCATTCAAACCTTAAACACCTTGAACAAAGCAGTCTGTCAAGCTATAGCACACTTAGATACTAATTCTAACAGTAAAAATTGTTACAATTATTCAAACTGCATTAACAACACATTTGTCAAAATATAAAACAATGTAACATTTGCATTAAAAATAAAGTGTATTATTTGTAAAGATTTGTTTTCCAAGGCACTGTACGAATATGTTTTGCACGTGTAAGAAGTGAATTGTTCTATGTCCGTGGGCTTGTCAAAATGGATTGAATTGTACCTTTCATATGTGGTCATGTCACTGGCTTTCTTTGCCTTTTTGTGTAATGTGGAGTGATCCTATTTCTTAAGATGTCCCCTGACAGCCTTATAAAGGCTCCTGTCAAGGTTCGTTTCTCAGTAAATGCCACATCTACATTAAAGCAGCAGGCTTTACAACATACACAAAGTTTAAACGTGCATATTATCACCTATATTAAACAAACACATAAAATCAATCATAGTACGTATATTCTGTAAATTAGGAGTTTTAGTGGGTTGATTTATGTCTCCTGTTTCTTTCCTCCTCTC
This sequence comes from Carassius gibelio, assembly GCF_023724105.1. Taxonomy (NCBI): domain Eukaryota; kingdom Metazoa; phylum Chordata; class Actinopteri; order Cypriniformes; family Cyprinidae; genus Carassius; species Carassius gibelio. The sequence goes on along the minus strand of NC_068409.1, from coordinate 25,576,943 downwards.
ACATTTACTATTTGAGCCAAGTCATGTCTGCAGGGGAAAGAGACGTACCCATTACGGAGATGAAAACTAATTTTGGAGGCTAGCTAGGTATGCTTCAGGTGTTCTCCGAGAGGAAAGAGGAAAGTATTTTTCTCCTGCCCAGCCGCACATCTGTCAGACCCAACCCCAGGGTGGGTGCCTTAAAAGCCCTATAATTGAAGGGCCCAGAGGTCACGTTGAGACAATATTTGATATAGAATATAGATTTTTTTTTTTTTAAGACACTAGGCCCTGTTAAAAATGAAAGGAGAAGGATGAAGAAGAGAAGGGATGGGAGGAAAGACAGCCTTACGCAATCTCACCACCTTCCAAGCTCTTTTCAATCATTCAGCTAGAATTACTCACATGATTGAGGTTGTGCTTTACATTACTTTCACTGAGTCTCATTCAGGCTCAGTCAGAATTAGAGGACAGCAGATAAGACAAGAATTGGAAAAAGAGTGTTGCCCATCCAGAAAACTAGCCAAAACAGCTATGATTAAGCAATATCACACAAGTGCTGTTTTTCACAAATATACAATCACACAGCAAGTGGTGATGATATTCATAAAAACAGCTCAATCATGAGCGAGACAAACATGGAATTAAAAGAATAGTTCACCCCAAAATTTCATTTGGCTAAAAACTTACCCTCAGGCCACCAAAGTTCTTCATCAGAAGAGAGCCATTACATGGCTTGCTCACCAATGGATCCTGCCAGAAATAGTCAGAAAAAAGTGAACAACTGCTTTTGTCCTCCTGTTCACCATGTCTACCACTTCTTAATCCCATTTTTCTCTCTAACTTTTCTCTCCGCCTGTGTTAATGGTTTTAAGTGGGGCTGCCTGAGGTGAGCTAACTCAGAAATTGATAGGAAATCATATACCGGTAAGTGCAGCAATTTCTATAATTGCTTCACCTTGTGCATCGACTCTTTTCTATATCCAGTAAGAAAGCATTTATCTTCTGCCAATCAGGTGTTTTACACCACTACAGGTTTGCGTTAGCTAACAACATCTGCAAGTAATGTCTCTGGCCATTGATCCTTTTGCAAACCCCTTTTTTCTTTATCTGTGTGGTTGATTCAGCTGGAGGAACAAGCAAAAAAGGCAAATCTCTTCTCAAAAAGAGTAAAGAGAAGAGGCAAAATATTCTGCCAAACCCCCAAAAAAATCTATTATTTACTCACTGTCATGTAATTTCCACAGAACATAAACAAAAAAAGGTTTTACAGAATCCTCACATTTTTTTTTAAAGAAGAGCGAAACAATTCAATGTTACCACAGGCTGTCAATCTCCAAAAAAGGCATAAGAGACCAACGTTCAACTTGCACCATTATGTCATACTTGATTCAAAAGCTGGAATATTATCAGTGAATAATCATTTAAACCACATGGTGTTTCTAACACAAACCTATCCCAAAGCTTCAGAAAATGTATCATATGGACTACTTTTATTGTGCTTTAGTTTTTGTCCTTTTTAGGATATTTACAGGTTTTAGTCAATATGAACTGCTGTTTTTTGGAACAAGTTTTATATTGAGGTGAAAAATTCCTTTAATTTGTCACTTTCCTCCACTCTTCATTAGAAAACCTCTCTTCTTATGCATTCAGGGTAAACAGAGGATTTCTCCTCATTCCTCTTTCTCCCCACCCGTCCTTCACACTTTAACACCTTGGAGACAGCTGGAAAAGGACAACCTGTGTGCTAGTCCTATGCCGTGTTGAATCAGTGCCACAGGTCAGCAGTGTGAGATGAGAAATAATGACTTTCTGTGGAGAGAAGGAGGTGGATGTTCCTGATTCAAAGGCAGACAGGTTAAAGTGCAATAGCTTTACAGTTCTTACCATTGGTGAAGTGAAGCCGGGACCTCCCTCTAACACACACTGAAAGCCGACATCACTAGCCGTCTGTCACCATGACAACAGGCATGCACACACACACTGCATATGAATTCACGCACATGCTATGAATCAAAGATGTCTGGTGACCCACAGATTTGTAGAGCGAAAATGTCACAGACTGACCTTGTAGCTCTATAAAACTTTCAAAGTACATTTTTTATTTTGTTGTTTTATGAAGTCAGCATCTCAGACCATTTTCACTGAAATAACAAGGTAAAATCTGTTTTTAAAGATAGGTCAAGAAAACATTATTTGAATATTAAAAAGGACATACACTGTTAAAAAGAAAATGGTTTTTTCGACATAGTGTCCATAAAAATTAAAACGGGGTAAGTCCTTCTGCTAAATAACACACTGGATATCTCAGAATGTCACCTGCAGCATATTAATGACCACTTGTGATGTTTCTTAAGATTAGGGTTGTTTGTTACATGATCTTTGCTTGCTGCTCCAGTAACAGACAGACACTTGTTTACTCAGATTGTTGAGGGAATCTTACAGAACACTTTCCTCGCTTTTCAACACATAATCAATACTCAAGCTCTAGGTAATAAGCAAAAAACCAACAACAAGAGACAGTTCAGAGATTTAAACCACGGTTTGTGATATACTGTTTTTATCACCTCAACAGAAATGCATTTCAGAATCCTATTGTGACTGGAAGTGCCCGACAATCATAAAATGCTTTCGCTACATTTCACAACATCGCATTTTGGTTGCAGGTAGATAAATGTTGAAATATGATGCTTAAAAATGTTCTAGAAGCCACATAAAATGTCTTAAGTAGCCTCGAAATATAAATATATTATTTGTACAATAAAAACAAAACAAGACCAGACTGAATCATTTATAGAAAGCTTTACATGGGTTTTAAAGTAATTTACTTTATCCATTCAATAAAGCATCTCAGACACATAATGAAAATACCAGGTCACATTACAGTGATTGTGGAATATTATTTGTCTACTTTCCTATTGAAATACTGTGCAAATCCGTGCAGTAAGGGGTAATTTACTCCGGAATAGCCTTTCGGATAATGTTTGGGTTTCAGACACACTCTCTCTCTCTGTTTAAATCTAGATTAAAAACGCATCTCTTTTGGACTGCAGTTATATCTGATCAAATGCGCATTATTTGCGCACTATTATTCTTTAGCTTGGGTTAAATTTATTAATTTTACTTGGTTGGAACATCAGCTACGCTAATTATGTCTCTATTTGTTTCTAAGTTTTGCCACGAAACTAGGATTTACACAAGCTTCAGTCTGGATCCAGAACACCCGAAAAGAGATGATGCCAACCCCTCAGAGGACCCCAGATGATGCTTACTCTGAAACAACATACAGAACTAACAAATATTGCTACAAGTGTGACTGCATCATACAATAATTGCTGTTAATAGTGTTCATTGTCTGTTTAACTATGTCTTTTATTAATTTTTCTGAAAATTTCTGCCACTACTAAATATTGTAAAAAGCGCTATACAAATAAACTTGAATTGAATTGAATTTATGACAACAGCCTAACATTTCATGTAAATGCATATTATATATTATTTATACCTGAATGTTTAAAGAAAACGCTGAATTCTCTCTCTAAATATGGATTTATTATGCATGCACTGTCTGTCCCTGATGAAATGGAATAGCTTTTTCTGATTATAATTTGAAATTATGTTTTATAATAAAAAATAAAACTACAAGTCAATTGTTTTAACATGCTATAATGAATTTAAACATTAAATCATTATAATGTGCATGACAGATTTAACAGGGTTAAGTTATAGGATGTAAATTAAGGATATTAATTAATAATGTTTTTAATGAAGATTAACTTTAGGTAAGCACAGATGATGTAAAAGTTCATCTAAATGTAAAAATAGGGGAAATATACATTTAAAATAACAAATTAAATGTTGACTCATACCAATAAAATTGTACTGAAACAATAACTGATATAGTACAGTGCCATTTACTGTGCTTACCTAGTATTTGTTAAAAAAAATTTTATAAAAAGAAAATAGATAAAAAAATACAATGTAACTGTTCATCTCATAAATTACTGAAACATAACGATTAGTACTAAGAAGGGAGAAGATATGGTACATATGTATGTGCTGCATAAACTCGAGTCAGTTTAGAGGAATTATACAATCAGCATACCAACATTTGCATTTGTCACTTTATTTAACAAAAAATGTTGATGGGGGAACAAGTGGTACGGAACAGCCCTTGTTGCCACGGTAACCATTGCCTATCAAGGACGGAGAAGTAATAAGTCTATGGGAGTGGCGGGGGGTGGGGGAGGGTGTTACCAAACCCAAAGGGAGGCAAATAGATGAGAGCGGGAATGTGGTGCAGAGAGGGGAAAGGAACAGAAAGGAGGAGAGGAAAAAGATGTAACTGAGTGAATCGAGCTCATGCACCATTTCTCCACCTCCACCCTCAACTCCCAGTGCCATCATTAGCACTATCAACAACATTTGTCTCTGCTGGGGCCTCCATCATAAAAATCACATCATGTCTCTTTATTACAACTGTGGTAGAGCAGCTCAGGCTTGCCTCATCACCCATGGAGGATGGCGTTTCAGTCCAGGGGCCAGCGACGTGCCGTTTCCAGAGGGAAGAATCGACCTGGAAGAGTTCCTATACCCCATTATTTACTGCTTGCCGCCCACGGAACTGTGCACTGTCCAAACAGGCATTCCCGACAACTCTCTGCAATGTTTTATTTAAGCTGCTTGGTGCAAAAAAAAAAGGCCTCACATTTGTCTTTCCAGGCACAGCTCTTTAATGTAAATAAATAAAAACACAATATGGCAGTTATCTGTCAAGCATTTGGTCCAGCTCTCAGTATTAGATTTCCACTTGCTATACTAGTGTGTACCTAGGTTTTGGTCAACAACAGCCTAGAACAAATCCCATAATAGTGGGCGAAACTTAATTAGGTGGTTTCCTGCCTCTTGACAGTAAACGGCTGAGGTGAGGAAAACTGTATGAGGCATAACACATAATGAAGCCAAATCTCTTAAGCTGAAAGTTGTGTTGACATTCGCTTCCAGAAGTAGGCAATTCCCCTGACGATTCTGCACAATATTGCTGCTCATAATTATTGGCGGAAGTGACATAAAACAAGAATTTGGTTGTCCCACACAGTCAGCACTTTAGGGTCACATTACGGCTCTCTGCTAAACCTACAAGGCATATGACTATCACGGTTCCTATAAAACAATAATTAGAAGTTGATCCCAGAGTAACGTCATTCAGATAGGTTTTATGAATCTGCGCTTAAAATAATTTCGACATAAATCCTGCAGGAGCCATTTCATACACATTCCCTAAACTGATTTGTTTGAAAAGGACGCAAACTAATTTTGATCAAATTTAGTAGTGGATCCCATGCTGCTAGGTGTGCTACTCATGTGTAACAAAAAGGAAATGGATTGTGTTGGCTTCATTTAGTGTAATGGACAATCTGCAATGGAGTGCACTGGAGAAAAACACCAGAATATTGAAGCCTGGATTAGGCAATTTGATCCAATGAGCCTGTGCTGTGTGCATCTTTATATGTTAGGGCCCAGAGGAATTCAAACTTTCTCAAGAATTTTGCATTGGCTATTGTCTAAGAGACAGTGGTTCCCAACCCTGTTCCTGGAAGCACCCAAACACTGCACATTTTGCATGCCTTCCTAATCAAACACACCTGAAACAGGTCATCAGCTCGTTAGCAGCGACTCCAAGACCAGTGCTGCATCCGAAAACTTAGTCAGGCGACTTGCTGTCTAATCAGGCAATGACTTTGCAGGCAGCTTTTTTGCACGAAGGCACCACATGAAACGGATTTCGGACAGGCTTCAGAGGCGGAGTAATGGTTTAATGATCTACAGCAAAATATAGAGAGCTTTGGTGATAACTAAGTGGATATTTCTTTACTGCAATATTAATTTCTCGCAAGAAATTACATACAAAGTGGAAAACGTTGTTCAGAAACATACATTTACACACAAACTGACCACTGACCGCAACTTTCAGATGCCATCTTTATATTTTGGCTTAACTGTCAGAGAATGGAACGCATGGGATTGTGGGATATCAAAGGCAGCATAGGATACATCTATGCTGCCTTCAAAAACCAGCCAGATGAAGGCATCTTAGGAGACAGGAAATTAACTCAACATTGATTTTGGATGTGCCTGATGCCTTCCTACCTTGGAATGCGACCTCCGAAGGCAGCATTTTTCAGTTTTCGGATGCAGCCCAGAAATGGGTGTGTCTGACAATGGAGACATGGGAAATATGCAGTGATAGGGTGCCTCCAGGAACAAGGACCAATAATCATTTAGACCAAAAATTATTTAGTAGTTATTTAGTATAGACTAATTGCATCTTATCTAATTGCAGTTTAAAAAACTCTACCCTAAAAGAAAATATAAGAAAACCAACCACCACTCTTGCAACACCACAGTAACAAGCAGTTATATCTAATTACCACAAGAGCAAAACATCATTCAGTCTTTACAAAAAGTAGATTGTAAAAGGCCACACTATTATAGTGCAGTAATCATGCCGTACAAGAAGGTCATTTCTGCTCACTCCATGATGCTTTGGAGGACTGCAAGCAGGATCATGTATTGATCACAATATTAAAATTGATTTTCTCAAAATACACTAAAGCTCGCTCACCTCAGCCTTGTAACTCCTCAGTGAAGGACTTGCTATGAGATCATTGTTAATAATGTTGGAGAGCAATAAAAAACAAACCATTATTGGAAACCATTTTCAAAGCAACCCAACACTAAGATTATAATTAAGACCATAATTTCTCAAGTTGCACATTTGACAGGCATCTTCATAAAGGAGAGGAGCACTAAGGAGGGGGGTGATGTTGCAACCATCTTCCAATTTTAGTTTGGTACAACCAGCTCCATCCAGACTAATGGCTTAGCAGGCAGTGAAATATTACACATTCACAAAGAACAGGAAAGGCCTGTGAAAAGGTATTTAGGGAATTTCCAGTGCTTTCAACCCTTAAATAAAATAAATAATCAATTTCATCTGCTAAAGCAAGGGCAAGCTGTTTTATCAAAAGGTCCTGATAAGTCAGATCTTACAAAATATAATAAAACAGCACTGGGAGCCTCCCACCAACACCTCCCTTACTCCATTCCATTTTTAACCATTATTTCATAACCTGTCTATACATAAGCCAGAGGTGACAACCCGTTCAATTAAATGGCACTGTGGCAAAACAGAAAGTGATGGATAGGCATTTGTGCACTAGGAAGAAAATGAGTGGGCTGTGGGCCTCTACAATCCATCCTTTGAAAACACAGCTGAGTTGGACAGTTCCTTCAATGCAATGAAACAAACATCAAAAAATTGGAGAATTTATCTCTGCTGTGAACCCGGATGCTGCCAAACTACTGAAACCAGTTTTGATACCAGACCCAGTGACTGGTCCATCCATCAAGAAGCCCAAGAAAAACTGAACTCTGACATTTTAAGGCCTTTACACCATTGCTTTGATAGAAACTGTGAGTGATAAATTGTTTTTACCATGCCTGCCCTCCTTGGAACAACATTTAGGTTGATATTACAGTTAACCAAACTCTTGACATTTGGAAAAAAGGTCAGACTTTGTTTCCCCAAAACAGTAAATTTTCAGGCATAGACAGCAGAGAAATACAGAATGACATATCAAAGTAGTCCCAGATTATGGAGTGTTTGATAAATTGTTCACAGATGCTCTGCCAAGTGCGTTTTGCAAGAGATTTTTATTTGATAGAAAAAGTAGATCTGGATACATTGGATCAATTCAAGGAAATTGATAGCTGGGAAATTAATTAGCAAATATGAAGCATGTTCAGCAAACACTCTTACTGCTATTGCTGTCCAACGCACTCAACAAAAGCACAAGATTTATACCAGGAGGTGTAAAGCCTTCTTATTCAAGCAATCCTATAAGATCATTGCAAATCCTGCTGTGTGACATGGATCTTATAAACTTGGATACAACATGTATGCAGACTATACAATGATGACACAACTAGTTAGTAACTAGTCACAAGTTACTTAAAAGAGTTTGAGGTAAACAGTTTTAAGTTGATCAACACACCATTTCATGTCCCATTTTTACTGTCAGTAAATGTGGGTCGTAGAAGCAAACACACGGTCGTAGAATGTGATGATCATGCTGGATTTCTGAAACTGTCAGAAAATAATCATAGACTCTCTTTGGTTGCAAGATTATAACAACGGCCGTCTTTGAACCTCACTCACTGTACGACATAGGAGCACCAATTAGGAGCCACAATCCCAGAAATTGCCACCATTGTTTCACAATGCCAGTCTTTTGTCTAGGACAGCCGGAAATAGTGCAGTGTGTAGAAGACTTAATGAATCGGAGAATGAATAGCATTCCAATCTATATTTCTTCCTAACACCCATGCCTGACATAAAATGCAGTAGCCTACCTAAAAAAAAATGGTGTTGTGACAAGGAGTAAGTTGTAGCATCACCAGTTCAACCAATTAGAAATGAACTACAGGAATGATGCCAAAATCATACTTAATCTACACCCTAAGTACAATGTCATGCCTGTCTAAGAATTTTGTTATCATGTTCATGGATGTTAAATGACAAAACTAGCATCAACCAAATAAAAAAAATATATAAAAACTAACGTGGTGGGAAGGGTCGTAACCACTGATCTATATATAATCATAATCAGAATCAGAATGAGCTTTATTGCCAGGTATGTTTATACATACGAGGAATTTGTTTTCGTGACAGAAGCTCCGCAGTACAACAGAATGACAGAGACAGAACATAAAACACATAATAAAAGAATAAAAAATACAAATAAGTAGATAGTGAATGACAATATACAAATGACAATTGTAGGCAGGTATATTACAAAATGCAGTTATGTATGTACATGTAAATTATGTGCAAAATTTAAGTGTATGCTAAGTATGTGTGTTAGATAAATAAAGTGTATGTGTATATAGATATAAAGTGTAGTGTGTTCGCCGTTATTATCAGCTGTTCATAAGATGGATTGCCTGAGAGAAGAAACTGGTCCTGTGTCTGGTCGTTCTAGTGCTCAGTGCTCTGTAGCGTCGACCAGATGGACACAGTTCAAAGAGGGAGTGTGCTGGATGTGAGGGGTCCAAAGTGATTTTGACAGCCCTTTTTCTCACTCTGGATAAGTATATATAATATATATAATATAAGTATATATAACTCTATATTATAGATCAGTGGTCGTAACACTTCATATGGCCCCACATAGTAATTTGGAGGTGGTTAGTAATACATTTTTAGAACAAATAAATGTTTTTTCCACAATAAAATCCAAAATAAAATCCATACCCAAAATGTTTTCTATTAGCGTCACTACAATTCAACTCACAAGGACACGTTGACATTAATTTACACAGTTTAAAGACAACTAAAAGAAACTAAATGCATTACACTCCTTGGTCCTCTTGAGCATTTAAGTTTCTCCTTGTATGTACCATACAAAACACAGTTAACATCAGATAAAGCGCCAAGAAATAAAGCCAACAAAATCATACATACGCTTATGATTGTTTTGACTGGAGCGTACGTGTGACGTCACTGATCGAGGCGCGTGCATGTTTGCACCTGACTGACGCTGTGAACACGGAAGTGAAACAACTTGTTGCTCTAGAGTCAGTCATTCATCGCCACAAACATGAGTGTCTTAAATATAGTTTTAATCGGGCTAGCGTCTTTATTAGTTCCAGCTCCGGCGCTGGATAACGGGCTGGCTTTAACTCCCACCATGGGCTGGCTGCACTGGGAGAGATTCATGTGCAACACCGACTGTGACGCGGATCCGCAGAACTGTATTAGGTGAGAGCGTGACCTGATGACTGTCAAAGTTTTACTAAATAAATTATAATGGATAAATTAAATAATATTAGGAGTAAGTTCAATTTTGGATGCTTATCATCGAAAAGTGTCATAGTAACACCATATTTTTGACAGAATGTTTTTCTAATTTATGATCTATATATGAATATGGTAATCTCTCTGTATCATTCATGTTAGGCTAACATGGTATGGAAAACTAATAAAAAGAGCAGAATTTGTACAGAATTAGTAGATAAATAGGTAGTACTCCAAACTCAAAAAAGTTTATATATATAAAATTAAATAAATTTATAGTTACAAAAACTGATATTGTCATGGATACAGTGATAGAATTAGGCATACATGTTGACTAAGAGAATGAGGAAGAAGAAAATGATATACCTGAATACTTATGTCACATGGGTGACTGCTACAGCATGTGATGAAAGATCTCATCATAGATATCTTCTCATCCTGTGCACAAAGGGGGAAGGACAAGGGTGTTTATGGGTCTCATATGGTACTGTTTAAAACAGATGCTGTTTTTCACACTTTCAAACTCTGAGAACCCATCCCGTACAGTGTGCAGATGTTTGGCCATGATGCCTTGTTCCTCATGCTCTTGTGTGTTTTTGCAGAGAGGAACTGTTCATGGAGATGGCAGATGTGATGGTGAAAGAAGGATGGAAGGATGCTGGATATGAGTTTGTGTGCATTGATGATTGCTGGCCCTTGCACGAGAGGGACGCCCAGGGGCGTCTGCAGGCTGACCCCAAGAGGTTTCCCAGTGGAATCAAAAAACTAGCAGATTATGTAGGTATCTATTGGTCTCATGAAAGGCTAGAAGAGAATACATGCGTCTGGCTCACATGCGGCATTGCCTAGAATTGAAAGGATGCTTCTCCAAAACAATTCTGTCAAATCAATTCTGCCCTTATCTCACGTTGTACACCTTATGATATTAAGCGGGAAATAAAATATTTTTAATGTAGTCCTCACACAAAGCTATAATGGATATTCTGCTAATTATTTGGTAAATATTTTAAATGGTCATCTAATTAATTATTCTAATAATTTAATTTTATCAAAACTAATTTAATAAATATATACAAAAAAAAACATAAATAGATTAATTATGAAGGAGTAATTTTATATCATAATCATTGTGTACTATTTTATATAATCACTTTGTTCAATACCGAGAGAAAAAAAAAAAACATTATGTACAGTACATTCAAAATTTGATCCAATTAACGAAAGTGTCTTCATGTCCATATAAATGTAATTTCAAAGATGAATTACCACACGCTTAACTTTTAACGCAATAACAATACTGAGAAATGATCTTTTGTTGTCCTTTAGCAAACTGCCATAGCTTGGCTGCTCCAAATTGTTTTGTCAGTTATATATCGCCCCCTACTGTTGTCTGACTGATATCACAATAAAACGACATTCTGACCTCATGTTAGATAATTTGCAATGAATATTAATGCTTTATTGTGTTCTAAGGTCCATGCCAAAGGTCTGAAGCTGGGGATATATGCAGATGTTGGCACAAAGACATGTGCAGGCTACCCTGGGACTTTGGGCTACTATGACATTGATGCTAAAACCTTTGCAGACTGGGGTGTGGATCTGTTAAAATTCGACGGATGCTTCATGCCTGACTGGCATCAGCTAGGAGAAGGTAGGTTGATTTGCAAGTCTGAGCAGTATGCTGATAAATTTCAGTTTTGCTAAGAAATGTTTTACACTGTTTTGATGTTTCCCAGGTTATATGAACATGTCGAGAGCTCTAAACCAGACAGGCAGAAGTATTGTTTACTCCTGTGAATGGCCATTATATGAGTGGCAACACCAACAGGTGAGACACATAGAGATTTTTTAATTAAAGGTGCATCAAGTTATGTTTCACTTTTGCATCATTGCTATCTTAAAGGGATAGTTCATCTAAAAATGAAAAAAACTATTGTTTACTCAGCCTTATGTTTGGCAAAACCTGTATGACGTTTTTCTGCTAAAAAGAAAAAAGTCATTGATTTTGTCATTGATTTTGTCTTTTTCTTCTCCTTTCTTTTCATTTCCCTTTTTTTTTAATTTCTGTTAATAATACTCTGCATCAAAACATTGACACTTAAAGACAACAAATATATTTTGAAGAATGTTTGTAACCTGACAATGACCTGCATTGTAGTTTGGTCAATACAATGGAAGTCATTGGGAACTGCTGTTGTTTAGTTACCAACATTCTTTGAAATATCTTTTTTGGTGTTCAGTAGAAGACAGAAAGTCATACGGTTTTGAAATGACATGAGGGTGAGTAAATAATGACAGAATATTCATGTTGGGTGTACTATACTTTGAAATCGAATTCTTTATCAGATCTTCTTAAAAAGTGAAAAAAGTGAAGTGAAAGTGGCGTGACATTCAGCCAAGTATGGTGACCCATACTCAGAATTCGTGCTCTGCATTTAACCCATCCGAAGTGCACACACACAGAGCAGTGAACACACACACACACTGTGAACACACACCCGGAGCAGTGGGCAGCCATTTATGCTGCGGCACCCGGGGAGCAGTTGGGGGTTCGATGCCTTGCTCAAGGGCACCTAAGTCGTGGTATTGAAGATGGAGAGAGAACTGTACATGCACTCCCACCACCCACAATTCCTGCCGGCCCGAGACTCGAACTTTCAACCCTTCGATTGCGAGTCCAACTCTCTAACCATTAGGCCACGTGAAATTGTTCTGTGTATCTTATATTCCAGCCTGACTATGATGCAATTCGCAAGACCTGTAACCACTGGCGTAACTATGGAGATGTATATGACCAGTGGACCAGTGTGAAGAGCATCCTGGACTGGACAGTTGATAAGCAGAAGATCTTGGTCCCTGTGGCAGGACCAGGTGGATGGAATGACCCTGATATGGTATGAAACATCTCATCTGATTATTTTACACTGAAATCACAAGTTCACACTGGGTCATTTAAAATAAGCTTAATGTGAAATTATTATCATATCTTATTTGTGGTTATGACGTCTCAAGCTGGTCATAGGGAACTTCGGCCTGAGCCACGATCAGCAGCAGACTCAGATGGCCTTGTGGGCTATCATGGCTGCTCCACTTCTGATGTCCAACGACCTGCGAAACATTTGTCCCAAAGCCAAAGAACTTCTGCAGAACAAACAGATCATTGCCATCAACCAGGACCCTCTGGGCAAGCAGGGCCATCTTACATTAAAAGTAAAGTATCTTAGCCCACTTTAGTGTCAAATGACGGTCTTAACCTATCCTTTGTTTCATTATGGTATCTGTCAGTGAGCTGGAATACATTTGTTCACAGGGTGACAGTTTTGAGGTGTGGGAGCGACCCTTGTCAGGCAACAGGCTGGCCGTGGCAGTGATGAATAGACAGGAGATCGGCGGTCCACGCAGATTCATCATTTCCTTAGCGACGGTGCCTAGTTGGCAGCTCTGTGATCCGAAGTGCAACGTAACACAGATCCTGCCTGTGTACCGGGAAATAGGTGTCCAGAATCTCATTTCAGAGGTGATGGTCCGAGTCAATCCCACAGGCACAACACTTCTCACTGTCACCCCTATCAAAAGCAATCCTCATGACACCCTGTGACATGACTTGGAAAGCAAAACTTTCCAAAGAAATGGGAAATGTATTATTGCACTAATGCAATCGAGTTAAACTTCCTGATGTTCCCCCTTTTGAATATTGCTGTAGAATCTATTTAAAAAGTGCACACTAAGGAATCAAAATTCAGTTGTAGTAATCTGTCATTTTACTGTGCATAAAACATTCTCAAAGCACTTTAACTCTAAGAAATGTTGAGTTTATCCTTTATACACACCTGTTTTACCTATGTTTTCAGTTTTCTACTGATGTACTGTACTACAAAACCTTATCATATTCATGGATAATCTGTTCCACTTCACAGTGAAGACTTACAGTGTGTTTAAAGGTTTCATTGCCAATTAACTTCTTATTTTAACATACATAAAGACCCTCAGGGATTTTAGAGATCATTTGTCTTGTTCTGTAATGAATACCTAAATTCAATAAAAGCGTTTCTGTAAGTTTCAGTGTTACTTTTTGCATTACTATAAAGCGATGGGCACTTTAAGTTCAGTATATGAATCAATATGCTGGTGAAGCTTTATTTCATATATCTCTTTAGTCTCTTTCTTGTGTTCTTACAACTCTTTTCAGATTGGCCTAAACCAAAAGTTGGCCAACAACAATATTTTTTTTTTGTACAAGTAAATGTCAAATTACAATAAATTATGTATTGTGTTGGAAACCGCATGTTAATTGTCATACAAAATCATACAGTACAAAACATGTAATCATAACATTTCTATAAATAGCCCAAAATGACTTAAAAAAAAGAGTTTAACAAAGTCATAAACATAACAAATATGAATTCCCCATGACATATACAAAAGGTAACATTTTTTTACAAATAAAAGTCATTGCTATAGTTCGTGAGTACATTGTCATAGCGCCACCATGTGTTTTGGAGGCACATGACTCGTTTTCATAGTGGGTCAGTGGGTTCATTTTTGTCACCCACACCATGTATGAATTGCAGCATCTGGTGGTTTTTATGATTTTGATTGAATTGCAGCATCATTTTACATATTTAACGTAGTTATTGACGTGAGAGCATGAATATAATGCTCAAAAAAATCAACCCTTTGACTAGGTAAATTAATTGATCTTACTGGTAACAACACAGATCACATCCAAACTATACACATTTTATTTATCATTTTGTAGGTTTAAATGGTGCTATAACAACTGAGAAACCATCTGTAATGGTCATATCAAAGGAGTCAAGCAGGCTTTGGAATGAATTATTTGAATCAACCACATTCAGCCTTCTCAAACAGTTTATCAAAGGAGCATACCGGTCACTTGCATGCAGTGTATGTGAGTATTAACAGAGTATTAACAAGAAACTATTAGCAGTAGCCCTGCATGAGCGACAGTATGAAAATGAGCAGGAAGCAAAAGGGGAACTGAGTAACAAGAGTCCTGTGGCTGGGTGGAGTCTTGTCCACTGTTGATCACATTCACTGTCCAGTTTTATAGCCTGCACTCAGTCTGACTGGTTTCATCCCGGTGCCAGATCACAGTGGAAAAAACGGAGCTCAGGTAAGATTTCATAGATTTCTTTAATAACTTAAGACTGGAGTTCCTCTGTCAAGCACTAAGATTGCGTAACTGCCATTAGCTGTGACGTAGAGTAATGCTGTTACTTGATAGATATAAAGTGACTAGCCAAAGCAAACAATTCCAGTTAATTAACAGATAGCAACATGCTATATAGAGATTTTAACAATGTAACAGAGACACACCCAATGATAGTCTCTTAAAATGTCTTAACTGATCCATTTAAGATCTTGTCTCTAGTCTGTACAAATTCTATTTGGCCAGTTTTACTGTTTAGCCATGCTGCTTCATGATCATACAAGTAAATCAACGTGCCTACATTTTCAATTCAATTTTATTATATTTTGCAGTAATATTTACAGGAACACCACAGGATACACAACAATATATTAATAATAACATAAAATATATATGTATAAAAATAAGAATGCATAACTAAAATAAGAAAATGACTTACTACAATGACATTCCACTTTATCTGCTTGTTAATACATTGTATACAACTCAACATAGTTATACTGAATTAGATGGATCCTGCAAACATATCTGGCTTATAGAAGGGAGAAATAAGTGTCTTGTCTTGGGAAACAGTTTACCTCATAGAATAAGAGATTATATGTATTAATATGAAATGAGTTTACAGAGATTATTTGCACATGAAAATAGTCTACTCCACTGGTTAGTCTACTTCACACTTTACTTTTACTGTGTTACTCAATAATGTCAATGCATTTTGTAAAAACAGATCCGCAGACAATACCACAGCATTTTGAAAACAGTATTGTAGGGTTGATAGTATTATTAATGAGCGTCATTTGCATATGAAGAGTTCATTTGCAAAAACAGATAACTCCGTTTTTAATAAAAGTCATGTTTTTTCATTGTGCATTCCTATTAATCTCAATCAACCTGCAGTTGGGTTATTTTGGTTAGGTAAAAAAAAAAATAACTAAACAATACAGCTAATTAAACCATGTTTTTTTTTCATTTATAGTTCTTCATGTAGTAGATTCTTTTATCCAAATTGACTGTGAATAAATAAATGATCACGAAAAGTACAATAAGGTTGTTTTTATTTTAGAGACACATGCTGCATTCTTTCAGCCAGTGTTCCGGTGTTTTAGCAAAGCAGCCTAGAAGATATAGAGGGAAAGTTTAGGAATCTTGACACTAAAAACTGTTTTTTTTATCAATAATTATTCTAATAATTTAGGGAATTGTCCTCTTCAGTGTTTATGGTGTTTGTTTAATCATATAAACATTTAAACAAATGTCCATACACCTATACACCTTTGTGGACATTACGTTTGTAAGGCAAAAGAAAGATACAATCAGCCAAAAAGTGCTTTGCATTTCTGCCTTACACAATAGAAAGAGTACATTTTGGTGGATATCATGCAAAATTAAATTCCATTGATTAGCATGTACTGTGAGATCGTCATATCATCATCATCTGTGACATTTAGTAGGCCTTGTCCTTGTTTTTTTGCTAAAGTTTAAATTATTATTATAGATTTTCTTTTGTCAAACCTCTTCAGTAGGGTACAATTGAAAACACCAATCATAACGCTGCTTATGTAATACTGCAATATATATTTGCACTTTTGCATTTGAGTTTAAATTAGCCAAATGAATAAGCAAAATACGTTTCACTGGTATGGAACCACAGCGGTGTAGATAAATTGTGGTCTCATGTGGCAGACTATCATTTGCCCAGTTCCCTCCTTCCGAACATGAGTGATACTCACATACTTATCATTCAGGAACCTTACAGACACAGGTCACTCTAGAAGGTTCCTGTTGCTCAATATCACTCTCAAAGAACACAGAAGAGTCAAATAAGCAACATTTCTAAAACATTTTACTATCTGGCCTATAAAGGCCCACCTGCACTGCCACCTAGTAACATAGGAAGTTCTGGTCTTCATTAAGGCAGTATTTAGTAAATCAACAAACTATTATTGGTTACATTTGTGTGACATCTGCCTGAGAGAAAAAAAAAAAAAAAAACCCTGATGTGAAACAGAGACAAGCTTAACAGTTATTATCTGACTCGTACTGCTTACTGATGCCGATACGAACTGTTTCCCCTTCCTCTGTATCACAGAGCAACATTGATGCAACTTCCCTGTGTCAAGTCTTATAAGTCATTGCCCTTTGAAAAAGCTGTCGAGCTTTACATGTGCGCTGCAGTCCTGAACTGTCAAACCAACACCAAATCCACTTACCACTTATCACACTTATATCATCCAGATGTGCATTTAATACAGGACTGGATGGTTATAGTCAAAGAATAGAGAGTGTCAACTCAAACATAAAGTGTCAGTAATGTTCATATTTGCCACAGTTTTCACCTCAAAGTTTTTGTGACAAGCTTTTGAAGGTGTTAAAAGGCGGTGTTGGTGGCAGAAGAAGAAACCAGGAAATGCTTGCATGGTGTTTAAAATAAGCAGTTAAGTTTCTCTACCACAGAACACAGACGACTCAGCGTTTAACGATTACATGAGAGAAGCTTAGTGCGGAGGCACTGAAAGTAATGAGGAACAGAACTAACTGAGATGATGTTTTAAAGGACACTGAGATACAGGTAAATTTAGCCAATGCTAGAGTAAATCTTAATGCAAAAATACAAAAAAGACATACATAGACATATATAACATATTTGTATATTAAGAAGATATAAAAGCAGACTGCCTAGTAGGCTAATCTTTACAGCTTCATGTAAATATGTGAAGTTGCATTAGCTTAGAGATTGTAGAGCAAAATGAAATGTTTGTGAACGTGTTCATTAAATGATTAACAAATGCTTTTTTTCCTCATCACATTTTTTCTCATCCAGTAAGGCCATTATGATGTTGTTTAATGTTGAGATGTTTGTCCAAAAATAATGTGAGGTTTTGTTTTGTATTAAAGAGTTCATTTGCAAAAACAGAGAACGCAATTTAAAAAAAAAATGTATTTTCATTTTTTATTGTGGATTTCAATTAATCTCAATCAAACCGCATATTAGGTTAAAAAACAATTTACAGAATAAAACATGATTTTTTTTTTAATTGTTAAAAACTGAATTATCTGTTTTTGCAAATAAACTCTTTGTATATATTTTAACATACAATATCAATGCTGAATAAACATTGTGTTCATAGGACCTCTTGCTGTTGCATTAAACTAATACGCAGGCCTTTTGGGGAGAAGGATGTGAACGTTCAGTTTTGGTTTGTAGATAGTGAAGATACATGGTGAGATGTAGATATGCAGTGAAAAAGAAGAGAGGTTGTGGGTTTATGGCTTAGAACAGACCAGGAAGAAGTGTTCAAAGGAAACAGATGATCTACAGGAGGAAATATTGGCAACAAAGGATGTCATTGACACTGACAGGAGGACCCATGCAAACCATTCCTAATTGGGCACAGCCACCAGGATCCACCTTCAGTATAAGACCAGAACAGTCCCGTTGGAAAACTAGAACGTAGCATGAGATTTTAACATTGGGATACAGAGTGGTTTAACTGCCGGGGACATAAAAGCATTAAAAGTTCCCTACAGCATTCTTTAGAAACATAGGAAACCCATATTTAAAAGACCAGTATAACCAATATAGAGTTACCAATATAATCAATATAGAGTTACCCATCAATCAAATTTAACTAACAAAATTAAACATAACAGTTTGTCTGTTTTCCCCCAAGTTCACATCAGTTCTCAACATGCCGGACATCATTCTTGAAGAGATTTTTATAAAACGGTCACAGCAGAAAAAGAAGACCTCACCTTTAAACTTCAAAGAAAGGCTGTTTGTACTCACTCAGGATAAGATTTCCTACTACGACTATGACGCAGAAAAAGCGGTATGTATGAATTTCTGAATTTTCATTTTATGAGCATAACCATATGTTTGGAAAATAATTCTGATTTGATTTGGATGTAGGCATTTATTAAAGTCAACATGAATTGGATATTCCATCTGTTTTCTAAATGCATCTAATTGATCTTATTCTAAACAATTAGTCTGCCATGTGTTTATTATTTTTTATTTTTTGCTTTTAATTTTCAATCGAAATGTCAGAATTCATTCTTCTGGTGAAAATGACAGACTTCTTTTCTGTAATCATTTCATCTACTTAAACCCTGTCCTTACGTTTTTACAGATGTACATCACAATATGAAGAAAAGATCTGTTGCTAGTTCTGTTACATCATTACTTGATTATTTTTAAATCACTGTTACAAGTTCCAGTATTTTTGTGCTTTTTATGTTATTTTTTAAATAACATAATCCTCTTCTTCTGACTCTTTAGAAGAGGAAAGGCCTGAAAGGTTATGTGGACATTGAAAAGATCAAATGTGTGGAGGTGGTTTTACCAGAAGACAGCGCACCTCCTGACCGACTCTATCCATTTCAGGTGAGTCTCAGCAAAGAATAATACATTAAAAATCATACTTGTCACAACTTCAGTGGGAACACAACACAAATATTTAATGCATTCTTTGTGTACAGTATTTACAGTAATCTTGTTGCTTCCACTTCCCTCATTAATATATTTTACATCACCATGTCTTAGTTTTCAAGTTGAGCTGAAGTGATTTTTAAGTGAAGTCTGTGTCACTGTATCTAATGTAATTAAAGTTCCATCATTAGCTGTTCCGATTTGATTCGCTTTTATTTGACTCTTGGTTCGATTATCAATTTTTCTTAAAAATGTTGACTACATTCAGTGAATATAGTTTTAATATAAAAGCTATTGATATTTAAAAAAATAATTATCAGTAAACATCAGTTTACAAATGGTGAATTTATAAAAAGAAATGAAGAGCCACAGGTCTGTATTTTAAACCTTTTCTCTTTTTGTCTTTTTTTTGTATAGGGTCCTTTTTTAAACAATAATATGGCCATATAAAATGTTCTTCTTAATTTTTTTCTGATAATCAGATGAAGGCATAAAACAATTTAACTTTTCCTACTCAAATGAAAAACTTTTTTTTTTTTTTTGGCAAACAAAGTGCTGCAAAATATATCCATATTTTTAGATATAAAAATATGTATTAATATTTATTATTAGAAATAGTAGTAGCATTGTTGTTACATTGAGTCTTAAGACTGCTAAATAATAATATAGTTTCTTCATGTTAAACTAAACTTTTATTTTGATGGGTTGCCATGAATAACTTGCAGCTGCTGTGTATGTAATATGACGTTAGTTTTGTCAAATTAAATGGTAAAATGCTAATGAAGTGACTCTCAGAGCAGCTGGAGATGTATTCATATCAACATAGTGAGATGACAGAGGCTGAAAACACCACAAGCATGGTCTGCACTTGTGTAAACAAAATGGCACCTTTATGCATGATGTCAAATGCGTCCGTAGATAATAAGTATTACTGAAGGATTTTACCTGAGCATTGCAAATCACGCATATTGGCTTGTTCTTGGTTCTTGTCAACAGTATTTCCGTCATGAGTAGTATTGAATGAGTGACAGGCTTTCTGTTGTAACATTGCGCAAGGTAAATAAGAGGGTGACATTTAGTGGAGAAGACTAATGAAACGATTCACATTAATCAGATCTTCTTTTAAATGTTTCTAGAAGTAACTACCTCAAAAGATAGATTCACTGCTTTTTAGAATCGATATCAAACCGACGTCATTAAAAAAAAAAAGTATAGGCTAACATGATCACTCAGGCTAGTAGAAATGTGTCATTGGGCTGACAGAGTGCAAGAAGAAACACAGCTCAAGTTTTCAACCATGATAACAGGCTGAGAGTAATGGAGCAGAAGTGAAACCTTTCCTCTTCTAAAAATCAGTCTAAAATCAGAGGAACAACAAAACTCAACAGGTGCTGACATTGTAAAACTTTCAGGCATACAAGCTTTGTACATAGCTTTAGCAAATTAAGCACAAAAAAGTGCATTTTCTATTCTCAAGACAACTGTAAAAAAGAAAGGGTGCCAGGAAATGAACGTGTCAAACAGCTAAATTTTGTGGTTTTCAGTTTCTCAAGAGATTAACTCTTCATGATCATAGATCATGAGCTATATGTATTTATATATCTTTTTAAAACATAACTTGCGATGGTTATATGTACAAATAATTGGAAACCTTAAAAAATGTAAACTGAGTTCAATAAACTGTACAGTAAATGAAACTTCAAAAGAAAGAGGAAACATTTGGCAATAGTAGATTATTTTGAAATTGCAACAGTTGATTCATCTATCAGCCGAAGTCATATATAACTTTGTATTGTGATGCTTTTTTCTTCTCTCTCTCTCTCTCTCTCTCTCTCTCTCTCTCGTCAGATAATCTATGACGAAGGTCCTCTTTATGTATTTGCTAGGACCGATCAAATTCGAAAGCACTGGATAAATGAGTTAAAAAAAGGTCAGTATGTGTTTAAGTCATTATCACAAACTCTATTCAAATTAGCAAGCAACCTTTATGTGGGCTACATCATAGAAAAGATAAGAAGAAAAGTATGAGTGTTTCCCGTAATACAGCAAACAAGTCTTATGCAAAACCCTGTGTTGATTCAATGTAAATGACTTCCAATGTACCTGTCTTTAAGTGGTGCGATTCAACAAGGACCTCACACAGAAGTATCACCCGTGCTTCTGGGAGGATGGCATATGGAAGTGTTGCCAGCAAGAGATGAAGCAGGCAATGGGCTGCAGGGTGCTGGACACCAAAAATGGAGGTCTGTTAAAGTTATACATAAGTGTTGAAATTAAATTAGGTTTCATTCATTTCCATTCTCATGGCTTGATTTTTCTGAAATGTCGTACTAACATATAATTTCCCGCAATACTTAATATACAATACAATGCAAAACTTCTCAGCATGACTACTGTATTCTGATTCAAAATGAATAACTCTTACAAGCTGGCTATTCTTAGTGAATCAAAAACTTACAGCCAATCCAGTCTAATTTCCAAATGCATGCGTCTAGTGAGCCAAAATGACACTTATGTGTCGCTTCTTTTTAGCGACTCCAACAAAATGACACTACAATTTGCATACACTGTTAGACCTTACTAGGTTTTTTTACAGTAAAGTTGCTGTAATGACTCTTTAACAGTAACTAACTGGCAACAGTGTTGCTAGTATTTTACTGTAACTGAACCATTATGGTGATTATATACTGTAAATAAAGAATTACAGTGAATAACTGGCAGGAGTGTTGGCAGTTATTTACTGTAATTACACGAAACCACTAAGTATAATACTGCATATAAATTTACTGTATACAATATTTGTTTAACACCAGAATGACAATATTTTTTATTTTATTTTATTTTTTTAAAGAGAATGCATATAACATTTTCATACAATATATTTTATTAATTTGGGAAAAACAAATACATGACATGAAATATATCACAAAATTAAACAAATCAGAACATATACTAAAATGAAAAAAAAAACATAAAAACAACCACATTATCTATAGAATTGGCTAAATAACATCTTACAACATCAGTAAAACTGATGAAAAAAATAAACAACAACGCTAGTGTTTTTTAGTAACTTAATTAATCAAGCATATTTTCAATAAAAGCAAATTAATGAAATCAATATTTACAATACAATTATAACCAAATTGTAATAATGTTTTCTTCCTTTACAATATTACACACACACACAAAATATGTAGTGACAAAATATAATACTCAGTCACCATTGACCCACATGTTGTTCCAAACCTGTAATAATTCAACAAAAATTAAATTACCAGTTTATGTCTTTATAATGAACGTCTTAAGAAATACTGCTTTTGCTTACTTAATTAGATGTTTTCTATTCAAATTCGGTAAGGCTCTCCAAAAATGTATGGACATGTGGATTCCCATTTTGAACCTTTCTTTTAACTGTAGACCCAGTTTTGCGGCTGAAAAAAAAAAAAACTGTATTATGAGAACCAAGTACAACAACAAATACATATTGGCAAAAGAGATATTCCTTAAATAAAACCATGATTGGACATAATGATTTTTAACACTTACCTTTGAATAAGCTCAAGTGTGACACTGGCTGACTCCTGGTACTCAATATTAAAAAAAAAATAAAAGCAACCAAAAAGCGGAGAGAGTGCTGCAGCAAAATCCAGCTTCTCTTCAATGCAATGTGTTTTGAGGAGAGGCTCAAATCTCAGCTAACCATATAGCATTCTGGAAACAAAGGAACTCCAAGAACAAATAATAATGATTTAACTTCACATAAAGTATTCTAGAAACCACACTTATATTTGTACAGTTTACTTACTCCTTGTGTAAGGTTCCATTTTAAGGCTTAAAACGTGAAAACGTCAAAACTGGTTGACTAACGATGCACGCTAAAAAGTAAACAAATTACTTGACAACCAGGCTGCCTTAAAGAGGCAACACCTTCACTTTTAGGATAAGGCAGTCAGCGCGTGTGTATGTGTGTGTTAATGCATATTGCATAAATCCTTGGTTTCTGCCTGAATATGTGTACACTTCACAATATAATGTGGCGTAATGCACTCGAGCAGTGTCGGAGGACAGTAATTTACTGATTAATGTTACAGTTGGTACCTGTAATGGGTACATAGAGTAATTTACTGTAATTTATTATTTTCAGCTGCATAAATTCTTAAAGATGCACCTCATATTACAGTAAGTTATGACTACACCGATATGTAAAATGCAGCTAAAGATGCACTGTATGTGTTTAGGTATATGTAAAAAGTATGTTACCACGTTTTTGCTTGTTTAGTAGGCCTGTTGTTGTTTAATATGTACTTAAAGTGTCTTTTCAAAAAAAAAAAAAAAAAAAACTTGATTTACTCACCCTCATGTCATTACAAAGCTGTATGACTTGGGCTTTGTGTTGTGTTTTTGTTTTTCTTTCTTTCTTGTGTATGTGTGTGTAAAATGATGCTTATCTGAAAGTGTAACAATTCAAACAGGTTTTCTGTAAGGGGTAGGTTTAGGGTTGGGTTATAGAAAATATCATTTGGCCAGTATAAAAGTAATAGAAGTCTATGGAAAGTCCCCATAATTCACAGAAACAAATGTGTGTGTGTGTCTGTGTGTGCTCTTCTGAAGAAATAAGGTCATAGAGGTTTTGAATGAGTATGACAGATTTCTTATTTTTGGATGAAATATCCTTTTAAGGCCAGTTATTGGGCTGCATTTATGCCTTTTAAATGTGTCATGAACTTAGAAACATTTGGACACGAAAGAGGTCATTGTGCTATAAAAACACCCAGTAAGTTTCAGAACTCAAAACTTGTGAGTGTAAAAACGGCTTATATTGAAGCCGGTCTGCAAAAAACAGCAGCTTGTGGAATGTACCACTATACGATAGAATAGTGTGGATTAACACTGCCTCCACAAAAGAAGATCAACTCACGCTTCTACATCGCTGAAGCGAATGCAGATCTACACAGAAACCAAATGATAAAGACGCTCCGAAGACAACAAGATGCTCTGCAGTGCCAAATTGTGGAAAATTGCATTGCCTTCCTTCTGATGCCATTATTAGGAAAGAGTGGATAAACTTTATTTGTAATGCACAATTGGTTGCAGGATTTTCAGAAAGACTGAAATTAAAAGACGAGTATATTGGATAATGTCGCATATATAGTTTTTATTACAAGGTCACTACTGCTCTGTCTGCTAAGTAGATAATTAAATATGAGTATTCATCACTGATCTATAATATAGATCAGTGGTATTTATGCATTTTAAACCTAAATTTTCTGCAGCTTCCTTCTATGAATGGAATCATAGCCAATCATAGCAGTGGCCATATACTTCTAAGTCTACAATCTGCCACGATTCAAACAGATTTTTGATGAGGGGGGTTACAAAAAGGTTTATGTTTTTTAATGCAAAAATATTCATGACATAACAAGTGGACCTCAGAGAACAGTAAAAAAACTAAATAAAAAAAAAACAGTTTTTATGACCGCAGTTCATGACCCCTTTAAGAAAGTCTGTGTAAATGCACTTTTTAAATTGTCTAAAATGTATTATCATAAATTTGCAATGGAATTGTCTTTCTTCCATTTATTTATTTTCTAAACATGCTGAAAGAATCATTAATGGGACAGCATTAATGATTCTTTATGATTTCCATCCATATTCAACAATTCACCGTTGCTTCATCATTTCATGTAAAGGGATAGTTCGCCCAGAAATGAAAATTCTTCATTTACTCACCTTTATGTCGTTCCAAACCTGTATGAGTTGCTTTCTTATGTTGAACATAACAGAAGATATTTTGTAAATTACTGGTAATCAAAATACTATGGGGAAAAAATATATATAATAATACTGTGGAAAATCAAATGACAACCACCTACTGTTTGATTACCAGCAGTCTTCAATGAGGGTGAGTAAATGATGACATAATTTTTATTTTTGGGTGAACATTCCTTTTAAGTATGGTGCAATATTAATCATCTGTATTTCTTCAATGCATGTCAATATATCTTTTACACTTCTTCAAAGGGTTTCTCAAAAGGGGTTCGAAGAATCGTGATTCCAGGAAGCCTCTCCCACCAACACCAGAGGAGGTCTGTTACCCATTTATCCAGTCACTGACAATGTATTCATCACATATCTTCAGATTTACACTTGAGAGCTGATCTATGCTACTTCCTTAGGAAAAGCCGCCCAGGCCTCTGCCCCCCCAGCCCCCCGTGTCCACCCCAGGCTTCAGTGTGGGCATGACTGTTGTAGCTGAATATGAATATTTACCTATGACTCCCCAGGACTTAGAGCTGAGAAAGGATGAGGAGTACACACTCCTAGAAATCAATGATCCCAATTGGTTTAAAGCTAGAGATACATATGGGTAAGAGACAATGATTAAGTTTATGACTAGTAATAATTGATCAAAAGAACAGATATATAGTATGAATCTGCTAGTGGAGAATGAATTTGATAAAAAATTATTTACATATCTGGGAAATTTTTTACAGGCTGTGGTAGTCAGGTGGAACTAGCTGTGCAATCAGGGCTGTGTTTTTTCAGATATGAAAAACTTTACTGATCTTCTCCACTGTTTACAGAAATGAAGGATACATCCCAAGTAACTACATCGCCCAGGCCTTAAATGGATTGGAGAAATATGAGTAAGTAAACATTCAAGAACATAGACAATTTCTGTCCATCAATGCTAGTTTGAAAAGGTGATTTTAAACCTTATGACTCGGTCCAGCCACATTTGAACAGATTTTCTGTCTCCTAGTTGGTACTGCAAGAACATCAACCGTAGCCAAGCAGAGAATTTGCTCAAAACAGAAGTAAGTAGAGCTGTGGTGGCAAAAAAATAAATAAATAAAAAATGGGTTGATTTATTATTCTCAGAAACAACAAATCTGTAATTAAACTCTATAAGGTGGCACTACTGAGCTGAATTCACTCTACGTATTTGTTTAATTTATATTATGAAATGTTGTCTTTAAAAAAAAAACAGAATAAAGATGGTGGTTTTTTGGTGAGAGACTCTGGCAAATTTACTGGAAAATACACTGTCTCTGTATTCACCAAGGCTGGCGGGTAAGTTCGATTAAGCTGCACATTTGTTTCACAGTTAACTTATCAAAATGAAAGTGGAAAACTGCCCCTATGAAAGAGAGATGTAAATCTCAATGCAAAACTCCTATCATAGGTCAGGTTTCCCACTGTGTAAATTGTCACGGGACTGTGCGGTTCATCTCTCAAGATTTTCTGTAAAACAAATTAAGGATTTGACTTGATTCCCAAGTAACTGTGAGAACTGTATTTCTTGTTTCTCTCCAGAGAGAATGTTGGCAGCTGCAGACACTACAATATATGCGTCACCGCAGAAGGCCAGTTCTATTTAGCAGAGAAGCACAACTTCAGCACTATCCCAGAACTTGTTAATTACCACCAGCATAATGCAGCAGGTAAATCTAACTTTAACTACACAATGACAAATGATCGATGTAAAAGTATTTAATCAATGCAAATATGTCTGTTTCAGGTCTGGTAAGCAGACTAAAATACATTGTGTCAAATCGAGCTCAGAGTGCTCCCTGCACTGCTGGTCTGGGTTATGGTAAGTTAATATTTGTTAGAGCATTGCACTGGGATTGATTCCTTGGGAATGCATTAACTGATAAAATACATAGCTTGAATGCAATGTAAGTTGTTTTGTGATAAACACATCTGCCAAATGCATAATTGTAAACATGTAAATTCTTGGCTGTATGGTTCTGACGGTTCTCACTATGGGTTTGATTAAAACTGTGTGGTAAAATTGCCCTCTTCTCCTACTTTTCATCATCAGGAGGTTGGGAGATTGATCCCCGTCAGCTTACATTTATCAGAGAACTTGGCAACGGTCAATTTGGAGTGGTAAAGTATGGAAAATGGCAAGGCCGTCATGACGTGGCCATCAAAATGGTCAAAGAGGGCTCAATGTCAGAGGATGACTTCATTGAGGAAGCCAAGGTCATGATGTAAGTTTACACTGTTGTTAAACAACAAAAATGTTATGCTGATCTTTTTCAACTTTATATTCACCAAAATATCCTGATAAAAATGGTTTCCACAAAATTGAGTGGCACAATTGTTTTCAAGACTGATAATGTGAAGAAATGTTTCTTGGGCTCTACATTATTACAATGATTCATATTAGAAAGACTTCTGCAGGATCGTGTGACACTGAAGACTGTAGTAATGCCTTGACACCACAGGAATTCATTTTATTTTAAATGACATTAAAACAATAAAAAGTGAAATTGTAGTGATATTTCATAATACTAGTCTGTTTTACAGTATTTTTTATCTGTTTTAACCATGTTTATGTATATAATCTTATCATTTTGTGCTGTATAACTCTAGGAAACTGTGTCACGAAAACCTGGTCCAGCTCTATGGCGTCTGCACAAAACAGCGACCCATCTACATAGTCACAGAATATCTTGCCAATGGATGTCTGCTGAATTACTTACAGGATGTTCTGCAGCACCCCTCAAGTATTTTGCTCCTTGAGATGTGTAAAGATGTCAGCGAGGGCATGTCCTACTTAGAGAACAATCAGTACATCCACAGAGACCTGGTTTGTGTGACACAATAATGTTCCTTTTCACCTGGATGACCCATTTTACCATTAAAATGTCTAAAATGATTTTTTCTTCTCATAGGCTGCCAGGAACTGTTTAGTAGACTCAAATGGAACCATTAAAGTGACTGATTTTGGATTGTCCAGGTAATTTTATGCATGGAACAGGACACAATTTTAGTGAAATTCTCCATACTGACTTTCTATATAAAAATTACTGCTTTTTTTACAGATATGTTCTGGATGATGAATACACCAGCTCAGCAGGTTCAAAGTTTCCAGTGCGCTGGTCGCCTCCTGAAGTCCTCCTTTACTGCAAGTTCAGCAGCAAGTCAGATATCTGGGCATTTGGTGCGAAACCACTGCA
The DNA here is from genome assembly GCF_023724105.1 of Carassius gibelio. Taxonomy (NCBI): domain Eukaryota; kingdom Metazoa; phylum Chordata; class Actinopteri; order Cypriniformes; family Cyprinidae; genus Carassius; species Carassius gibelio. Next base: position 25,548,528 of record NC_068409.1, on the reverse strand, counting down.
TTTCCAGCAGAATAATGGTTAAAAAAATCATGGTTTAATTTTCTCTTGTATTAATTTTCTGACAGGTGTTTTAATGTGGGAGGTGTACACTTTGGGGAGAATGCCATACGATCGGTGGAACAACACAGAGATAGTCGAGAAAATTACAGCAGGTCATCGGCTTTATCGCCCACAGTTGGCCAATGACAAAGTTTATTCCATTATGAACATTTGTTGGCATGAGGTACACGTTTATACTAAGTGAAAACATTTTGTGAATCAAAACAGTTTACAGATCATGCAATTTAAACATGACAAAAGTCAAGTAATTCAAGTAAATCTCTCTCTCTCTCTCTCTCTCTTTTTTTGTAGAGACCAGATGAGCGGCCCACATTCAGCGATCTTGTCACGATCATTAAGGATTTGCTTTTCAATATGTAATAAAATACACGTAACTATGAGCACCCTTGGACGTTAAGGATACAGTCCCTCATATGCAATCTTGTCTATGGAATATCAAGAATCATTATTTTTGTCAGTCTTGAATAACCTCCATAATTTCTTTAATCTAAGGAACCCAATAATGTGAATTCAGAGTTAGACACTTCTAAAAAGTAGACTGGAATATGATTTCTCATGTAACGGTCTTTCCTTGCATTGTCCTCAAAGCTTTGGCACGTTATGAAGTTTCATATCTAAATCAAAAGCTACTCTTTAATATATATATATATATATATATATATATATATATATATATATATATATATATATATATATATATATAATAACCAGCAGCAACAACAGTACAAATAAAAATTCATGACTGTAATGTATAAGTACATATGAATAATGAGTGTGTATTGATTTTTTTATTGATTTGGCTGTGTATTTGTATACAAAAAAAATGTATATAAATAAGTAAACTTTAGTAAAAGAAAGTACGATCTAGAATATATTTTCCAGTCTTGATGTGTAAATACTTTTTTTTCACATTCTCTTCTGTGGTTGAAATCTGATGGCTATTTAATTAAAGACTACACTTTGTCTTTATCATCTGGCTGTTTATTGAATAAAATGAGAACAGTTTCCAACATTCCTCTGCCTCCACTGATTTTTGTAACACTCTTTTAATGCTGTTTGAAATGACATGCATTTGTCACCATTAATGTCAATAAACACTTGTTTAATGAACAGTGACAGTTCTTTTAAGTGCTGGTTATGCTTTAAAAAAAAACATAATTTGGATTAATAGTTAAAAAAAAAGAAAAAAAAAAAAAGTCTAAAATGGTCTCCTGTCCTGGTCTAAACTAACCTTGACATATTTCCATGTTTCACAAATACATTTATTTATATTTTATCATCAAAATACCAACTGCAGATTTATGACAGTGGAACAATTGATGAAACACATATTAATCGGGGGATTCGAAAGAAGACATCTGACAAAAATGTCACGGTGTATACATCTCGCCAAATTCTGTTCAGATAAATACCCACAAAATGTTCAACTATTTGTGAAGTTAATCAAGAGTATCTGGCAACCCGCGTTCCAGTCACTTCAACAGGAAGTTTATTCGCACGAGACTAGAACGCCACCGATGGACGATTCGCATGCGAGGTTAGTCAGTTTAACACTTATTCGTATTTCTACAGTGTTTCAAGTGTATTCTTAAATGTTCATATAAATAACTGCCGAAACATGAAACTTCACTGCCTGCTAGCACAAAATACTTATAAAAGTAGTTTTCCTTGTTTGGAAATGCTGTGATTGTCCATTTCCTGTAGTCATAAATGCATAGGGCAGATAGACAAACAGTATACAGTAAAATATAATGTTTTATTGTTTTGATGAACTGGCGATGTGAAAAGCAGGCGTGAATCACATGATCTGACTTGCTTCCTTTTCTAGTCTGTGGCTGTAATTCATTGTGCTGCCTACATAGACATTATGTTGGGGAACTGTAAGCTTACTCCGCTGTGCTTACAATGCTCCAAAATGCTGTCTATGTAGATAACTTACTAGGTTCTTAGACATAACCACTTCTGTAACTTTAATGTCTGATGAACTTCTGTGTTCAGATGGATGCTGCAAACCGCTCTGACTTCTACATTGGTTTGGCACTTGCTGTCAGCTCGACTATCTTCATCGGTGGCAGCTTTATATTGAAAAAGAAAGGCCTCCTACGACTGGCCAAAAAGGGCTCTACTAGAGCAGGTGGGTCAATAAAATTTGCAGAGTAACCTATCATTGCACAATATATTATTAGGCATTATTTGAATTGCATTGTTTTCCTTTTTATGCCTTTGACATTCCCACTGGATTTTTCTTGTGCTGTCTAATGAGGTCTGTTCACTTCGTTATTCAGGTCAAGGTGGATATGCATACCTGAAAGAATGGTTGTGGTGGTCTGGACTTATATTAAGTATGACATTATCATTTTATTAATTTATTTGTCATCAGCAGGGCTGAATTACAAGGCATAAGCAGAATATCAACGTTAATTTAATGTGCATGTTTACATGAGTACGTTTTTGCCATTCACACGTACAAATGTAAGTATGGACACTCATCACAATCTTTTGTCTTGTCATGTGTTTTATTTTTAGTGGGAATAGGTGAAGCAGCAAATTTTGCAGCTTATGCATTTGCTCCTGCCACATTAGTAACACCCCTGGGAGCATTGAGCGTTTTGGTCAGGTAAATTTACTCACAACAACACTTAAATGTTTGGTGTTTCCTATTTGAACAAAAATACAGTAAAATTTTTAAATGTGACCATGAATCAAAAAATCAGGGCCAGTTTTTTTTTAAACTGAGATTTATAATGATGTATGGTTTGTTAGGATAGAAAAAAACTTGGCCGATTTACAACTATTTGAAATTCTGCAATCTGAGGGCACAAAAAAAAAGTATATATATATATATATATATATATATATATAGAGAGAGAGAGAGAGAGAGAGAGAGAGAGAGAGAGAGAGAGAGAGAGAGAGAGAGAGAACTGCCTTTAATGTTGTCCAAATAAATTTTTTAGCAATGCATATTACTTAAAAATAAGTTTTGATGTACTTTTTATGGTAGGAAATGTACAAAATGTCTTCATGGAACATGATCCTTACTTAATATCCTAATGATTTTTGGCATAAAAGAAAAATCTTTAATTTTGACCTATACAGTGTATTGTTGGCTATTGTTACAATTATACTTGTGCCACTTATGACTGGTTTTGTCGACAAGGGTCACAAATATTATAACAATTCAAAATGAATAATGTTTTCTTTTTTTTTCTTTTTTTAATATAATTTATTCCTTTGATGTAAAGCTAAATATTCTACAGCCATTACTCCAGTATCAATGTTGCATGATCCTTTAGAATCATTCAAATACAATGATTTGGTTCTCAAGAAATATGTCTTATTATCATTGTTGAAGTGCAGTATTTTTGTGGAAAATGTCATATTCAGGATTTAAATAAAGTTAAAAATGACAGGATTTATGAGAAACAGCAATATTTTGTAATCTTATGTTATAAATGTCTTTACTTGCACTTTTGATCAAATAAATAAATTCTTTGTCATTAGTGCTGTGCTTTCATCATACTTCCTGAGTGAGCGGCTGAATATCCACGGCAAAGTTGGCTGTTTGCTGTGCATCTTCGGTTCCACTGTTATGGTGCTCCATGCTCCGAAAGAGGAAGAAGTTGCCTCTTTGACTGCAATGGCAGAGAAACTCAAAGACCCAGGTATTCTTCTACCTAATGTATATACACACTAGACATACTGTGATCTCTGGGCTGCTTTTCTTTATAGTCGTCTCTCTTGCATGTATCACAGGATTCATTGCTTTTGCCGTCTGCATTGTCGTCAGCAGCCTGGCCCTTATCTTCTTTGTCGCACCACGCTATGGTCAGAAAAATGTGCTGGTATACATCCTCATCTGCTCTGTGATTGGTTCGTTGTCTGTGTCCTGTGTGAAAGGCCTTGGCATTGGGATCAAAGAGCTGTTCGCTGGAAAGGCCGTTCTGAAAGAGCCGCTGTTCTGGGCCCTTCTCATATGCCTTGTGATCTGCATCAGTATCCAGATAAGCTACCTTAATAAAGCCCTTGACATCTTCAACACTTCTATAGTTACACCTATTTATTATGTATTCTTCACCACATCCGTCATGGCTTGTTCAGCCATCTTGTTTAAAGAGTGGCTTCAGATGTCTGCCGACGGGGCTGCTGGGACTGTTAGCGGCTTTCTAACCATCATCATTGGCATTTTTCTTCTCCATGCGTTCAAGGACATAAACTTTAAGATGGACTCTCTACCTTTATTTCTGCACCTTGGCTCTCAAAACAGAACGTGGAACCAACCATACATTGCTTTGCCAAACGATGAGAGAACTACTTTGATCGATGAAAGCAAGCTGACTAAGAAAAGAAATGCAAAGAGCTTTTTTCCTGAGAGTTCAGACAAACAGAGCAATGGTACATTTATTACTTAGCATAATATCAGCAAAAATGCTTATGTGAGTGACTACTAAAACACAGATGTACGCTACTCTACAGGCATGCATTGCAAACCATCAATACTGTGAGAGTACTTTCATTTGCTTTTCTTTTCTTTAGGTACTTGTCTTATATATTTTCTATAATATTTCTGTTTCCATCTTGCAATTTGTGCAAGATGGTGTGCCTAGTCATTAGTTTTAAATAGAAAAATCCTGAAGTAGCAAGTGTTAAAAAATCTGCTGTACAACAACTTATTAAATGTTACATTATTTATTCTATGGTCAAACCAGCCTTGTTTAGGATATAAATAGAATTATATTCATATCAAGCAACTTTTTAATGCCTCATCCTTTTTTAAATTATTTTATACTGTCCAAATCTGTCTTTATATCTGAATAATCTGAAAAATAATGTCAAACTTGTAATATTGTGAAATATTATTACAAATTAGAAGAACTGTATTTTATTTTAATATATTTTAAATGCAATTTATTCCTGTGATGGCAGAGATGATTTACAACAGCCATTTCTCCAGTTTCCAGTGTTAATAATTTTAATATGCTGATACTTTTGTGCAAACAGTGTTATATTTTTCAGGATTCTTTAATAAATTAAAGTTCAAAGGAACAGCATTTATTTGAAACCTAAATCTTTTGTCACTTTTGATCAATTAAATGCATACCCCAGACGTTTCGACTGGTGTAAATGTCCTGTACTAGTGTTAGGGAACACACATCTTCATATTAAGACAACTTTTCTTTTTTTATCAACTTCTACATTTCTCAGGTGGTGCATTGATTTTATTATAACATATTATGAAGTTCCCACTGCCCAGTAATCTGTTTTTATAAATAGGACTCTGAAACCTCTGAAATGTCTAATAGTATTCAACTTGACCTCGGCTTTCAAATTTTTATACATCATATGAATAACTGCAGGAGGTATTTTATCTTTTTATTTCACGTCCACATTTCAAAACACACTGAATAAGCCACAGATCTTGAAGCATTCCCAGCAAGACAGTGGAGTGCAGACTTGGTATGGAAGTTGAAGAAAAAGCGAAAACAGCTTCCTCCTAAATTCCAGATCAGATCCGTAAAACCGACCTGTCAGATGATGTTCCATGATGTTTCCTTGATTTCATACCAAAGTCTTAAACAGGCAATGGGACTGGGACATGCATCCATCTGAGTTTGAATATATGGCCTTTACATTAATAAAAAGAGCAAAATGAGGCACTTTGTCTTTGAGAAATAAATTGAATCCTGTTGATAGCTGTTGCCTCACAGTTGTCACGTTACTCAAGAAGTGGCTAAAATGATGCGGTCTTGTCATCGGCTGTGGTTCTACTAGTCTGTCATTGTGTCAGAAAAGGTTCCTCTACTCCTCTGAGTTTGTTCTAGTCTGTTGAGAATGAACTGACTTGTATCTATAAATCGTTCCACACAGTTTACGAAGCACACCTCTGTCCTGGAGTCGAGCTTCGGGCCAGGCTTATCCATACACTTCTCCTGCAAAAAAAAAAAAAAAAAAAAAAAACACACGATGAGCTCCAAAGAAACCAATAACTGATGACCTTGATGCATCTCATGATATCAAAATACTTTTATTCTGCAAGGCGGTAAAGACTTATGTTACTCCATTTCAAATAAATGCTTTTCTTATGACCCCCCCCCCCACACACACACAGAGAGAGAGAGAGAAAGACTGGTTAGATATCCTTGTAGTGACTATAGTCCATAGGCGTAATGTTATTTATAATGTACAAACAGTATTTTATATCGTCCTACACCAACATCTACCCATCACAGGAAACTTTCTGCATTTTTACTTTCCAAAAAAAAAAAACCTAATGCTATATGTTTATTAGCCTTTGTACCCATGGGGACCTCACATTAGTCTGTGTATACAGGTTTAAGTTGCCACCAGGATACATAAACCTACACACACTCACCCAGCACACTTCTGTCATCTGATGAACCAGCTGCTGAAACCTCTGCTTCTGAGACTCGATCTCGATAAACTGCTGCAGCTGAGGGTCTGCCGTGACTCCTTGGTTATCCATTGGGGAAAACAATGGCAAATGCTATAAATAATCGCTAAATGATGATATTTGACCACTGTGTACACTGTTCGAGCGCTATGCTGACCTTCACGTGTCTCTATAGCCAGGAAACAGTCAAACGGAGCGCCAATGAGAATTGAGAAAGCGAGAAATCAAGAGGAAACGGATGTGACTTGAAGTTGCAGCCGGAAGTTGTAGAATCCACAGCACGACAAGGGAGTCAAAGAGCAGAGAGGTTGGTGAGAAGAAAGTCTTTCCTTTCCTTGTCTTGTATTTTTATTTTGGTGAGGTAAAAATTGCGACATTATCTTAATTTAGCAATTACATGTCTGTGAAGTAGAAGTGTATGTATATAGTAAACGGAGACAGTGCGATAGATTGGTCTTTCAGAAAGCTGCTAGCCTAGCCACGTAAACCTACTTATCAATGTACCACTGAGTTTTCTCTGCACTCTGTTTCTTTATGCTGAGAAATGGTAGATATCTTATTGATGTATAAGTAATCCTATTAATTCTTATCTTTCATCTTTGCTAGGTCATGTAAAGTTACAGGAGTCCGTTGCATAAACTTAGCCACCATGTTAAGACCGTGACGTTAGTTTGACCAACTAGCTGTTGCCAATGCGTAATCAGTCTTACATTTCCAATGCAATCTGCCTATTCATAACTGTATTATAAAAAGTTATGAACAGACCTGAGGAAAAAAAAAAATAGATGACTAACGTTTTAAGACTAACAGTCTAAAATCGAAACAGTTTATGCAACCGGTGTTGTGACCAGGAGTCGATGTTCAACAGATGTTCACGCGGGAGCGCGCACATTATCAGAGGCTGAACCGGAATGATCAGCGTCAGAGGAGCTGAGCGGTGCTGTAAAATAAGTTTTCTGTCTTAATACTAGAGAAGACCTCCATTGGACAAACTAGATATTGTCACGACACGAGCTACATGCTATACATGCTTATATAGAAAAGTAATTAAATATTAATGCTGCTGTCAGCTAAAATGCTGGCCTACTACGAGTGCCTACTACAAAGAATGGTTTGCTAATGAGATGTTTAGCATTTATTATGTAAGTTAAGACATAACATTCTGATTATCTGATACATTTAGGTATTTATTCTTATCACTGTTTACTTTAATTACCCAGTAATGTTGGATATCCTACAGTTTACAAATGTTAACACAATTTATTTCATAATAACTGACTATCAATGTTTAATAAAGTGTGATGATCTCTTCTTTCTGTTTTATATAAATAAAGATCAGATATTGATATTTATAGATTGGGTCTGACAGGTTTTAGCTATTGAAATGTTACCACTCTTTATTTCATGCAGGTGACTAATGCTTAATAAAGTAACTTGATGTTTCAGCTCCTTTTCTATTTTTTTCTTTTACACAAGTGTTGTTTTGACATGTACCTCCCATTAATTGGCTTAGTCATTTCCAAAAATGAATAAGAGCTATACAGTAAACTTGTTTTACTATAAGCTTTTTGTTATTGATATCAGAATCTGCACTTATCAAAATATGTTAATAGGTAAAGGAATTCAGTGTCATCAGGAGAAAGCAGAATTAAATTACATTTATATGCCTGTTTTGAAGCTTACAGGTTTTTTATCCTGATATTCTTGTGCAGATTGAGAAGGAAGGAATTCCTTGGCCGAACATGAATGTATTCTGTTAATGTTCACCCTCTCCTCCTCTGTTTTTTTAGATGCAGTAATGCTGAAAAACTAAGATCTTTCAAAGTGAATGTAGTTTATCATGATTTCATTAGCATTTGATTGTAAAATAGTGTTATAAACTTGTTGTAAAAGTAATAATAATAATAATTAGACCTGTTTAAGGGACAGTGAATATTGACCGTGTACAGTTTTAGCTGAAAGCAGCCATATTGCTTTATTTGTTTTGTTAAATGTTGATCTGTGAGCAGATATGATGCACTATAAGGTATTTACAGTTACGTAAGACTTATGTTATTTATTCATACACATTTTTATCCTTTTTTTCAGATTATATAGAATTTGAACCCTACCTCAATAATAACTCCTCTCTTACTTTTCAACTACCTAACTTTTCTAGAAATACTCATAGAAGAAAGTAAAACCTAATGAGAGAATCTCAGTAAGTACAAAATAATTTTTATTACATATTTTTATTAATATGCAAACATAAATGTACAATAAAAATGGTTATATCAATAAGTCATGTGCTCTTAAAAAAGGATGTCCATTTTGTGTTCAATGTATTGTTTTGTGTTAAATGTGTAAAAAGAAGAAAAAAATACAACGCAGTGCATCCAACACGTGTTATTTATTAGCCAATCACATTGCTTCTTGCATCACTTCATGAGCCATAACTCTGCTCAAGAGCAAGTTTCCACACTTCAGTAATCATGTGAGCTTATGGTGTTTTTAATTGCATACAATGTGTGATCAAAAATAAAACATACTTGACACAAATTGTGTAACTGTAACACATTAGTGTGTAAAGAATTTCAACCAACTGTTACGACCAGGAGGAATAATAAATGCCTTGTCTCATCTAAACAGAGGTGTGTTAAGAAACATTACAACACTCTTTTTTTTATGTCAGTTTATTGTAATTAAAGTTGAAATTACTTATACAGTTAAGTTGATTGTAGGCTACTTAAAACTTAAAAGCAATTTATTTACTTAAGTTTTTTACAGTGGATAATTGTAATCAGCAGGGTTAGAGGTGCCACAAGAAACGAATGATAACCTACAAAGACACAAAACAGAAATTGGATAAGTGAGGTTTTTTCTGTAATGTAATGGTGACTGCTACTCAAAAGACAACAAGAATAAACTTCTAGGAAAAAGGAGAAATCTTTACATCGCTAAAATGATTTTAAAGAACATAGACTTAAAGATGGGTAACATTTTGGTTTGTTATACTTTTGACCTATCATACCATACTATATCTGATAAATATGCTTTATAAAATAGAAAGAATAGGAGCTCACACATCACATGACCCATGTTCTTAAATATTTATAGACAGTTATTATTAAATTAAGAGTGGCCACATTTCTAGCTATGCTATTTTAACTTTTCAGATTGCAGTGACCATGGCAGACTGTGGGATCTCCAACATTATTGGGTAAATACAGTAAACAGTAATAAAGACCTACATTTATCAGATAATCAGAATATGTTATAGCTTAATAAGTGCTAAACATCTCATAAAGAAAATTCGTAGTAGGCCAAAATATTAGCAGACAGCTGCAGCATTATTGTTTAATTAATTTCTGTATCAGTGTCCGATAATGTGTGCGCGCTCCCGCGTGAACATCTGCTGAACAGCGACCCCTGGTCACAGTTTTTGTTAGGTCACCGAGTTCCGATTGGGTATGGTATAACTGCAGACCGGAGATCTCCAAAATTGGGCAGAACTTCCAAAATGGGGCGGAGTCTCCTTTCGCAAGACTTTCTCCATTGGCTGTGGCTTCAGCCGGTTTCAGCTAATTGTTACTTATTTAAATATTACTCCTGTCTAGGAAGTGTATGCTTATTTAATTGTAAACATTACTAATGTGAACCTTGAATTTAATTTCTCTTAGATCAGCTTTTTTGGCGCAATGGGTCGTCACTTCGGAGATTTGGCAAAGATAAGGCATGTGATCACCTACACTATCTCCCCCTTTGAGCAGAGGGCTTTCCCAAACTACTTTTCTAAAGGAATCCCAAATGTTTGGAGACGATTCAAAACTTCTGTATTCAAGGTTGCACCACGTGAGTCCAAAAATTATTAAAATATATAATCTATTGTATTCCAGCTATAAACTGAAGTGAACATTGTGTGGTTAAATGCCTCTATACACCTGTATTTCTGTTTACAGCCATGGTTCTGATGTACCTGACCTACACATGGGGCAATCGTGTTCATGAACAGACCAAAAGAAAGAACCCTGCAGACTATGAGGATGACAAGTGAAATCGCTCGCCTAGGATATGTCCATGTGTAACTTCTTGTTTCTGTTCAATAGAGAAAATATTTATGTGAAAAATGGATTTCGGACTTGTTGCCAATTAATCACTTTGATTCAGTTTAGCTGTTTAATAAAGTACCTTAATATGATGCATCACTCAGATTTATCCTCTCATTTATTGTGTTCATAATAAGTATTTGAAATACAGGTGTCTTCTGGCAAGTGTTTGTTTTGCTCCTGCTACTGTATACCATGTGAAGGGAAGATTTATTGTTTTTTATAGAGATTTATTTTTATTTTGGAGAACTGTTGAGGTTTTATATGTGATCATGAAAGTTAGATGAACACTACTATGAGCAAGTCTGCTGTCTAACATGTAAAGATTTCTCACATTTAACGAATTTCAATAAAATATTTGTAGTGGTCATGTTTTCAATGAGAGTGATCAGTGTCAGTACAGAAAGCTGACAAATGTACCCATTTTCCCTCCCACTACTATTCATGGACATCTTAATTACTTGGTAGAGGTTTTTACAAAAGCCAAAATTTTGTCATTGGCACACTGAACTACACACTGAAAATGAATACATTCAAATGTATGGTAATGTATTTATTATTTTTGGATATGCCCGACAGGACACACAACAATGCCACGATTGTTAAAATGTTTGAGGGCGGAAAGATTTTATGTTTCGCTAATGCTACTTTTTTTTTCTCTCCTTCAAAAATTAACAATAGTAATATTGTCATTTAAAATAACTTTTTTTTTATTTGATTATATTTAGCAACGTAATTTATTTCTTCAATAGCAATGTTGATTTTCAGCAGCCATTACTCCAGTCTTAAGTCACATGATTCGTCAGAAATCATTGTAATATGCTGATTTGCTGCTCATTAAACTTTATTATTATTATAATCAATGTTGAAATCAGTTTTCAGGGTTCTTTGATTAATATAAAGTTCAAAAGAATAACGTTTTTAACATTTCAAATATCCTTACTGTCATATTTGATCCATTTAATGCGTCATTGCATTAGTATGAAAAGTTTTTTATTTAGAAATAATCTTACTGACCCCCAAAATTCTGAACTTTCCATTCCTTCCAGTGTATTAATATAACGCCTGCTCTGTCATGTGTTTGTGTTCAGTGGCGCAGCAAGCTGGAACGCGCATGCTCAGTCTAGCTAAGTGTACAGCTTTCATACCGACTTCAGTTTACAACGACTCATTCCGTTATAAACACTACCGAGTGGATACGAAGGTGGGCAGCATCTATACACCTAACGAGTTTGAAACTCAGCACCTCTTATTAACCACACGTCATTTTTTACATGTTTACAAAGTACCCTACTGCAAAAGGATTTTCGCTACAGGTATATGTAGGCCTAACGACTGCATTTAATCGGTGAGCTTGTGTTCAGTGAATTTTTTTTATTTATTTGAATTTAATTTTATTTTTATACGAAATATTACCCATTATCAAATAAAGCAATCTGTCTCAATGGCGAGTTCAAAGAGTGAGTTCAAAGTAACTTCAGCTCCCTGGATATTGGGGATGGGATTGACAGTGAAGGACTTTAATAAGCATGTTTAACTAATGACTATTGTCCAAATTTGCTTCTGGGATTTACACACTATTGTGTCAATTCACAATGACTAAGCACAGGCTTTCACGTCCCTCCCATTAGTCCAACCACTGCGTTTGCCAGGGTGTTGACTTCCTGCTTATGGAGATATTAAGCCCTCTGGCTCGACTGCGAGCGTCTTTTGTTACTCTTGGAAGTTCGCTGTCATCTTCTCTTTAGACTCTTCGGTCGCAGCATGGCCTCTGAATCCGTTACGCGCTTTGATTTTCTGGTGATTGGCGGAGGATCCGGAGGGCTGGCCGGTGCGCGCCGGGCGGCTGAACTCGGTGCCACTGCTGCCGTCATCGAAAGTCACAAACTCGGAGGTACCTGCGTGAGTAAATACCGTCCTGCTTCTGCAACACCACATTTCCCTTAGAGTCACGGAGATGTATTCTTTAGACGAGTTATTTACAGTAACTGGTGGCTTCATGAACAGAGGTGCTTTGGGAAACCTCCAGATCCAGCGCTTTTTGTGGGGGGTTTTGTGTGTAATGGTTTGCACCAGCACCTATGCGTGTTTGTCTTGTGATATTATTGACTTGGTTCATTAAAAAAACGTATCTTTCTTGTACAGGTGAATGTTGGTTGTGTTCCAAAAAAGGTATTTTTCCCCCATTACACTAAATTGATTAGGTGCACAATGTGAGTAGTGCTGTCCAATAAAAACGCTCATAAAGTTGTGTCCTTTCTGCATGCTTCCAGGTAATGTGGAACACATCCACCCATGCAGAGTATCTCCATGATCATGAAGACTATGGGTTTGAGGGGGCAAAAGCACATTTCAACTGGCAGTAAGTAAGATTCTTCTGGCTTGTTTGGTTTTATTTTTGTGTATATGTTGAGTGTATAGGGTTATTTCAAGCCTAGGCAACATTAAATATTCTAAAATTGGAGAACAGAAATGCATTGATAAAATGTAGTTTTGTTTTACTAGTGTCTGTTTTTTTTAATAACTAGTATATTTACTTCTCTGCTATTGCTGGGGTTGGTTCATTAGATAATAGTATTGATTCGGACAGTAACTAATACTTATAAATAACCAAGGTTTGAAATTTACTTTATCACTCACCAGTCAGTTTGGCTGCTAAAAAAGTTCATTCAGAATTATTAGTCAAACCAAAAATATCAGTAAATGTCAGTAATAAACCACTGCTTAGATTTACATTTATTATTAAATCTGATTCTAAATCATTAACAGGTTTTCAATTTTACTACAATCACACACTGTTTATTATCTACATAAAAATTTAATATATATTAAAAAGCAAATTCTCCCCAATTCTCTTAAAATAGCTTTTTTTTTTTTCTAAATGTAGCTCACGTCAAAATCGTAATAGTTTATTGATTAACACATTGAAGATTACTGGGCTGGCTACCAATTCATGAAGTAATGAGCTGTTCCCAAGACTCAATTCACACCCACCTTACAGTCTAGGATATATATATATGACTCTATTCAAGCACAAAAACAAATTCTTTGTTTTTCTATTTTTGGAGGCTCATTATTATGAATCACAACCGGCCACATTGGCTATAGAAAGTATATATGCTACATGTCACAGTGGGTTTTCACCCACATTTGGTGAGTTAGCTGGTTTTAATTTCCAATTATGTTTATAACATACCAGTAAACACTCTGTTATTACTAGAACATTATTTATTTGCAGTTAACATCAACCATTCACTTCTAACTAGTATACATTTCAAATGCATTTTCTATGTTACTTATTTCAAGTACCTATTCTACTAGTAATTAGTTAATAGTAATTAAAAAGGAAGTACCTATTCTGTTTTTACTTGTAATTAGTTAATAGTATTTAAAAATAAGTACTATAGCAACATCAGTAAAGATAATAAGTTTTAAGGGAAACATGTAATGACAGTTTGCCATAGAGGATATTGTTTCTGCAAGATGTTGTAATTAATTTCACAAAAAAGGCTTTTTTTTACTCTTGTGACAGTTAAGGATAGTCAAGTTCCCGCACGCTCTGATTCATTAAAGCTTTCAGTGTTTGTTTTGCTTCCCTTTTGTGGTATATAATATCAGTAAAGCTTTAAGTAGATGTTTCTGTCAGACACAAAGGCATGAGGTGGAGTAGTTTGTTGTGGTAGTAGGTGAGTTATGCTGTAGAGAGTTCAGCTATCAGGATTTCTGTGATATGACAAAGCTAAATTAATAGAATAAAGGTCACTCTTTGGGTATGTGTATTTTCAGGCTCATTAAACGCAAAAGGGATGCTTACGTTAGTCGCCTAAATCAGATTTACCGGAACAACCTTGACAAGGTAGGCTGCAATAAGCTACATTTAAATCAGCAAATTAAATGTGAATTTGTAGTAAATAAAAAAAATCTTTGATTTGGATGGAGCATGGTTTTAAGTGGTCATATCATGAGGAAGTACAGTACTAGTACTACATTATACTATGAAAGTTTTACATAGAAATACTAAAAGCAAATTTAATCGTCAGAGACAGGGTGGACTATCTAGCCCCTGAAGCATATTCCTAACTGACTGTGGTTCTCGAGGGAGAAATTAAAGGGATAGTTTACCCAAAAATGAAAATTTTGTCATTAATTCCTCACCCTCATGTCATTCCAAACCCGCAAGACCTTCAAACTAAAATATATATTTTATGAAATCCGAGAGCTTTCTGACCCTTCATAGACAGCAATGCAACTGAAATGTTTTATGACCCAAAAAGGTAGTAAGGAAATTGTAAAAATAGTCCATGGGACCTCAATAAACAATAACGTTGTGGTATTCTCCTGAATAGAGGCAGAGACTGACTGACCTGGAAGAGAGGAAATCGCTGGATAAAGTCATTATTTTTGTTTTCTTTGACCACAAAAAATATTCTTGTAGCTTTTGGTTGAACCACTGATGTCACATGGACTATCATAACTTACTACTTTTCAAAACAAAAATAACGATTTTATTTAATAAATCCTTTGTCAAAGGGCTCTTCTGTGTCATCCACACCACAAGGATGCGCTGTTTCTATGTGTATTTAACTTTGATTTTAAATAAAACCGTGCATCCTTGTGGTGCGGAGGACACAGAAGAGCATGTGCAGCACGGTGATATGGAGTGACACAGAGGAGCCCCTTTGACAAAGGGTTTATTAAATAAAATCGTTATTTTTGTTTTCTTTGCTTACAAAAAGGGTCTCCGATGATTATTCTGCCAAATGACTTTTCTTACCTTTTATGAACCTTGACACTGTTATTTATTTGGCAGTCTATGGGACAGTCTCAAGCCTCCAGGTTTTCATCCAAAATATCTTAAATTGTGTTCCAAAGATGAACAGAGCTTTTACGGGTTTTGAACGACATGGGGGTAATTGATTAATGTCAACATTTTCATTTTAGGGTGGAGTATCACTTTAAGTTGCATTGTTGTCTATATAGGGGTAAAAACCTCTCGGATTTCAACAAAAATATCATAATTTGTGTTCCAAAGATGAACTAAGGTCTTAAGGGTTTGGAACGACATGAGGGTGAGCAATTAATGACAGAATTTTCATTTTTGGGTCAACTATCCCTTTAAGCAGCATAATGAAAATGCATGATATGACCTCTTTAAACCTTTAGAATTGATATTGATGTGCAGGTTAAGAAGTTGTTTGTGGTTGTACACAGGCCAAAATTGAGTCCATTCATGGCTATGCAAGGTTCACAGATGATCCTGAACCTACTGTTGAAGTCAATGGAAAAAAATACACGGCTCCTCATATCTTAATCGCCACTGGTGGCCACCCGTCCACTGTCAGTGAGAAT